>NC_088350.1:23720000-24065000 GCF_036884655.1 Musa acuminata AAA Group
ATAGTGTAACTCACATCCTAGCTTTTTTTTTTTTTAAATAAATTTTCAGAAAAATCTTACAAAGAACTTAAAATTACATAAACGACCTTTTTTTTTCATTTGTATGCTATTAAAATAAATATTTTATTTATTTCAACCCTTTAAAACTGTGAGATTCTGATTTTTTTTAATTTACCCAAGTTAAGGTGAATTTACAATGCTCTATGGACAAAAATCACTTGAATATTATTATATAAGGTTTTTTTAGGTTTTAAGGATACAAAATTTTTTTGATGACATGAGTTGTACTGTTTTTGGATCCTATTCAAACAATATAACTTCCATCCCATCCTTTTCAAAAAAATATAAATTATTTTAAAACCTTACAAATAACTTGCAAAGGACTCAATAATCAATTTTCTATTTTGAAGGCCTTAATATATATATATATATATATATATATATATATATATATATATATATATATATATATATATATATATATATATATATATCCTATGAAATAAATAACAAAGTAATTTTCTATCAAGACATGCATATACATGACATGCAACTTAGTATAACTCATAAATGAGTCTTAGTTCTTGCACTACGATAATAGGAGAATCAAATATATATCTAATGAACATATTAATGTTCTTTTTGCCTTGACATAGATTCATATAATAATTTTAATCTTACAATAGATTCATGAGAAAAAAAACATAAATTCATGTAGTTTTACTATACCGAAAGAACATCAATTAAAAAGATATTAACAATTAAATTCATGAGGAAGAAAAATATAAATTCATGTAGCTTTACCATGCCAAAAGGATATCAATCAAATATGAAAAAGGTATTAACAATTAAATTCATGAGGAAGAAAAACATAAATTCAGGTAGCTTTACCATGCCAAAAGAATATCGATCAAATATGAAAAAGAAATTAACAAGCAAAAGAGGAGGATGAGGATGTAGGAAAGTTAAATTCCCTACCTTTCTTTTGTAAGTGATCCTCTAGTGTCTCCCCTCCTTTCTCAATGAAAAGATGATGGTGACTATAAATTAGGAGAGAGGTAATCCTAAGTTTCTTATTATATCAAATTATAATATTATTTTTTTAAATTAAAACTAGGGTATTACATTCCCCCTATTTACAATATTAATATTGATTAAAATTAAAATTTTACATTTCTCGTAGATGTTGGGATGATGATTCATGCACACTAGAGGAGAATGAGAGGACCAAGGAGGAGTTTGAGACTGTAGCAAAGATAACAGGGTTCAAAGTCACTTATGTATCTGTTGTTAGAAGAGAATAGAAGATAGGAATTACTGAAGAAGTTATATATTTGCATTGGCATATCCTCTCCTATTTATACAGGTTAAGAGGAAGTATTTCGCTCAACAAAGTAGAAAGGTTTTCCTCGTATAGAAAAATCTTATTTGCTATTATGCTTGCTCATGCAGATCACAAAGGTAAGATCAAAATCTGCCGTCGTGCCACTTATGTGGTAAAGGGATTGTTTCCTTTTGTTACACCGCTACAATAAGATTCCCAAAGCTGTATGTTTAAAGGGATTGTTTCGTTTTGTTATCGATAGGGGTGAGGCATGCTCGGGATTGACTTATTGGTCAACATGATAGATGTTGAGTCGGATCCACTATTAGAATATAATTACCGCAGCCCGATACATCAAACCCTCGTTTATTTAGGATACCAAAAGTGTAGAAAGTAGAAGCACAAGAAGCAGCACCGAGTGTTCATGTTTTCCATTCTACTTGGTGAATTCCATGACCCACGTATCTGCAAACAAATGAAGAGCTTTGAATCCGGTAAACCCACCGTCCCTTGCCAACCCTTGGAACTCCTCCTCGGTTCTCTCTTTTCCTCCGATGTTGTAGGTCGCCATGCACAGATCTAACTGGAAGATGCCTTGGTCTCTCGGAGTCGGCTTTGGAACGGCTGGAAGAACACATTCCACCACAATCACCTTCCCTTTCTCCGGCAGAGCTTTCCAACAGTTCTTCAATAGCTTTACACAATTCTCATCGCTCCAGTCATGAAGAATCAACTGCAATTGCACAACAATCCACGAGTAACTCTTTATTTGCAAAAAGAATTTGAATGAATTCCTTGTGATCGCGATCCGAAGAGACCTGACCTTGAGAAAAATGGCATCTCCGCCGGGAACAGCTTCGAACATGTCTCCGCTAACGTGCTGCACACCTGCTACCGCAAACAATATTAGCACGTAAGCCGAGATCTAATAGAGAACAACCCTCCTTCTCAGATAAGACATGGATCAAGAGCGAACCTGGCAGGGGTTGTGCTTCGGAGATGACATGCGAGAGGTCGAAGTTGATGCCCTTGATGCGGGGGTGCTTGGCAGTGATCATGCCGAGGGTGGTGCCGACGCCGCCGCCGACGTCGACCAGCACTTCCACGTCGTCGAAGCCGCCGTAAGTGCGGAGCAGTCGGCTGATCATGATGGTGGAGTGGCTTTGCATGGCCTCGTTGAACACCTTGTTGAAGCGTGGATCGGTGCCTTGGTACTCGAAGGACGACATCCCGTAGGCGGCCATCACTGGTTCGCTGCCGTCCAACACTGAATCCTTCACGTGGTGCCTTTTCACCCAACGCATCAGTGTTAGTTTACTGAACCAAGTGAAGTAGATCCTCCTAAACTATATCTAGCTAGAGAGAGAGAGAGAGAGAGAGAGAGAGAGAGAGAGAGAGAGAGGGAAGAGGGTTACCAAAGATCCATGAAGACTTTGTCATGATGTAGCAAAAACATTTTCACAACAGAACGATCGTGATTCTTGGTGAAAAACTTGGAGATGGGTGTCATGGCGTACTTCCGCGAGGGGCGGCCGTCGGCGCCGGACTCGACGGTGCAGCCGACGATGCTGTTGGTGGAGAGCAAGCGGAGAATCCGATCGACCCAGATGGGTGCCTGCGGGTTGTGGGTGGGCAGCCGAGCGGCAATCTCCTCTGGGCTCATTACCTTTTCCGGGCCAGCCGTGACGATGATCTCGAGGAGCTCGAGCTCGATGGCCACCTTGAGGACCATGGGGAAGACGGCGCTGCATGAGAACTGCAGAGCCCGAAAGAACACCTCCTCATCATCTTTGTCGGGTGTCGGCTGCCCCACGTCGTTGGTTGCCTGCATTTTGCTGGTTTGGTTGATAACAGAGGAGACTTGTCCTGAATTTAAAGAGTGCAAATCGAATAATCTTTTAATCGATTCAATAATCCTTTGATTGATTTGATCATGATGGAAAATATTTAATTTAATTTTTTTTTATAAAAAATAATAATTCGTTTACAAAAGAAACAGTGTGAAAGGCATTATTGCTCTCTTTCAATTGAGATTCAATCATAAGAGGAAATAATCCTTTGATTGATTTGACCACGATGGAAAATATTTATTTATTTTAATTAATTCGCTTACAAAAGAAACAATGCGAAAGAAATTACTCTCTCTCACTGATTGATTTGATGATTTGATGATGAAAGAAAACATGTATCGGATTTATTTTCTTATGCTTAAATTTAAAGCGGAATATATTTTTTTGTTTATTATTAATGTTCGGGATTTACTTAGTACATACACCACATTGTTTATTTTATGTATCTCATCTATTCCAAGTGTGGAGAGAATTACGATTTCAATGTCATAGGAGTCTTACTGAGTCTCATATGGGATTCTCGTTCATTAAAATTAGACTGATGCACATACAAAAATACGTTTAGGAGATATAAAAGATGATTTTGGTGCCAGAGACTAATATCTTTACATGCCTTAATATGATTTGATCATGTTGAATCAATATGATCAAATCATATTAAGGCAAAATGTAGTACAAGATATTAAAAGATTTCAAAAGCAAATCAGGCGTATGATTGGGAAGAGTAGTATATAGAATTGAACATATGAATAGAGACAGTTGGCCTCCACCGTCGTCCTCCCCATGGCCATCGATCTCCGGCTCCTAGAGATCATCCAAGATTTATGATACCGTTCCCTCAAGAGTGAAGT
This sequence comes from Musa acuminata AAA Group, assembly GCF_036884655.1. NCBI lineage: Eukaryota > Viridiplantae > Streptophyta > Magnoliopsida > Zingiberales > Musaceae > Musa > Musa acuminata. Next base: position 23,724,026 of record NC_088350.1, read on the forward strand.
CGAAATATACTTACTCGCAACATGAGAAATGCACTGAATGTGATGGATTTAAGCGAGTCCAATAGAAGAAATAACCACCCCCAAAAAAAATTTGAAATAATAACATCATCTATTAACTTTTTATCTCTCTAGATATTTAGATTCGCTATGTCATCCGTACTACTACTACTACTACTACTACTATGTTTAACAAGAATTACCAATAACTTAATAAAGTTAAAACATATAAAAGCATTTTCAATACCTAAATTCCCTTTCTTTTTTTTTATCCTTCATTGCACTAGCATTTGAAAACACAAGGTATTAATGTCATTTGCAATTTCTGGGAATCTTAATTTTAAATATATTTTATATAATATATTATTTTTAAATGTATTTTAAAAATTTAAATATAAATATATAAAATTATGAGAATACATACATTATCTAAAGTTGTATTAATTTTAAATATAAATATATAAAATTTTAAATTTTATGAGAATACATACATTAAAAATAAATTTGCATAGACTCAAATTTGAGGAGGATATATAAACAAAACTACTAACTAACTAACTAACTAACTAACTAACTAACTATATATATATATATATATATATATATATATATATATATATATATATATATATATATATATATATATATATAATGAATATCCCAAAGATAAATAAACATTTCGACTATCCAGCTTTAAACATATGATTGTGGTTGGTATGGGTGGATTCAAAGATATTCGTGTTTATATAAGTATCATGATAAAATTTTAGGAATAGTATATTTGTCCCTACAACTCTAGTTATATGTTTTCTTTCCTCAAATCTAAATTAATTAATATTTGTATTTAGACAATGGTGAATGCCTATTGTTGCCAATTAAAGTTCGTCACAAAAGCCTGATTAAAGTGATGTAAGTCGTGCCAAACCCACACATACTCACATGGGTTAATTGGAGTAGAATGCGGGTCATGTAGTTTATTACCCCTAACCTCATATTAGGTTACCCCCAGATTGGTAACTACGTTGGTTTTTATATATTTCATCACAAATAAATTGTTAAACTTTCTTGATCATCAATACTTTCTATTACTCAATTATTGGAAGAATATCAATGATGAAGAGAGCTCAATCATTTTATACACTCATTGTATGTGCTACGATCCTACTTGATTTCTTACTCGTGTGACTCATGCGAACAGACCCGCGAGTATATATATAGAGAGACTTTAAGAATTTGTTTGGGTTTCAAACGAGAGAAGGAGAGAGAGAGAAGAGAGAGAGAGAGGGAGAGGGAGGGGATTTGGGATGACAATAAGAGATAATTATCAATATATGCTCCTAATTGCTAGCTCTTTTGTGATTATCCTAGCAATCCCTTCCATACATCTCCTAGAGCAATCGGTTAGGCCTGCCACCTCCGTTATCTGTCAGTAGTATTTGAAGTCTCTTAGTGGTGTCCGAAGCTCCTTTCTCGAGGGCAAGATCGAAATCCATGAGGGCGATAGTCGAACTACCATGATGAAGGTCCAAGTCTACGTTGACGCTATCATCCTCGGGCCAAGAACTACTGAGGTTACGAATCCTTTTATCGCTTAGGTGGATATGTCAAGATTTTAAACCTTTATGCAATCATGATCCTAATTTTTTATTTTTATTTAATCTTGGTTGACCTGATAAAAGCGTTACGATCAATTACCCTAATTTCTTTCTTTTTTATTAAATAAATTTCATATAATATAGTTCTATAAGTCTCCATACTTTGGCATGTTTCTTGATCAATTATTAGATTGCTGGTGTTCCGATGTCTCAGGTTCTTATTAATCGTTGATATATTGTTGGCTTTAGGAAAAATTTCGAGCCACAGGGAACCCTAATCCCTGATTTGATAAGAGTTGGTTTGTTCTTGATCCTGATCATGTCTTTTTAATCATCATCTTGGATTTTTGCCTTGATGATCTTTTAGTATTTTCGCAGACTTATTTTATATGCTGTCATTTAATCAATCTTTAGAGTACTTTGACATGTTTCTTGGTTGATTTTTAATTTTATTGTGTTACCATGTTTCATATTCTTATATATATATATATAGTTGATGCAGACAAAGCTGTAAGGAACCCTAATTTCTGATTTGGTAAAGATTTTATCTGTAGTGAATGGATGTTCACTACTCCGAAACTCTAATCGAAGCCTACACCCGATTTATTTCTTTCCGTTTGACACCTTGGATTTTTGCTATGGTCTTCATATGCTGCAGTTTACTCAATCTCCTTTGACTGCATATTTTCTTGTGTTACCATGTTTCAGATTTTTAGATATAGTTGATTGGTAAAGATTGATTGATAGTGCATGGGTGCTTATTGCCTTGAAGGTCCTAATCAAAACCCAGGCCTAATTTGTTTCTTTCTGTTTGTCACCTTATGCATTTCACAAAATTCACATGCTGTAGTAGTTTGATCCATCTTCAGGTCTATCTACTTTTGACATAATTCTTCTTGGTTAGATTGTTATTTTTCTTGTGTTACCATGTTTCAGATTCATACTTATGATTGAAGGAACTGTAATCCATGACTTGGTAAAGACTTCATCTATAGTGCATCAAAGTTCATTGCTCTGAAACTTATGATTTTTTTTCTGTTGTGTTTTGCATTTTAAAGATTTCTTAAGCTGTGTTTTAATCTGGTCTCTTTACTTCTGACATGTTTCTTAGTTCATTGTTAGTATCCTTGTGTTAAAATATTTCAGATTCTTATTTATAGTTGGTGTCCAATCCCCAAAGGATTTTAGGTTTATGAAGAATTTAGAGCCATAGTGACCCCCCCTATTACTGATTTTGAGAAAACATGGTTTGTACTGCATTGATGTTATCATTTATTTTTATCATTTTTCACAAACCATTGAGATTCATCTTAGTTAGTGCTGTCTGTTGCTAGACATGGCATGCAACAAATATTTGCTTCCATATTGCAATTGATGTTATGATTTTGGTCTAACATGAGCTATAAAATTGTTGCTCTTGAATAGTTTGCAAGTCTCTCTATGTTGCACATTCATTGTTGCTCAATGCTAAATCTTGGACCCCTTCCATTGGATTCCTAGCTTTCTTTATGTATAAGGGATGGATTCTTAGCAGCTTGGTGAACGCCATTGTTTATTTATGTTACCAAGCATCCTTTGGTGATCGGCCCATGACTCTTTGCATTTTTAGTTCAATGAAGTCGACATATATGAAAGAAAAATAAAGCAACCTTTAATTTTATTTTTAATGGAAACGATTTATCACATTGAGGGCCATTTTAAATCATGCAATTCTCCTTTTAATTTTAATTTTTATTTTACTAGAGGACATGTTTAAGTTATTCTTTTCATTATGGGTGACCAAATTTGGGTCAAGGAGAGAGAGTCTTCTCTACGTGTGGTGGGGATAAGATTACATACATCAATCAACTCACCTGGGCTTTGCAATAGTAGAGGTTGGAGGGCATGCATGCTTCCACCAAGAATATCCTTAAGCTTATGAAGAAAGATATTAATACTGTTAATCTCAAATATGTTACAGTCACTTAAGCCAAATATTTCAAGTTTAAAGATCAAAAGTACATTTCAGGTTTGTGTTACTGTCAGAACTTTAGATCAGACTTGAATTATAATAAGAATTGTAAATACTCCACTAGTTTCAAAATAAGATAATGCATTGGAACAGTGAGTTTTTTTTAATTATTAAAATTTTATTTAATTAATATTATTGGATTTTAGAAAACATAAATTTTAGTTTGTTCTAACATTTTAGATATTAAGTTTACTATCTTGAAATTTTGATGATGGTATTACTACATAAAATCTCTACTTTCTATATGCATAATTTCATGACTTTATTCCATGCCATGATTTGGTCTACTTATCATGTATTTATGTTTTGTAACTTTTATTGCTTATTGTGTAAAATTTTGTTGCAAACATTTGTTGTTTTTGTGTTTGTGTTATTCTTTCATATAGTTGTGCACTATTATTTACCATATTTGGTCTGCTGATGGTGTTGATAAAAAATCGAATACTAATTTTTTTGAGGATTGGGATATATATATACTATATTATAGTTTAGTATATCTGTTTGGGCATTGTTACTGATGACTAAATATTGGTGATGATAGGAGATTATGCATAGGCAGTTTCTTTCTCGTAAATTGGTCATACCCTAAGCCTTCCCACGTTGCCTGAATTGGTTGAAGACCTTAAAGAAAACACTTCCAGAAGTTTGTCTTTTCGCAAACGAACAGCTACAAATGAATACTTTAAAAATTATTTTATATTAGTTTTAGACATAATTTCTCTTAGGACATTTTGTTTTGTAGTTCTCGTCTTCCTTGGCAGTCCGGTAGCTCTAGCGAACGACTCCAAATGAATATTAATAAATTATAAATATTAAATAATTTTTTTTATTAAAATAATGTTCAAATATTCAAATAAATTTTAAAACGAACTTTTAAGATAAGTTTCTAGATATATCAAACCCTAAAATGTGGAATCCATCTAGATTTTGAATATAAAAAATTCACGTTATTTAAAAAAAAATAAACATTTCGTATTGGTAAAATTTTCGACAAACTAAAGTAAAATAAATACCATATTATCATTATGATTGATATTTTATTTGCAATTTTTTACATGTTTTCTATAAGCAAATTCGCGAAAAAAAATTAATTTAAAATTTGTGTTTACCCAAAATTTAGACAAACTATTTCAAATTTATTCTAAATGCTTTTTTGAAAATAAACTAAACATTTAAATTTATTCAAAAATTTTCGAAAGTTAAAAAGCATTATATTTAAAATTATATTCATGATATTTAGAATTGTTATATTTGTACATTTCACTTTTAATTTTGTTCCTATAAATTTAAAATATTTAAGTTTTTAAATTAGTTGAAAAATGTGAATTAAAATTCTGTTATTTACTATTTTTCCTTATAATCTGGAGGAGTTTATAAATATTTAGGGCAACAAACACCAGATCGAAGTCCCTTTTAATCTTACATGCACCAAGAAAATAAGAAACAGTTGAGCACCGATTCAAATGTACATGACGATCCTACGTTGTTGTCACACAGAGGAAAACATCAATCAGTATAGGAATCAAATGAGAAAAACATCAGTTTGTATGCCAAAACTAGCTTTTGGATCCCTTTGAAATAAACAAGCAAAACAACCATTTTAGAAGTCAGCAAGAGACAGACTCAGGACAAAAAAAGACATGGAACATATGTCACAGCTCGGACGAATATGGTAGATATGCTTGGAGGCATTTTAAAAAAGACAATTTTCTAAAACAAGGACACCCGTTATGGATAAAAACTTCAAATTGGAATGCTAGAGACGTCCCTAACTAGATAATATATTATAAACATATTCCCATACTTCCTATTGCAGTTTCTTCCTAGTTCTTCTGGAATTTTTCACTTAAGTGGAATAACATTGAATCAATAACATTGTTAACAAATAAAAGCCTAAGAAGGAAGTTGTTTTGATTTTAGTTAGAGAGAAAAAAAGACAATGGGGGAGAAAATGCATAACAAAGGCACAACAAACAGCAGCAACAAGTAAAACTCCTGTTACCTCTTCTAACAAGCACATAAAGAAAATTTTGGATTCTAGGGGATGCTTCCTACTTACTTTTAATGATTAGTAATTTTTCTTATCTAATGAATTCTTACGGTGGCATTTTACAAATCCCAGTGAATGTTCCATTGTTCAACACGAATCACCCAAATCGCCCACTTGCTACACTCACCATCCGAGGCATATCCAATTCTAGGCCTATCCATCCTGGTCTGTGATTAACAGTATGTAGAGCATCGCCTGCATGCCTCCCACCCTTTTCTTCTCCTTTCCATCTGATTTCTCCCTTTCCATCTTTCTTCTTCTCTACTAGCAAAAGCTCATTTCTTTCAATTTTTTTTTATATTGACACTTTAATCAAATTTATCAATAAATTTGTGCTTAGCTTGTATTTCAAGATGCGTGTTACTTTCTTGAGAGAGAGCTTGGATTTTTTTTCAAATTAAGATAAATCCAAACACCTTGTTATATTCCCACTGAATTGAGATTCTTATCATTGATGACATCTATGCTAATATATGGTGCTTAAATTTGCATGCTAATCATAGGAAATAAACCTTTTTGTATTGCACCAATCAAAATGACATTAGTCTAGGCTAAAATTTATTAGTGATAAAGATGACTACAACTGTAAATATTCCATGAGCCAGTGGAGTAAAGAATGTTCCATTGTTGCAACATAATAACATTTATATATATGCTGCTACCGGTCATTACTTCATGTTAAGGAAATGAATGTTTTTGACCTTGAAATGCTAGAGTTTAGTCGCACAACAAAATATATTAGTCAAAGGTCATCCAAAGAAATAATATTGTTAAGAGTTTTATATCATTTATAAAACAAATAATTAGAAAAGCTATCATAAACTAGGCATGGTTTCAACATCAATTTAACGCACTTTGAATAATCAAATCCAATACCATATTTGTTCCATTTGAGAAACAAGTTTAAATCAAGATAACAAATAATGAAACACTAGCCACACCAATGTTCTAAGTCACCACAATTTTCTTGTTGTTGACCTCATGATGAAAAAAAGGTTTCTCCCACTCTCTCATCATTTGACAAAAAATATAAGAAAAGGTGGTAAAGTTATACATATCCTTCAAAAGTCAATTACTTTAAATTTAATTTTAGGCCTCTTTTTCATTACAAAACCAAAAAAACTTGCCCATGTATCCTTGTAGTTAATCGCCATTAACAGATTATCTTACGATTGTTAGTTCAAATTTTATTTAACATCTCTCAAGGTATCTTTTATATATATTCTAATTCAAACTAGGTAATGTTAATCACATATCAAAAGCAGTTAACCTGAGATTTTCAAGTGGATGTTAATGGGAAGGGTACATCTAAAGCATCTTAATATTTGGAGGCACAGATATGTTATATTAATGCTCGCAAGATAGACATACTAGCTTCAAACTTTATAAGGATAGTTATACATTAAAAAAAGCACTATATACAAGCACTAACCGGGAAACTACCTGAAAATTTATGAACCTTGGGAAAAATTAAAGAAGTGAAAAATCAGTTAATGAAATGCAATTTTGTGTATAAATACATAACCAAGAGATTCCATGAAAAACCACCTGTGAAATTTACCATAAAGAAAAAGTACCCGAAATTATTGATAAAAACTGGACAATAAGCATAATGCATAATGATTTCATAACAGTGTTTACATCTCAAGGTATTAAGATATATGCTAAAGATTAGTGTTCCAGTAGTAAGCGCTTGAAGAAGTCAAACATAAGACTACAACATAATGAAAAATTCAGCCACTGCCAAAACAGAATGAAAATGGGAAGACAGATTTAGCATGCACAAAGAAGCTAGATTGAATAAATTCTCTTAACTGTATGTGCATAGTTCCTAGCAGAACATCATCCATTTAGAAAACAAAAGAAGTACCATGTCTTAAGTGAGTTTTTTCCATCTTGACACTTGAACATTTTCAATTACCACACAACAATTTCAGCACATAAAAAATCAAAGGAATCCAATATAATAAATATTAGAGCAGAATGGTTTGAGTAGACTACATTTTCCTAGTTTCAGTAAAATGTGGCATACTCAAGCCAAAAGAAAGTTGAAGATGGTGCTGCCGAGTCCAATAAAAAAATTCACCGCTAGACCCTCATAAACTCCTACCATTTTTCCCCTTACCCAAGAACCTATGGTACCTAACTTGCGCTAGGGTTGGTTGCCGTATCCCACGCCTTAAGGGTTATCAAAGACTAAACATGACCATATATCTAATCTCACAAAATCCCTAATATGAATCTTGTCTAATCTTATTGAAGTTAAAGATTCTTCGTTGTTAGTAGATGAACCAGAGGTGATAACCAGCGCCAGACTTCCCATTCATATACAAACGAACCTTGTTCCTGTAATTTCACAATCTCACATAAACGAGAACATTCTACAAGAGATCTGCATCAAAACCAAGAGAAAAACTACATGTTCTTAAGATCTAAAGATTGTTAGGGACAACAATAAGAAAGGAGGAAGAGATCAAATCGGTCATGGAATTTGTAACAGGCCTGGAAACAGATCAAAGAGGAGAGGACCGACCACTCTTCTTCTGGGCCATCGCTACCCAATCCCAGCTGGTCGTCGTCGAGTTCGAGCAGTAATCATCGGGGTGTGCTACCACCGCTGGAAGGATCTTGAAAGAAAAGAACGGAGATCCCGATCGGGAGAGGACGAGGAGGTGGTGGATCAAGGGGAGAAGGGTTACTAGGTTTACGGGGACCGACCGACTCGTTGTCGTTGTGTTACAGTAGCCTCGATCGGGATGCGCTACCACCTCCGAAAGCAATCTCGAAAGACAAGAACGGGAATCCGATAAGGAGAGGAGGAGGAAAGGAGATGGATCAAAGCGAAGAAGGGTTCCTAAGTTTACTGTGAGGGGACCGACCTAAGAGGAGGAGGATTCGCCGGTCTCCTCGTCGGCCATCACCGGCTTGCCTAGCAGCTCCGATCGGGGTGCGCCTACCACCACTGAAGGCATCTTTAAAGACAACGGCAGGACCCCGATCAGAGGATGAGGACATGGATTAAGGGAAGAAGGGTTCCTCGGTTTACGGGGAGCGATCGACCCGAGAGGAGGAGGTGATGAGGAGGATTCCCTGATCTCCCGTTGGACGTCACCGCCTCGCCGTCGTCCTGTTCCATCAGCCTCGATGGGGGCTAAAGATCTACGCCGACAGGATCCTACTCGAAAAGAACCGGGATCTTGATATGGAGAAGAAGAAGAAGAAGAATGCAGGATCAAGATGAAGATGATACTGGCGAGGAGGAAGAAGAAGAGATTAGAAGAAAAAGAGGAGGAGGAGATAGATCCAAGAGCGATGGGGTTCAAGAAAAGGGCGATGAAGAGGAGAGCAGCCCTCTCCAACCTGGCGATCTCGGCCCGCGTTCGGTTGGCAGCCTGAATAATAATAATAATAATTATTATTATTATTATTATTTATTATTATTATTATTTTTAAAAAAATTAATAATAATTTTTTATTTGATGATACTCATATATTTAGTTTTTATCAAGGAGCACTCTTTTTTTTAATTGATAATCTCTTAAATAAAAGTGTTTCAAACATAATCCATCTATGAGTAGATTTAATCTAAATTAAATTATTTCGAGTTAAATCCCTTTAGATCAGTCCAATCAAGTTAGATTAAGTCGAATCCCTTACATTCTAGTTATACTCACGTTACAATTGAATTACATTTAGATTATACTCGTTCATAAAAAATATTAATTTTATATAATTTTATTATGAAATTAAAAACTAATAAAAAATTTGTTAGAATCAAACCATAATAGAATTATCAAAGTTTTGATAATTAATTGTCCTAAAAATATATTTTAAAATTATTAATATTAAAATAGGTTAAGTAATCGAATTTAACTTATTTCAATTTCGAATATAACAAAGTTACTATAGAAAATATAAAATATAAAATTTTATGATTAATTTTTATAATAATTTTAGGATAATTATATATATATATATATATTAACATATTTTTAAGGATAACTTGACTTTTTTTAGTTTGATGATGAATTTAGAATAATTTTTAGGAAGAGGAAGTAGTTGAAGAGGATGGTGAGGGGAGGGGGAGAGCAATAGAGGAAGGAAAAAGAATAAGAAAGACGAGAGGTGGATAAGGGCGAGAGAGTGAGGGAGGAGAAAAAAAGTAAGTAAAGAAAGAGGAGGCAGTGGAGTGAGAGGAAAGGCCAAAAATAGAGATGGAGGTGGAATTTGAAGAGGGGTGAGGGAGAGGAGGACGAGAAAGTGAGAGAAGCCAAGAGAGAGGTGAAGGAGGAAGTGCAGGAAAAAGAGAAGGAGACGACAGAGTGGGAGGAGAAGGTAGAGATAGAGTGGGACAAGGAAAAAAGGGAGAGGAGTAAGTTAAAAGGGAAGGATGAGGAGGTGACTGACTTAGTGGGAAAAGGAGATGGAGATGGTGGAGGAGGTGACTGACTTAGTGGGAAAAGGGAGGGGTAATTTAAAAAAATAAAAAAGTAATATAGGATTTAATTAAATTAAATCGAATGGTTAGGGTTTAGTTGAATTCATATAAAAAATATCAGTTTAATCTTAAAAAATGAGTTAAACTTAGTCAAACCATAATCACTGTCTTTTTATAATTTTATTATGGATATTTTGATAAAGAAATATAATGATGTCATATCATAAAATCTTATTACTAAATTATTTTCGACAATAATAATAATAATAATTATTATTATCATAATCATCATCATTTACATAATAATATCGCGTTAGAGAAGAAGACGGTTATTGATTGACTATGCTTTTTTTTTTTATTGTGTACATAATAGATGGTATAAAATAAAATTACAGACGGGTACTATAATTCTCTTAGTTCTAGAAAAGATAATTGCATGTGTATACATGCATCTAATAGATGCAAACATATGTGTTTCTTTTTCCTAATAATTGCCTCTTTCTTATGCATGCCTGCATTGGCTTCATAAGGCATATACAATGTTCAGGCACCAGTGGGGGCTTTCACAGGATGGATGTACTATTACTGCTTTTGCTTTTCATAAAACATGCAACCATGAGAGAACTTCAATCAAAATTTGCAATATGATCGTATCGATCAAAAGTCTATAGACAGTAAACAAAGTATATATACACAAAAGTTGGATTCAATCCGACATAAGTGCTACATCATTATCTATATTCTAACATGTTATTCTGAGATCACCTATGGCTTAGTTTCGTCGACTGAGAAGCCCATTCTTCACAGGCACCAATTGGCCCTTCATGCCGTCGAAGGCGCTCGTGCTCTTTCCGGCGGCGCCACCACCAATAGCAGCCATCCTCTCACAGGACGGGCATATGGTCAGCGTCGCTGCCTTGAGAAGGTGCATGTAGAATGGGGATCCAGGATTTGCAGACCTCAGCTCCTGCAGCTCCTTCTTCAGCCTCCGGTTCTCATCACTTAGGCTCTCACACCACTTCTTGAGGCATTCATAGTCCACCTCAATCTGCTTTAGCTTCGTCCTGCATGCATACAGTCCAGACCCTGATACGCTACAAACTTAATTGATGCAAAGGTATCTCACAATCCGTAACATTTGAACCAGACATGGGTTTGTATTACCTTGCTCTTCTGTTCTGGAACCAGACTTCCACCTGTCTTGTTTGTATATTTAGCCGGTCAGCGAGATCTTGCTTCTGAGCCTGCATGCAGATGGAATCCATACATAGTTCTTCCCAGAAAACAAACTCCGATCGATTGCAATCATGTAAGAGATAGTACTCAGGAGATACCGTATTAAGGGTGTTGTGCTCTCTAAATCTGTCTTCCAGCAATGTTACTTGTTCTTTTGTGAGCTTAAGCTTCTTTCTTGTGCCAAACAGTTTGTCATTGCTGCAGTTACTGGTGTCTCTACCACTGATAACTTCCTCCTCTTCGGTGTTCTTCGATCTCGGTATCCTTATTGGTTCTTCTTCTTCCTCTTCTTTCGGATGATGTGGGAACAGGACCTGCAAATGCAAGGTAGGCTTGGATCGGTGGCCAGGCATGAATTGTCGACCACCATCTATTGCAAGGGAGAGGTTAGTATTGCATTCCTCTTCTGCCATACCAATCTATGTTTGTTCCAAAGTAGACAATGGGGAAGGTTTTATAGGGAGAAGGAAATAATGAAAGGAAAGGGAAGTTTTTTCTACCAGTGATTTAATGAGGGGTAGTATATGCGTTTGCATGAGGCACTGAAAGCTTTTGTAAGAGTGTGATATTTGCTTGGACAATTGGAATCAATGTTCAATAACTCATTTAAGTCAACACATTAAATTTCCTGGCACTTTCCTGGGAATCCATCTTCCCGTGAGGAATTGGTGCTATTGGTACCATCATATCATCCCCACTCAAGTACTCGTTTGGTTGTGACTCTTGCAAGCTTAATTTGATATGCAAAGCATTATTTAGTTTGCTGTTACTTGTATAGCTGAAGTCCTCATTTTTCTGAGTACTTTTGCATCTCCTCATGGTGATGCCAGAGAAGACTAGCCATTTCAAGCTATCAAACACATGATTGCCACCAATTTTAGTTCATCCATGCACCCCAGGCATTGGCAAAATGATCCCATGCTGGGGTCCAAACCCTGCTATCCTAACTCCCAAGCAAGAACTACCCCTTGTCCTTGCTCATGATTCATGAGCCAAAGGCATGTTTGCCACAATCATAACATATGTGTACCAGTCTTGAGATGGACTGTGGTCCCTTGAGGAGCTTAATTAGCTCTTTAATTATTGTATTAATGTCTTCTTCAATCGCATTAGTTATAGCAATAATGAGCATTTACCAACTGAAGCTTCTGAAATTAGTGCAGTGTTGGGAAGGGAAGAACTGATGTGGGAATTGGGTCTTGGAGAAATGGAGCATGTTTTGGGTCTAAATGTTGAAGGTTGACCAAGGTTGTCAACACCAAACCTCAGTCACAAACCCTGTTGACTTCAAAGTAGGGGGGGATGGGATGAGAAATGTCATGGCTTTTTGGAACTTGGGAGACAAGTCATGCCTTTTGACTGGAATGATGAATACTAATGCCTGGAAGAAATGAAGAGTCAGAAGAAGTATGATGGCTGTTTCCAAGATTTTTAATCTTACTTGTGTGTCAAGTCATGTGAAGATGGATCACCATTTTCCTTCTGCCTCTACATGGATGCCTGTAGCAGATGATTCGTTCATGTTGACAATGGAGATTGATACCATACTCTTTCGCCCGTCAGTTAACTTGCGACCATCTTAACAATCGATTCAATGGAAATAAATTTTTTATAATGTTACATACATCAATCTTTCCTAAAATATATATAAAAGAGTCTCATTGAATTCATTCTGTCACGATTGAATCTGATAGAACGATCATGATAGGAGAATAATGAGAATAATGGAGATGAAAGCATACTGGCGAAGGCAATATCTTTGGATATTCAGCTTAAATCAAATTTTCTTATAATGACAAATCAGAAAGTCTCACGTTTTTTAAAGTGATTTTCTTGTTCTTCACTTCAGCAAAAGAAAAAGATAAACATATTACCTTCAAATAATTAAAACTGAGCTAACCTGTTGTTGAAATCTTTTAGCTCTCACATTTCCATTTCACTCGACATGCATGACAAAAGGGAAGAAAGAATAATAATGGAACAGCAGAATCCTATGTACACTGGGAATTACCAGAGTAAAAAGTAACCCAGTATTGTTCTCTCTTCCTCTTGGGATTCTCTTCTTGTACTTCTCCAGGGGAATAATTTCCCATATTGCTGATGGTGGACTAGAAGAATGTCTCTTTCAGAATTGGTCATCCCGAACGAAGACAAACTGCTGATAACACCTTCACAAGAGAGTGTTCCCTTCTTCGTTTATTCTTCTCTCGGTGTGGGGAAGCATAAGCTTCCTGTCTGCTTGTTGGATTGAGAACCTAAGAGGGTTTGAGCTCACTGGTGTTTCTACAATTTTGTCTAAGTCAGAACGATGAGTCACCACCACTAAAGAAAAAGCTGGGAATAGGAATGAGTTGAGATGAAGAGCTTGCTTACCATGTGCTGACCCCTTCAATCATTGATGTCAACACCTTTATGCAACACACTAACACATTGAACCTCAGATCTATGAAGAACAATGATGAGAGTAGCATTTCAGATTGGAATTCTGCAGGAGTTGAATCATTGATTAAGAGGTGTGCTTTTCTACTGGACATACATCCACACCATGCTCACATGATAAGAGACATCTGAGGTTATTTTAATTGGGTTTTGAAGAGTGCACTCATGGTGGTCATACACCATATTTCACTGTAGACTCTTTCAGTTGGCATATGCACCTTAATTCAGATTAAGAGCATGATTGAATTGACATGGTTGATTAGTTTAAGGTGTTGGGTGCTGTTAACTGGGAGAACATATGTTGCTCCAAAAGCTCTTGTTACCAAAAATTCTTCTGATTGGAAGCCATATTATTCCTCCACAAACTCTTTTAATTGGAAGAGCCCAATGTTTAGGAAACTAGAGAGAGATTCACTACTTTACTTGCTTATAGGACAGAAAGCTAAAGTAATTTTGCAGTGAAAGCCTACACATGTGGACGGAACTGCAGATTTCTTTGGGAAGGGAAGAAAAAGAGGAAGACACAGTTTGCATGCTTTCCATCAGTACCAGTAGATCACTGAAAGCCTAAAAGAGAGGAAATAAATAGGTTTCTATATGGATTAAATCCCTGATCTGAGGGTACTCATCTTTGCTCTCGTGTCTAATCCTTGAGAAAATTCTAAGAGGAAAAAAAAGCAAGAAAACAAGTTTGAATCTAACATTAATATGCTCTATTTGGATCAAGTACATGAGAGAATTTACATTGACCAAGAGGAAGAAGAACTTCACCAATCCACATAGAAGACTGATGAATTCTCTTGGAACAATGGCTTAGCATCAGTCCTTGGAGAAGTATACTTATCTTGATGCAAAGAACTAACCATTATTATTCTCAGACAAAGGAAGAAGATAAGAGAAGAGAGAAGAAGGAAGCTGTTTTCTTGGTCTTGGGGACACAAAGAAATTACAAGGATAAGATCAACCCACTCGAATTCTTTTGTTTGGTAGGCGTGAGAGGGGGACGAAGACCGACGCGAGGTCGCTTGGGACCGGGTAGTAACCCTTCGGGGGCGGGCCGAGCTTCCTCTTGGCCGGCCGAGGCTTCCTCGGGGCTGGCGGGCACACCATTGCCGGCTTCGGTTCAAGCTCTTCCGACTTGGGTGTACTGCACTCCACCTCTCCTTCGCTACCAGACTCGGAGGGGCCTTGTGCAACCGGCTTGTCGCCCGTCCCGGTCGTCCGCACCGCGGGAAGTGGTGGAAATTCACGGACGTCGACGAGCTCTAAGCCCATAGTTGGGGGTTCTTCCTGAAACGAGGAAGGAAGGCCCTCCCAAAAGAGGTTTAAGGAGGTGGTGGTGGTGGCGGTATGAAGAGGTAGGCCACTAGGGGGCCTGAGGAGGAGGAGGAAGAGGAGGAGAGCAGGCGTGGAGACACCCGAGATGGTGGTGATGATGAGGCTTCGGCAAGAAGGTAAAAGAAGAGAACAGAATTATGTGGTTAGATGGTGCAAAGGAGTTAAAATAGTCTTTGAAGTTAGAGAGAGAGAGAGAGAGAGAGAGAGAGAGAGCGAGAGAGAGAGAGGAATGCAAATGATTGTGAGGAATGAGAAGGGTAGGGAGGGAAGAGAAAGCATCCAAAAGTACCGAGAGGGAAACGTAAGAAGGGCAAAGAATGAGTGGAAGCTGAAAGAGGCATCCTTTTAACTCTTAGCTTCGCTGTTTCATGTGGCAGAATGCTGATCAACCACTCAGTGTAGAGCCCTTGTGAGGCACAGTGTGGTCCATTCTGCTAATCCATCCTGCTATTTGATGATCCATAGACATGGCTATATCATTCACATTGAGCATATCATGATTCCATTTCTTTATCTCTTCAGTATGGCCTTCCATGATTCATCTACATAACGTTCGTCTCCAATGCCTTCTTACCCCCAACATGCAATTGTGCCTCAGTAATACTACTACTGTCTTTGATTATATGGAAATTTGCATGAAATTTGAGAGTTGTGAATGTGATCATGTCAGACAAATCTATTTGCAAATGATATCAGCAATCAAAGTAATCATCAAACAGATGCTATTACATTCAGATTCAATACTCATATACAGAAAAATTAATGCCATGATGTATACATTACTACAACTAGGTGACACAATATTTTATCCTCATAGAACGAAGACAATATTTGTCCCCATCTCCTTAAACTTCACTGCCTCCATGGATTAGATGATAAGAATGGAGCAAAAAAAGAAAGAGGAGGAAGAGTTGCAAGTCTTCCCTCACTGTACATCTTACACCACTATGCTTTTGTCCCTCTTTCCAAAGTGCTAATCAACAACATCTCTTTGCTCAAGTAAAACAATATACATTTACATACAAACAAGAAAGCAGTACCAAACAATGTGTCTGCATTGGATGCCTTCCGATGATCCTTTCCACTGATGGTGATAGTTGTGGTTGTGCTTTTCTAGACCACTACTCTTGTAGCTGATTAATGCTAGCTAGTGTTAATCCATTAAACCATTCCACATGCTCTACAGGCTGCATTAACACACACCAATATCCTCAAAAATGTTGTCAAGATGTTGAACTCTCACCTACTAGTATTAAGTTTCTTCATCTGAGATAATAGTCTCAAGATGTTGATCGAGTTTTCTGTAAGATATCCATGATTGGATGTGCAATCCTCTTCTTGTTTTCAGTGCCATGTTTCCTGATAGATACCTGAGAGATACTAGGATTCAACATGCAACAGATCTTTTTCTCTTTTTGTAGACCAATCTCCCACAGTTTTTAGGAAATGCTCCCCACTCCTTCAGATCTATGTGAGGGGGAAAAATATTCTCTGCACTGTGGTGGTGATCAGAATGTTATGGAACCTAGAGACAATGTAGCAAACATGCAGAAACTTTTGCACATCAAAGCAACACAGAAATCACTGCAAGATTGTGACAGATCTGCATCCTTTAATGTGACTGAAGCTTCTCAGCTGGTAGCTGTGTTGTTGCTGGTAAAACTTTGCTGGTCTCAGAGTATGATTTGATGTATAAGGTTACAAACAATGTGATAGTGATCACTAGCCTCCAAGTGTTACTGAACTTGAGATTGAGCTGGTTGTCAATTTGTAGATATTGCAAAGCATGTCTTGATGCAAGGAAACACTGAAAGATGTGAGATCTCTCATACAGTTCATTTATGTAGTAGAGTCTAAAATAGCATATCCCTCATCAGAAAGTATATATATATATACATTATTGCTGAGGTATTTCAGAAGCTAGGTTTTGGACAGCTCAAGAGAGAGTGGTCCACACATGGTTTGTTTTGGTGCATTTGGACCGCAAGCTGCTTGCCTACTACATTCACCATCTCGGTTTCCATGCCACTTGGGATGTGTGCAACTGAAGAGATCATTTTGATCCTTTATAGTAATTGTTACAACCTAATATATACTGTTCCTTTCTTCAAAGCTTATTTGTCACCCAATTAAATCCTTATCATCTTGATTTCAGGGTTGATCATGATTTTGAATTAAATATTTATTCCTCTTTTATTTCATTCAATGTTTAATTACAAATTATCCTACTCGTACTGAGATTAAGCTTTTGGATGACTAATCATCCAATCAAAGTTTTAATCGGTAATGTATAATAAATATATAGTGAATGCATGGAAAATTATGATGTTTATTTTAGGGTTTAGTTTTATTAATGTATATATATACACTAATAAATCTGTCGATGTCGTCTGGTTTTATTAATGAATATTTATTGAACCTTGGTTAAATAACAAGAATTAAGCTAATTAAGATTAAATCTAAAAATATTAATATTTATTTTCTTCATTTTCAAGAGTTAGTCATGCTCAGAGGCTGGCAAGTGAACACGAGTCACGTAAATTCACGAATAAGGAGGCGCCACGTACGTTACGAACTTGATGAGGCGGGTACACAAATTGAGCATTTTGATTTTTGTTTGCCACGTGTCTTCTCGTTATTAGTGTTCATTTTGGAAACGCTGGTGCACGCTCGGCTCGTGTGAGGCCTCGACTCGAGCGCCCGGCGCCGAGCCTTCTTCCCGCCCTCCTCTTCCGTCGCGCCGCCCACGGTTGGCGTGTCCCGCTTCCACCGTCCTCTGAGGAGCAACATGAGCGCCTCCGCCGAAGCAGCGCCGGATCCCGCCGGAGACCCCGCTTCTCCCTTGCCGGGCGTTGGCGAGGGTAATCCCCCGGGGGGCGACGTGGTGGTGCAGTACGTGGTGCTCCGGCGCGACCTGATTGACACGTGGCCGCTCGGGAGCGTCGTCGCCCAGGGCTTCCACCACCACCCCGACGTCCTTGCCTGCTGCTCCGACCGCAACCTTGATTCCATGCACAAGGTCCGCTCGACGAAATGCCTCAACGAGCCCTTGACCAATGCCGACAATTGCTTACCTTCTGATGCCTGCTTTCTTAGGTAACTCTGTAGATGAAGGGAGAGACACAATTGAGGAACCTGGCGAGCAAGCTGAAGAAGGAAGGGATCGACCGCAAGCTGTGGCTAGAGCAACCGGAGGACTTACTTACTTGCATCGCAACCCGGCCGTACCCCAAGTCTCAGGTTGCCTCTTTCTTTAAGAAGCTTAAGCTTTGCAAATAATCTGCAAAGTTGGCAAAGAATTCTACCAATTATTCGAGTCTTATCTTTTACATCTTTTCCTCTTCAAATTGAAACAATATGCTCTGCCTTCAATCTTGATTGCATTGTGTTGAAATTTTGCATACAGAAAAATTACAAGCTTTCAGAATTGCATTGGTGGGTTGAAGTTAGTAGAATTGAGTAGTAACTCACTTTGGATAATCTGCCAAATTTGAATCACTTGTGTATACTTCAAACCTAATAATTATAAGTTTTAGCAGCTCTGCTTGCAGTTTTGACATAAATCTAAACCAAAAGAAACAATTTAATGTGATATTATAGTTTAGACTTTAGATAATAAATTTTGTGAGCTAAATAGATTAATGATATATAAACTGACAAACATATGTATAATATTTCTGTATGAAAATATCATATTACATGATTGTAGTACACAAGGATCACTTTTTCGGATTCCAAACCCGGTTTGGTGATCTGGTTGGGCCAATTAGTGCCAGTGTACCATGTGTCGGTACAATGATGTGTATCAGTATTTTAGAGAGAAAGAAAAAGAAAGAGAAGAGGAAGGGATAACTGGGGAAGAGAAGGAGAGATGGTACAAGAAGAAGATGAAGAAGCAGAATTGAGGTTGTGGCAGAGGTGTAGATAGCTATGCACGGTGGAGGTGTTGCATTGCGACGGTGTGCGATGTGCGCAAGAAGATTAGGGTTATCACTTGGTCACTTTCCTTTTTATATGGATGGACCAGACCATGGGTGATCTGCATATTGGTTCACATCCAAACCAGTACGTACTACTTGTTTCGTATCGGTCCAGACGAAATGTACATCATGGTCAAGGGTAATATACTAAGCAACACCACAATCGACCTCCGTAAAGACTTCTATTATTCATGCTTTTCCTAAAGAACTCAAGATAAATCATGATCTTTATATATTTTTTTTCTTTGAAGAGAAACTAGGGACAACCATCCGTGAAATGGATATTGGTCCGTGATATGGATACTCCAAAAAAAATTTCTTTTGTTTTCTTGAGAGATTATGGATTCTGAAACAAATTTTTTGGAGATGCAATTGATCTTGCTTTTGTTTATTATCAAATGTTTAACCCTAGTAGCATGGAAAACTAGATCACCTCTAATTGACAAAAAACTTAATTTTGTTATCCTTCTTTATCCTTTTGTAAACCTCTTGAGACGCTTTTCACACGGGAAGAAGTTTTTTCTAACAAAAGATAAGGAAGACAAAATCTGATTTTCTTATGATGTTAATATCAAAATCAAGTACATGATCATGGAAGAATTGATCAAACTTGGATTGTGGATACTCTGAGCAAGCTGAATCCAGACTGAGCTGAACTCCAATTTGCACTAGCAGCTTGGATAAGTCAAAGTCATGTTTTATGCAATACTTTTATCCCCTTTTTGTGTCCTTTTGTATTTGGTTTTGGAATATCATAAAGTATGAAATGGTTTTTTCTTTTTTTTGGTAAAGAAAGATATGGAAACATTAGGAATAAGGTGTTACTAAAATGTTTTGCTGCTTGATCTCAATCTCAGATACAATGTTTCGCTTGATTAAATAGAAAACAGAAACAGCACTATATGTGAAGAAGAGCCATAATCGAACGATTCAGGTTAACCCTCGAAGGCCCCGTGGAGCATCAGCCGTCGGATGAGTCCCGATCTCCCTTCAGAAACCACAACTCCAAGAGCAAAACCCCCCATTGGCAACGCTTTCGCCTACCCAACCCGAAGGTAACCTTGGCCTTTTATATATTGTTGATTCATCCTCTCTCTCTCTCTCTCTCTTTCTTAGATGACAAATCCAAAGAAGAAGAAATGCACACAAATATGTACACATCATGAAAGTTTAAGTTCATCATTTGAGGTCTTCTTCCCCAGAGAGCAGAGAGAAGAACATGAAACAAGAGGAGAAACAGCTGTCAGTTTACACGACATTCTTATTATACCCGGTGATTCCGCGCTACGCCGTTATCATGCATCTTCATCCTCTTTCCACTGTCTCAGAACAGCTCTGGGAGCTTCATCAAAGGCTACAAGGTGAGACTTCTCAGCCAGGGTGGTCAGAACTGTAAAGCTACGAGTTTTACAGGCAAGGTGGGATTTTGAGGACCGATTCCAGCTAAATCTGCGATCTTTCAGGGTAGGTGACGAGGCGGCGGGCGCAATGGGAGCAGGAGTACTTCCTCGTGGTCTTGAGGCAGACGGGGAGGAAGCAGAGCCGCAGCGCCTTCTCCACGTCCGTGGCCATCACCGTGCCGCCGCATAAAGGGCAGCTCCCCGGCGCCTTGTGCGTCCCCAGCACCTTTTCCTCCTCCCCGCACACGAACGCCAAGCACATCGCGCTCGCCGCTGCGTTGCTCGTCGCCTGAAAGTGGAGATGGAGACGTCGTCGCCCGCAGCGATTTGAGGTGATAGAAGGATGCGCCCGAGAGCGCTTTAACGGAATCCGTTCTCGGGCTTTACGCTTTGCCCACACGCACACACGCAAGAGAGGAGGAATCGGTGCGCAAGCCTTGTCGCCTACCTCATGGAAGCGGACGTTAGAGGAGTGTTTTGCATGTGAGGCACTAAGAGACATACTTCACACATGGATCTTTCGATGCCTCCTCACTGTGCTTTTTGTTCCATTCACAACTCCTAAAATAATTCTTTCTTAGGAGGCAAAGGTGTGACACACATTAGAGAGAGAAATAGAAAGAGAGAATTCATATGATGAAAGTTATTCTTAAAATGTAAATATATGTATACAATACATGGGTAAGTTATTGTGGTATTTGTTTTCCTCACGAATTAGTTTCTATTGTATTTATGTATGGATAAATTAAATTACACTACTATTCTTAAAATTTTGGGGAACAAATTAATTTTTCCTTAGATCACAAATACTTTCAATCGATTATGTATATTATAATATATATGTTGTAATTTATTATGATGTATATTATTATTATTATTATTATTATTATTATTATTATTATTATTATTATTATTGTATATGTATGTATGTATGTATGTGTGAATTACACCAATGCTCTTTAAAGTTGGAGGAAGAATTTATTCTATTTTTGTTTCTAAAATCTGATTAAAATAAGAAAAAACGATCTGAAATGACAAGCCAAACTATATATATATATAAAGGATGGTATAGATTATTGAATTCTTTTTTTAAAATGTTTTTCCAATAATCTTAGTTAAGTTTTATGGATGAATAGCAGAATAATGCAACGGAATTTGGTGATGATATTAATTTAATGATATAGGAAATATCCTTTTGTATTTTTCATCTCCTACCTCATATATGATTTTACCATGATCATATTAGTTTATTGGAATTGTTGTCCTAAAAATAATTCAATAGTAGTCAAACTTTTGGAAAATGAACAACCTTTGTGGTTGGCCGAAAGGAAATCGATGGAAAGCAACTCGAATAGTTTGCAAGGGGACAACAGGATGGGTGTTGGGGTCACCCAATTTTGCATCTGTTCTACAACAGACACACACACACTCTCTGTCTCTCTCTCTCTCTATGGTGATATATGAGGGGGGACAAAGTAGGTGAGAGGTTGGAGTAGCGAGTAAAAAGTTGGGACCAATTCAGACAGGAATAGTAAGAGTGAAACCCTTTTCGGGAGACGATGTAGTACTACTACTACTCACATGTATAAGCCTAAAGCCCCAAGAATGATATGCAATGTCACTTGAAGAAGATTTTTGAGACAATTTAATCCAATTTAACAGTGCAATTCTTTCTAATATATGATCTCCTATTTAGGTGGGAATCACAATTATTCTAGAAAATTTTCTAGTACAATTTGGTCCCACTAATGTTAGACTGAAACAATACTGATTTTTGGAAAGGTGTGGTGAGGTGAGGTGACGATCCTCCTCCTAATGTTCTTTCTGTATGATGACTCTTTAATTATATACATATATATATATATATATCATTAAAGAAAAAGCATTTATCGTTCATCAACGATAATATTTAGCACGATTAAATCACTCATAATATTTTATTCGGCACGCGAGAGATCCTACAACGTCTGTTGAGGTGATTCAATCAACCTAAAAAGTGGTATAATATTTATGAAATGGAAATGTTATTGGAGAAATTTCCAACTTCAATCCTAGTGTTGATGTGGCTAAATATAAACCCAAATCCAATTGAAGTACAAATTTTCTTATCCAAATTAAAGCATCCAAATCGGATGCATAGATTGAGAAAAAAGATCCAACCCGCTATCATCCCCATACACCATCGACTTGTGAGATGACAGAGCATGGATTGAGATTGGCACAATAGAGAGATCTTCTTTTGGTAACACAAACCATTAAATAAGGAACATGAAAGAATGCAATTTCACATTAATTTGCATGGGCCTCCCAAGTGTAGTTAGCCAGAATGTAGTCGACACAACACACAACATACAACCACCAATCAAGAAGGCAAAACAGGGCTTACCATCATCCAGATATGGTGCTTTCAGATATCTGAAACTGAGGAAAAAGAAGCAATTGGAAAAGCCAAGAACACAGTTAACTCATATATTCTTTGTCAAGTTCCAAAAGTCATTCATATTTCACAATTCATATTCACAACACTACTAATCTGTAGATTTATGTGGTCTAAGCAACAAAAAATTTTAAGCAATAGAATCTTCGATACCGATTGGTCTTTTAGCCGTAGCACTTAACCTTCGTAAGTTAAAACAATTCTAAATTCCAAGATCTAATCAGATTCATGGAGACAAAACAAGTCTCTCCTGCAACATCAAGCATTATTCCAAATAACATTCGGATTAATCTTATAATGAAAATACCATGCCAAGCAAAACAGAGATAAGCCCCTCATTTCAATTAAGTAAAATTTTTGAAGCTATAGGTGTTTATCTGTTCTAAATAAACCAAAGGAGGGGCATCTGTTTCATAAATAAAAGTCTGTGTTACAAAACTGTGTCAATTATGATCCGATATTCTTCCCTGCTTTCTCCCAAATGGCCTAATGACTGCTTTCGAGTGTGGTTTTGCCTCTGCTCCTTCGTCGTTCTCGACTTTATCATTTCTGGGTGTAATTTTCAAAGGATGGGCTTCAGTGTTGAAAACCCACTCATCGAATGAGATGACCGACGGTGGTGAGAACAAAAGGTAGAGGTACTTGAGTGTTTCTGCAAGGAAGAAGCTCTGCATCATGTTGTCCTTCACACCCGTGTTGACCTGGAAACAGAATGGCAGAACATAAGTCCAGATGATTAAGGAGATGCAGAAAGGGTGGTTTTATTCATCTCAAATGATATTTGAACTTATAGAGCGGTCACTGAGGTAGTCCACCATGAAGTTAGATAATTCTGGTAAAGAGGAGTTCATGTATCAAAAGCATGAACAGAAGTACCAGAATAGAGCTATCTTCAAAATACGTATGAAGGGAAAAACAAAACCATCATCAACCCTGTCAAGCTACCATATACAAGTGAAAAGAATCAAACAGAGCCTGAAAGCAGTCCGACAAAGCCTGAGAGCATGAATTGAATTTCTTGTGACACCAAAAGTGTCAGCTGGCTGTCAGAATGTTCCATTTGATACTGTTCAGCATGTTGCAATACCAGCAAAACAAAACCCCCTAAAGAAGTAAAAAATAAATCTTTGTGGAAAAAACAAAAGGGACAAAGAAGATGAAAAACCTGATAATATGTTCAACAGACATTCCAAAATTTTGCTTAATCCATAAATCATCCTGTAATAAACCTAAAGATATTTCAGTAAGTCATCCCATATTGAAAGAAATTCGATGATGAATTTGTTCAATCCTAACCAAACTGAAGAATCTAACCTACAAATTGTTTCTGACTCTGCTTCCTGCAAAACTCATCTTATTCAACTGGATACCTAAGCAAAGGTCTTGCAGCTGCATCACATGTATATGGTAATTTGCTCTAATAGCAGTCCACCTAAGGGAATAATGCAGCTGTAGCAATAAGAGCTACAGCACAAACATGGAAAATGATCCAGTGAAGCCAAAAAGAAGGCAGTCAAAAGAAGGTTAAGACAGATACCTAGCAGTCTTCTAACTGGAAACATAGAATGATAAAGACAGGAAGGAAAACTCTGCGATACAAAACAGTGTATATTCTAAAAGAAACAAAAACCTACTCCCCAAGGTTGGCATTTTAACCCACTTAATCCTATGGTCCAGAAAGCAGCCCCTGATTTACATCTCTCCCAAGCTTCTCTCTCAGTTTAGCAGAGCCAATGCAGAGAGCAGCAATGACAACATGGCTCTTCTTACTCTCTTTCTTCCTCTCCTGTTCTCTTTTTCATTCTCCTCTAACCAAGAAGAAGGCTAATGGCAGCAGGCACGGATATGAACTGATGAGGGATGGAGTGCCTGGATGTGTTTTTTTTCCAGGTAACAGTGGTGTCAATGTATATCAGTAGAAGGCCCTACTGAAGTGATTCTGGACCTATACCATCTTTCCTTTTTGTCTTACCTCTTCTTTAAGATATTGTTATTCAGAAATATTTGTACAATCTCTAGCAATTCAGATAACAACTACATTCCTTTCTAGTTGCAAACCAGAAAATTCCTAGGTCTACAGTTACATGGCTGTGATACTATATTGATTTGACCTTAACTTGCGCAAGCTTTCATAAGAAACCCAACTTCAATCAGCTACCACAACAAATGCAGTAACTATTTGTCAATTTTCATACTTCAGTGAGCTCCAAGGTCAATGGGAACTCATTTACCTTCCTTATCCCAAATCAATATATGGGTGCATTTTATCAAGTAATGCATGATAAATTTCTGAAAAATAACCACTGAGTAATTCTTCCACATAAACATCCTATGTTATTGATATGGTAAGACTTACATCCTTCAGTCCAACATAACCAGAATCGATACGAGAATTCTTTTCAAATGCTTGAAATATGTTCCAACCCCATTCTTGGTATGTTTTGTTCCCAGTGAAACGCCATAGGTACACAAGTGACTCAACAGTCTCAGGTCTCAGTATATTCCATGAAGTGCCAACACTCATGTCCTGCAATAATATATCAGAAGCATTGTAGACAGATAACATGACTTGAAAGAGAAGTTACAAACAAACAGTAATCTGACCTGTCCACCATGAAAGAAGTAGTTTTCTCCTGCTAATTTTGTTGGAGTTGATTGATAGAAATTATAGCAAGTCCAAACAAGCTGCACGAACAACACACTAATTGGAAATAAAAGGCTAAAAAGCAAAACACTAGATCAAGCATGATTTGAAAAAGAAAAGTTTAAGAGAATTGGATTTATCATCTTCATTTTAGAAAAACGGCCATCTGTTATTAAAAATCGCTTTTCAATTTAAAGTATCAGCTGCAAAAAATTTATCGGAGTATGTTGTGAAAGCCAGATCTGTCTTTTATAATCTACAGCCCAACTTTAAGGTATAACAGTTAAGTTCACAGGCTGAAGATAAGCGGACTTGAACAGCTGCATATCATTAAATAAATAACTTATCGAAGTATGTTGTGAAAGCCAGATCTGTCTTTTATAATCTACAGCCCAACTATAAGGTATAACAGTTAAGTTCACAGGCTGAAGATAAGTGGACTTGAACATCAGAAATCCGCCGCCACAAGGTAAACCGCTACCTCTCTTTTTTTTTGTTATCACAAATCACAATTACAAATCACCAAATATGATATTCTCAAACTATAGTGCACTACAGATAACAGCAGATAGTCATTTTCATGTAAGTCGTTCTATGACTAGTCAAAATTATAAGTTAAAATCTTGACAATCATAGGCTATTTCACCACATGATTCAACATGTTGAGAATTAAAGGGAAGTTAAAAGTGAATATATAAAGTTATAAACATTTGCAACTTTTAGCAACTATGTACGTAATGCTACAGCTTGGAAAGATCAAAGTGATTATCTTTTACCTTTTTAGAATTGGTGTTTGATGAATGACTTGTTAGAGGATGCAACAGAAAAGAAAATCAACTTTTATCCACCTAAGATGATTTTCACTTAGAAGCAAAGAATTTTTTTATAAGAAACAGTCCCTTGTAAAAAAATAAATAAAGCATCCGAAAACCACAATGATCCATATACCCAAATTAGAAGAGGGTAAAAAAAGTTGAAGTCTTGCTTGACCAAACTTTGCAACATAGAGAATGCTTGACTGAACAATCAAATCAAAGCATCAAGAGAAGGCCAAAATAGAAAAAGGAAAAAGGAACAGTTAAGATGCAGCATTCTAGGTAGAACATTTTGGCTTTAGATTCACAATTAATCATGTAAAATAATTCACAAATCTACAATTAGTAGACTAGCTATTCCTGCACTTGGGTATTACATGGATCTGGCTGAAACATAGTTTTGCAGGACCATGGTGCTTCATATAGGATAAATGACCATAAAATTGAACTAGATTTTATGTAAATGAAGGGACAAGGAGACTAAAATATATGGTCCAAAAGAAGTACCTCTTTTGAAAGAGATAAAATCTTTTCAGCTTTTTCAGAGCCATATCCAGAGGATCCTAAAGCTAACATGCCCGGAACAAAGCATGCCAGTTCATCCATCTGCTTCAATAAGAAATACAATGTTAAAATAAATAAACTGCAAACTTAGAACAACATGATTTAGGTTATTTTTCCTTAAGGCAAGTAAGAAGCATACCTTGTTGGAAAGAGAGCCACCATTTTTCTCACAGATATATGAAAAAGAAGATGGAGTTGATTTCCTAATCAGGCTCAACAAACCTTCCATTGATGTTTCCCACATTTCTCTGTGATATAATTATTCATATTATTAGTGAGTTATCTGCCACTATAATTCCTACCGTAGAACTAGAGGTTCAGAAATGCTTGCTGACAGGCATTCATATCCCCAAAAAAATCAAAGGTAACAAATACAGATATACCATAATAAGTTTTATGATAAAAGGACTTCAGAGCATTGATATGCAATAACATAAACCACCAACCTATAATGCTTGACAGCTTCTGTTTTGTTTCCTTGTATCCACACTTTAAGTAAATACTCATAGAAACTGCAAACAGATTAAGTTTACAAATAGAATACATTCTACATCAGATAGTGAGATTTTAACAGTATGACAAACGAATAATGAAGAAGACAGAGAACAATTCAAGGACAGATGAAGTAACAAAACTCAACAATCACAATTATAGCCAGTCCATAACATTACAGATGAAGAAAGCTTGTATCACCTATCACCCATTGCACCAAATGTAACTGTTGAGTATGATGCTGCTGCTCCTGAATGAGGATTTATATATATGGGAAGTAAACCATCGCTAGGATATGTCTTCTGCAGTTGCCTGATGACCTTCTCCGCCTGTGAAAATGGCAAAATGATACAAAGAGGTTCCAGTACTAAGATCTTTCTTTACCATCCTTTGTACAAAATCAACAACCATGTCATAAAAGCATTTCTGAAACAATCGGATCAACAAAAAAAAAATTGCTAGCTATAATTCACATCTCTCTTAAATGGCATACTGAGAGGCTGCCCCTTGACAAACAATTAAATCAATAAAGTATCATATGTGTAAAGTCACTAAATAGATTTTACTAGAAACAATAAATAATTCGGACATTACGACTTTGTTGTTATTGTTGATGATGATATACCTAGTCAACATTATTTATCATGGGATGAAACCAAAAAAAGTGTAGATACATACTGATTAGAGATAATCCACTGCAAAGTTTATCTACAACAATCCATTAAAATCCTAAAAATGTGGCTCAACAGTTGAAACAAACAAGTCAAATCAGTTATTACTGTAATGATCATCACAACCCTTTTCCAGATATCACTGAGTTGAAAAAGCTACAAAAAAGGATCTACTAGAAACAACAACCAACTTAATGTAATCCATCAAAGAGATGCAGAGTCCTAGCCAATATACAGGAGTGCAACTACCTGCTTAGAAGTGCCTTGACAAACCAACTCGTATTGTGAATGGTAAACCAAAGTTTAATAGAAGTACCTTCTGCTGGTATTTGGGGTCTCCTGTCCTTTGGGACAAAGCTATAAATTCGAGCTGCTCAGTTCCAGAATCTGCTAAAATGCTTTCTCCCTGCAAAAAGAATATCAAAGCAAACATATTACATAAGGAAATTATCAGTAAAAGGCAAGTCAAAGATCAAATAATCAATCATGACCACAGAACAACATGCAGAAAGCAGTGAAACTCAAATAGAAGAAATTAGCCACAATCATGAATTATCTGAAACATAAGGAACGAAGACCAAGGTTCGCAATTTCGTACCATATCGAAATATCGAGATCAGCTCGGTATGGTATGGTACGAGTATACTGAGTGGTATGCTTTGGCGTACCACTCAGTGTGTGTGTATATATATAATAAAAAAGTTAAAAGATTAAAAATAAAGGGCAACGTCGCCTCGTTTCTTCTCCCCGTGAAGCCTCGACGACGTCGTCACCGAGGCTTCTTCTCCCCGCACGAATGAGGAGAAGTCACCAACGACGCCGAGACCACGTAGCCTCAGACGAGGAGGTGACATCTCATCTGCAGCATCCAGAGAGGGAGAGCAACGTCGGATCTTCAGGTTCTCCCTTTTCTTCTCCCTTCTTCCTTCTCCCTCGGCTAATACCGTACTATAGCGGGCGACGAAGGTCGAAATCAACCGTCACCGACCGATTTCGCGTGGTAATGAGGCGGAAACAACCCTAATCGACGGTACCGCCCAGTATGGGTGGTATCATTCGAAATTAAAAACCCAGACAAAGACACTAAAAGAACTCTAAGAATAGCAAAAGATCTAATATCTATTTCAATAAGTTCTTATGAATGATTCTATTAATTAAGTTACATGTTTCATATTATGGATTTCCAATTATCAAGATAATTACAGGTAAAGAAGTCGTGAAATCGATGTATAAAATAACGATTAATGATTATATCCTAGGAGTCACCATGAAAATATACCATATCTAACCTAACCTTCTCACATTCATTGAATTCATATTTTCGTACTAACGAAATTATAATGTAGACAATTCCAAGTTTCAAATATTTGAAAATTAAGTAATTGAACATTGACAAGATTAAACAAAAATGCTGACAGAAGCTCAAAGTAAACGTCCCCTAGGAAAACTTCTCCATATGGACTAAACAACAGCTTCCTTAGTCGAGAAAATATTGCTATTCATTTATGAATTTCAACATCAAAACTACAAGTTAAGAACCTGATATGAAGAATAGAGTTCTGAAATTACAAAATTCAATATGTTAACTATTAACATATTATTTAACATAAGAAAAATTTTGATCACACATTTCAAAGAATAACAAAACGGATTTCAAGATGTACCCCAGTCCATCCATGGTTATGAGGATTGCCATGAGCCAAGTTGATTCTATTGTATGGAATGCCAGTTGGTGTGTCCCATGCAGGTAGCAACCTATCAGCAATGTCTTTCGCTTTCTCCAGAAATATCTTGTCCCCAGAAAGGTCATAAGCACTAAGAAGTCCACCAACAACTCTGAAATTTGAATAAATAATATGGGCTAGATATGAGAAAATATATACACTTGGAGAAAATTAACAAGGCCACTTAGCTCTCTTATCCTGCAATGGCATGATGCATTTTATAATATAAATTAGGCAGAACTATAATTGGATATATCAAAGGTAAATATGTTCGACACAATACCTAGAAAAAAAGATAACAAATCATAAAATTAAACCTTATAACGCCACCTTATGGTTGTCTCGAAAACACTTGCTACATAGTCTTTGTTGAAATCTAACGAAGTTGCAACCCACCTGTCATAGACCACCAGTGAGTTAGAAGAAAACTTAAACAAGCAACAAATTTTCAAATCAAATGTAGAGTAAAATTAGTTGCTATGTATATTTTTGTTTTTGTATAAATAATCTCATAAAGTTTTCTTTGATATTATTTTGTTTCACACATAACACATGAAAAAGTTCCTATTTGTTTTTTTCTCAAGGGAAAGTACAGAAGTGCACAAATTGTCAAAACATTTGCTCATAACAGGCAAATATAAAAAACAAAGCCAAAAGTGGAAACACACTTAACACAAACAGAAGGAAAGCTCGCAGCAAATTAAATGAACTAAAAAAACTAACATGGTGCTGTTACAACTTACTCTCTAGCTTTCTGAAATTCATCTTTTAAGCCCATTATGTACAGTGTATCAAGAGAGTCCACAAGAGTTGCTCCAAGACCACCAAAACTATTTACACCATTCTTTGTTTGAGGCTGGTCACAGAAGGAAAGACATCATGTAATTGATGTTGAAGCTTTAGACTGAAAACTAAGGGAAGTAGTTGATTCATGATTGAATAAACTCAGATCTCTCGATGCTACTGTGTTAAACAACCAACCTGAAGTTCATCTTGGCCCCAAGCATACTTTACATATGAGTTCCATGCATGAAGCATAGCCTCTTTAACTTTTTCTCTACGTTGATTGTTAATGGGATCAATTTCACTTTCCCAGACATTATCATTGTGAGTAACTTTGTCAGTTGTATGAGTAGAGTCTTCCCTCAACTGTTTCGAATCGCCTGCATTCCGCACCTACAGGAAGCAACAGTTGAAGAAACATCCAAGAATCATTCAGCTAAAGGCACAATAGGAATAATAATAATAATAATAATGATAATGATGATAATAATAATAATAATAATAATAATAATAATAAAAGAAATGGTATTTACCTGATCCTGCAATCTGTTCAATTGTTCCTGAAGTTTGGTGATCTCTGCCTGCACGTTACATCATATTAGACTTCCTAGTAGTCTGGTAGCACTTATATGACGTACTCACTTATTTGAATATTTAAAGACGGAGCAATTTCACAGGCAGACAAGAAACATGGCGTATAATCTCCTGATTGAAGCATGCATATATGAAAATGTATTCTTCGTAACATCCATTTAGGTCTAGAGTCTAGAATAGCCAAAAGGAGTCATTTTTATTGAACTAGTCATCAGGAACAACACCATCAGATCCCCTAACAACACCCGGTAATGCATGATCAAAATGCAAAAATATCAATCAGAGAATAAAGGGCTCCATCGAAAACTTGTTTATAATAAATCCAATCGACATAAAGTGACTGAAACACAGATCTTCCTAAGAAATTAAAGAACTCAAAACCTAGCCCGAGATCCAAAATCTGAGCAAGAACGGAGAAGGGCAGAAGAAAGCCAGGGGAGACCTCGTGCTCCCGGACTAGGGATTGCCGGTCCCAGACAGCGAAGGTGGCGACGACGAACACGATGAAGAGGAAGGCGAGCCGCTTCGGCCGCTTCAGGTAGTAGGCGGGGTGGAGGTACCGCCACCGGCTGGAGGAGGAGGACCGTCGGGCCATCGCATCCCCCGACGACGGAACCCTGCCCCCGATCAGAAACCTAGAACTCGTCTTCCCTCTCAGCCCTCTCTCCCCCCGCGATCGGATCTGCGCCGCGGCCCGGAATTGGGTAGACGAAGAACACGAGTTTCTTCCGCTGGGGTCGCTTTTGAAGGAAGACTTGACTCGTTCCCGATCCCTCTCTGGACGAAGTCTTCGGGCCCCACCACAACTTAACTTGTACGGCGAGATTATTATTATTATCATTATTTCTATTTCTTTTCCTTTACCATTATTATCACATATTTATCCTTAGCTTTTTGTCGTAATACATCAAAAATGTAGAATAACTAAAGGATATTGATGTCGATTGGAATTTTAGCTAATGCGATTTAAATATGCTAGTTTTTAGATTTCATAACTTATATTTGGAGAAATAAATATAAAAATCAGTAATTATGGAAGAATATATATATATATATATATATATATATATATGCATAATAATGTAATTTAATTTTTTGTTTAAGTAACACAGCGTCTTGCGTGAATCTTGAAGACTCGAATCAAGGCTTCCATCCACGCAAATCAAAGCACCACGATCGAGGAAGTGCCCTTCAAATACCAGCAGAACACTTCTCCATAGTGAACGAAAAAGAAAAGATCACAGTGATATTTTGCAAGATGAATCACCCACAAATTAACATTTAACTGTAACAAGGTTGCCTTAGTATTAATACCAACAAGGAACCAGAAAGATCCTAATATTAACTCTCAGAATATGGTACATGTTAAATAACATTACACAATCTGGAAGGGCCAAGGAGGATTAATTCCCCTGTTCAACCAGCCATCTCTTCTTCACTGGAGGCTTTGGTTCTGATGGCACAGCACCTCTCATGATGTGTCATGACCATTGGCTGCCACAGCGATCGACTGGGCGATGGCAGCTTCGGCAGAGTTGTTCTGCTGCAAAGATGAGTAAACGAAGGGGATGATCAAATTAAATGCGATATTGTCGGGTTATATAATTCCATGAAAGAAATGCAGAAGGCCAAGAGAGATACAAGGATGTTCAGAGATTTGATCTCTCTGTACAGTGATGTCGAGATCACTTACCCCTTCTTTTGGTTCTGGCGAAGCATTGAGAATAGCTGGAGATGGATTTTTCGATAGATCCCTCATTATTCCCTGCAAATACAGCAACATGATCTAAGGTTAATTGAAAGGCAAGTCATACACTCATACACGCACACAAAAAGGAAAACTTAATTTTCAAACCTATTTTATCATTTTCCACTTAATATTGGCGTGGAAAATAGCTAAATAGAATGCAAATGCATATTGACAAATTCTTCCCTCAAAACATTACCTGTTACCTCTCTTTCCGAGAAATAAAACTAACCATTCCTCATCATATCATAGTATCTACCCAAGCAGATTATGCAACACCCTAAAAGTTACTTTGGTTCCATTTCTTCAACCTAAGTTCAGTGATTTTTTTTTGTTCAGGGCAAAATTCTCAAGGGCAATATAGTGTAATTAACTAATATCATAGTCTACAACAAAAATTCAAGCTAATTTCAATTTACTAGATTGACAATGAGTTCACTATTGAATCACTAGAATGTTAGGCATGCTATGGAACTGGAGAGAGTCACTAAGACATTTTTGTAAAACTTTGCTCACAACAGAATATGCAAGGTAAAAATTGACAACTTCATGTGATGAAACTTTAACTGCCAAAAAGATGTTCCTTGATAATGTTAAAATAATCAAATGTGTTACATGACAAAAGAACAGAAATGAAATATTCAAAAAACTATGCTCGGATTCAAGCTTTCTCAGGATTTTTATAGAATGAGAAAGATGCCACACTTGTATAAATATGACAACTCTCACAGGCACACTAAAATGCAATGTCACTGTATACATAACACAAGAACAGTAAGCAATGTCAATATTAAGAAAAGGCATGATGGTCATGTTTTTATCGTATGCTAATTAATATGTACGGCACATATGAGAAGTATAAACACCCTTTGAACAAAGAAATCAAAACGAGAAGCTCACTACAAAAAATGAAAAAATGAATGGAATAACAAAAAACAATAACACTTGACAACAAAGGTTTAAAAAATAGAGATCAAGATTGGAATCAAAATCAGGATTGGGAAAGGTTTCAATGGAGTCATATCTAAATGATGAATTACAACTCAAGGTAAAATAAATTCAACAAAATTAAAAAATGGACATATCAAACAGATAGAATGTTAGCTATAGAAAAAACATCAAACATGAAAATATGTGAAATGTGTAATCTAGTAAAATGTGTAACCAATAACGATAAGAAAAAACGAAAATTATAGAAAACACAAAAAACAACTGATGTTTTAGATGTTAGAGAATCATAGAAATGTAATATATTACAAAAAACTTTGTCAAAAATAAATTTTATTTCACTAAATAGAAACAAACCTAATTTTTAGTTTTTACATGTACATAAAAACCAATGCAACAATGAATATATAGTCAATATTTAACCAGTAAAGAAAAATATATCTTTTATTCAATCAGGTTTTCTGCTTTTCTTTCAAGTACTGGCTCCTTTTCTCATATTCTCAAGAACTTTCTGTATTGTCTGTGTAATGCCACCTACTATAGTCTCTGAACAAAAAAATTATTCAAATCATCAAAGAGGAGTTAGCATGTCCAGTCAATGGACCAATCCCTCCCTCCCTCCCTCTTTCTTCATAACAATGCACAATCTCAAGCTCTAAATGCTGAATCCATCAGGATCAACCTATCCAAACAATTCATCCAGATTTGTTTATCCATAAACGTCTCTCATAAAACCAAACCTGTTGCTGGTGCCTCCGCTATCCCGAGATCAGCTCCAGCTGGTTAAATCCAGATTGTGGTCCACTGGTTTTTTAAGCTAAGTTTGATGAACAATAAAAAGAAGTAAAACAAGGAAAGTAGGATACGTATGCCCCAACTTCATCCCACCTGTTCTCTACACTGATCAAGGATGAACTCGTTTTGTCAGGAAAAGCAACCATATAATTACAAACCAATATGATTCAAAATAAAATGCAAATATGCTTGACGATGTTAAATATAAAAGAAAAAAAAAACAATATATCACTCAATTTAAAGAATCAAAACATATGGACATTTTAACACAATTTGACAATCCATTCCAACAAGCATGTAAATAGTAGAATAAGAAATAACTTATCGAGGATTGACAACTATCTCATATAAATTTATTTTATACAGCTAAAACAACTTAATGTCAGCTTCAGATAATTATAATTGCATAAAAGATACAATATTCTTAAGAAAAATGTTTTGAATCAATAGTTAAATAAGCATAAGTTTATCTAAAACAATGCATCAATACCAGCAAAAAGAGGCCCAGTGAATCAAACAAGAATTATTACTCAAGAAGAAAGCTAAGAAGACATGAGATCCAAGACAATTAGCATATTCTGAGAGTCTACCTTGTTTGCCCACACAAGTCCACATGCATTACATAAAGTCCTCGGTCCATCAGGCCCACGGCGCATCATCGGCGTAGACTTTGCATTGATGCCACAGTGGTGACATCTGTGCAAATTCAGAAAACAATTATGTCAGGTATTTGAGGTTGAAGCAATTTCCAATATTCTATACATAATCAATTATGCTTAAATGTACAAGATAAATAGTCATTAGAAATTAGCAATCACTAGCTGAATATCATTTTCTCAAATGTTACTTATCACATGGATATTAAAATGAAATAAATCAACTGGCAAATTGAAACAGTTAACATTTGATGTATAAGAACACACTGGCCTAACAACTGAACTAAATATATTAAACTGAACTTAACAATTAATATGTTTTGTTCTTATGTATTTTTCTTCACATCCTCATTCAATAAAATTAAGTTGGATGTATTGCAACATCATGATTTTTTTCATTATTTTAAATGCCTTCAAGTTTTCAGATCAACATTTGGATATTTGGTTCTTTTAATAAGAAATACATTAAATGTGTCTTACAAATGCTTTAACTGATTAGAGAATTTCTAATCTCAGTCATTCTTCATTATCAGCGTAAACCATTTTTATTTTAAACAAACTAATTAAGACAACTGAATACCTTCTAAAA
Source organism: Musa acuminata AAA Group (assembly GCF_036884655.1). Lineage (NCBI taxonomy): Eukaryota > Viridiplantae > Streptophyta > Magnoliopsida > Zingiberales > Musaceae > Musa > Musa acuminata. The sequence continues at coordinate 23,759,969 of NC_088350.1, forward strand.
CACATCACCTCCTAATATTTCACACTTCTGAAAAATCCAGAAATATGAAATCAATCTGAAAACAGAAAAGCAGAATCCAAGTTATGGACGGTGAGTATTTAACTAGACATTGTTAAAGTAAAGATGCCTACGCAGATGCCGCTGGGATCTTATTCTCTGGAGAACCCCAATTTTGGTTAGCATCAGAAGTGGTAGCACCACCTGTGGAATCTTCAGTCTTCGATTTAGATGATGTAAATTGACCCCTATTTCGTTGCATCCTGTATTACAAGTTGGAAAAAGAAATTAAAAATCATCATATAAAATGAACAGTAAGGAAAACAGAGAACAAGCCAAATGAGCAAAAGACTGGTTTTCCATTTCTGCAACAAGTGGCACATGGTGGTCATTAAGCCATGGCTCACACCTCACATCCCACAATATAATGTGCTAGAGCACATAGCACATATCAGTGATTTATGCAAGAAACCTACATGGCCTGGGGGTATAAACCTGAAATGGATCATTCAAAGTTCAAACAACTAATAGTCTTTACATACATACATACATACATACATACATACATAAATACATATACATACATACATACATACATATATATATATATATATATACATATATACATATATTTATTTATTTATATATGTATGTATGTATATGTATGTATACATATATATATGTATATATTACATGAATTTATTCTTATTATAGGTGCATATAAACACTATGCACCTATATATTCTTATATACAAACCAATGAAAAGTGCATACAAGTCAATATGTTCCCAAGAATCATACACAAAATTTTATTTACATGGATATACAGAGAAAACACCAATACATTAAAGTAATTTCGATGGCTGCTAAAGCTTTTCCAGCCAAATTGAGTTTTTCTTTTTGATTCACACTCTTTACTAGTTATCCAACTGAAGAACTTGAAGTGGCACCTTTTTAATTTATATGGTGAAAATGATTGCTAAATTTTCTAAATTATTTTTCTCTTATAAATATTTTAGTTAAGACAATCCTGCACATCAACATTAATACACTTAAAGAATGCAATGAAAACTTTACTAAACAATGATTGGCAACAATATACTTCACTTACCAAAAGTTCAGGTCATGCTCCATGCTGTTATCTTTTTTCCTGCTCTTAAAAATATATACAACAAACGACATGTATAACTGTCCATCTTAGAAGGTCCATTTGATGGTCACCACCTATTTTTAATAATATAAAAATGAGGATATGCTATAAAAGGACAGTCGCATCTTTTATTATCATTACTAATTAGGTGAATTTACCAGAAGAAGACTCCAGTTTCAACAAATGACTAAAAAGAGTGGCAGGTCTCTGAACAATGACTAAGGGCTCTAATAGGATGTTGTAGACAAACCAAACATCTGAACTCTATGGCCTCCATCCTCCATTGCAAACAGTAAGCTGGTTCAAGAGGAAGTAAGACGATTTTTTTTTTCATCTGCATCATGAATTTGTTTCTTGAAAAGTTAGATGTTGAAAAACGCTGTGTTTCATTTTAAAAAATGATGTTACCAAAAATAATATTTCAGGCATTTGTAAGTTTTAAATTGCAAAAGTAGAAAATACGAAACCCAAGTAATGCCAATGCCACCACAATTACAGGAAACCCTTCATAGTCCTAAAAAGAGTAACATTTAACACATGAATTCTCAACAAAAGTGGCAAACAAAAAAAACATCTCCGTGAATTTGTGTCAGTTTCATAACTACCAAAATGACAAGGCAATTATTAGCACATCCAACATATTTGTTGATTGTGATAGATTGCTGTTTTGATGTAATTAAAATAATACCAGTAAACTAATATATAATTAATAAGCATTCCTAAGACTATTAAGATCTCCATCATGGTTGTTTTTAAGAAAAAGGAACCAACATACCAAATTGGTAAAAGAGGTAACATAACTCGGTCTCTTAAGAAACATTTCAAGAAAAAAAGCAGTAACGACTTCAGATTATGCACCCTCCTACCTCAGCGCGACCTCTTTGCGAACAGTGTAACGTATTTTCTTTTCAAAATTCCGCTCTTTCCGCTTCTCCCGGAACCGCATCAAGGATGCAACTCTATGTGGAACATTCATGCGCTGTCACATATCAAAGGCAACTCAACTGTTGGAGCAGCAAATGCACGCATAGGAAACAAATTGACAACTTGTAGTCAAATACAGTGCCTTGTTCTGCAGAGAAGATGATGGAAAAGGATTCAAGCTAGTCTGCATCTCCCGACCTCCTAGCAACAAAAGCACAGCTTGAACCTGTAGAATCCAACAGAAAAGAGAAATTTCAACAATCACGGGATATTAAAAGGTATCTTTTGAAGATTCGATCTTTAGAATTGAATTAAGTGAATCAAGTACGCGTGGTAAAAATACCACCTTTTCTGGGGATACGGAATCAAAAACGAAGACTTCTCCCTGGAAAGAGAGCGTCAGCTGGTTACCGCCCACTTGCGGCGCGATCAGACCTTGGGCATCACCGAGATGACTCGGATCAGCCGGCTCTTCCGTCTCCATTCCCTCGTTCTCCACGGCCCCAACCCCATCCTCCTCCATGCCATGGCTGCCGCTGCTGTGATCCGCTTCGTGGTACTGCTGCAAGGTCTGAGCGTCGGCAGCCGCAATCAACTCACCGCTACGGCCGACAGCGCTGGGGTCGTCGATCTGAGCCGGAAGAATCACGGAGGGCAGGACATGGTGTTCATCCGCCAAATGGTGCATGCCGAGGCCCCGGAATCGACCGGCGCCCGCCGGCTTCGCGTCGGCGGCTGGGTTAGGGTTTCCGCTCATCCCCAGATCTCTCTCGCGCGCTCGAATCCTCCCCAGCCTTGTAAATTTTGGAGAAACACACCAACAAAACCGCTTTAGAGCATGGGATAAACTCACAAGAAATTGAGGAGAAGAAAAATGTGGGCTTTTCTTAATATGTGTGATCGATGGAAGACCGGGGTAGTCGGAAGACGAATCGACTACTCTCAGAGACACCAATCGATCAAAAAGGTTTCAGAGGGAACAAATCGAGAAAAGGATCGAAGAAGAACCCTAAATTCCTTCAGCAAATCGGAGACCGAGGAAACCCTAGAACGAGAGAGAGGAGAGAGAGAGAGAGAGAGAGGCAGCCGGGGGGCGGGGGGGGACACAGAAGAGAAGACGATAAACCAAAATGCGCATGTTGACATAGAACAATTATGCGGTCGTATAAAGATCTGACGACCCACGCTCATCCGTTCCGCGAAGTATGTTGATTCTAAAATTTCATAGTATATTATATACGGTTGAAGGATCCACCGTTCATTATTCGTTATGGAGGGTAAATTATTTACCCGCATATATTTATATTTGCACACACTTGCACGAAATCGTTCGCATGCGGAGGCAACCGACGCCGCTCGTGCGAGACTTGCCACGCGTCGTGAGATGCGCTTGTAAGTTCACTTCATTATATGGACGGAGAGGATGAATGAAGGAGGAGGATCGACGGCAGAACGACTGTCTCAACGCGGATATTTACGCGAACCCGGTTGAACCAAATCCGCTCTGGATTGATGCTCCGCAATCGAATCGAACCACTTGATCAACGTGGGACTAAACCCTCGCCGTCCATCCTCGGGTTCGGGTCAAGATAGATCAGGTTAAATTGGAGACTAAAACAGCATACTTTTCTTTGTATATATATATATAAAGAAAACTACTCTTGATCCTATTTTATGCTCCTCCCAATTAGATAAAACTAACCTTTCATGTCTGTCTCTGGATTGGAATCCAAGCCTCGGATTTAGTCAATTGTTGCTTGTAAGCTCGAGTGTCCTTCATCCACCTTTATGTTCAGCTGGTTGCTATTAATTAAGGGAAATGAAACACGCAAAAAACTATGGTAGACTGCTTGAATCAGTGATCAAATACAACAAAAGAAGTTTGCCTAAGTCACTTAGGCATGTTTTTTTAAGACTCAATGAATCTTAATAGATCAGTCATATACGAGGTCGAATGGTGACAAAAATGATATTGAGAAAGTAACTAATTAAGCCATCGACCAAGTGTTTGTGGTATTATCTGTATATAAACTATAATTATATTTTTTTTAAATTAATATCAAAAATTAAAATTAAATAATCATATATTAAAGTTTAGATGTACGATTTATAAATATATTATTGTTCGATCTAAAAATTATAATAATATCGATATGTAATGAGAATTAGATTTATCTTCTCTTCTTCTCTCTGTCTATAATAAGTAACGAAATATGAACTAAGGTGAGACGGAAGAAAGTTTGTAATCTCCCTTTTATATTTCATCACATAATATTTTGTTAATTTATAGGTGAATCTAAGATAAGTAATTAGGAGAGTCCATGTCATTAAAATCACTTCCGAAGGAATCCCACCATAATTAAACTTTTTTACTATTGGTTAATAATCATAATTAATTTTATAATATATCTTATCTAATTAAATAGTATCACATAATTTAATATTTTCTCGCTTCATTCATTAAATGATAAGATATAAAAAAATTAAATTAAAATTTTAAAATAATTTCATTAAATTGGATTACAAAAGTTTTGAAAAGCATATTACACATATGCATGAATTTTATAAAATACATAAATAAGTTCAATAAACATAGTAATACTATATTAGGTTTGATTATCAATGCAAATCATAACGGTTATATATTATCAATGTCGTATTTATTCAATGAATCATAATAATATTAGTTTTTCTTAACCACCCTCATCACATCACATCGCTTGCAAAAAATCATGGGGCATAGAAGAATAAATTCAGAGATCAAACATAATACATCACAAATTAATTCAAGAATAATATTAATTAGAGATTGAAATAATGATTCAAAATATGAATAAATTAAATCACATAAATATATTTAAAATTCTTTTATGATCTAAGTTATTTTGATATCAAAATATGTAGTTTTGATGTCAATTATAAGCATAAAAACTGTAATAATACTTCTATTATATAAAAAAAACTTTAATGCTAAAAATTAAAATCAAATAATCCAATATCAAAGTTTAGATGTGCATATCTTTCGATATCATTCTAAAAATCTTTATCTAATTTACAAATGCATCGTGATATAAAAACTATAACGATATCAATATATAAGGAAACTAAATTTATCTTCTCCTCTTTGCTTAGTTTTTACAAGGTTTTGTTTATTTATACGCTAGAACAAAAACCTAAGATAAGTAATTAAAAAAGTTTCTCCCGTCAAAATAAACTCTAATGAATTCTATTATAATTGAACTTCTTTTTTGTTAATCGATAATCATAATAAAAATTTAATCAAATATATTATATATTTTTATCTAATTAAACAGAATCATATAATCTAATATTACCTATAATAATTTACACAAGAAAAACTTTATACTGCATTTGATGAAATTAACTCATCTCTAAAAGTTATTTTGATATTATCTCGCCTCTAATGTTTCGGACACCCAAACAAAAGAAAGGAGGAAGATTGGATCTTATTTCTTCCCCTTTGTCGCTTTGAAAAATGGCCTATGTCTCAAAAGTCTGACTCCAATGGCCCTAAATGTTCTATTGACTATGAAGAACCAGTTAATTCTATTGGCTGGATGAGCATAACTTTTTACCAAGTGTTCAGTGACTTTTATAAACTCTACTGATTAGGTATATATGCTGATCATAGTATAAAATATTACAGGCATAGTATAAAATACTCCTTATCTTGTTCTAAGTTTCTACGCAGAAGCAACGTAACCACCGTTCTAACCCAATGAATGGAGAAAGTTTTACACAAGGTAAATGGTGGTTTTTTGATGCATCTCCAACAGCAACCAGAGAGGAAAAATATAGAAATTGAAGATCAAAATCTCGCCTAATTGCTTGCTAAATTTGTTGACATTTTTGTTGAGCCGCGCGGTCTTCCTCCTACTCGACAACATGATCATCGGATTCCAATCCTTCTGGGGGTGAATCGATCAAGTTGCAACCTCTATTCCTCACTGATGCTACTTGTACGCAAGAAGGACAAAACTTGACGGATGTACATCGACTATCGAGTTTTAAATGACATCACCATTAAGGACAATTACCTCAAAACACTTAACGAGACAGTATGGGAAACAACTCAGAACTAGAATTTGCTCTTTTATACCTTCCTAAGTTGATGCTTCTTCAAGAGAGTGTCCCTTTTTTTGAAACAGATTGAATCCTATCATACAGACTGCTTATCTTGCTTGAAGTTACATCTTGACCTCACGTCTGAAGCATGTAATGATCACAATTACCAACAGAACACAGTGATTGTATCTGTGAAATATTTCAGAACTATAATTTGCTTTTGTCGTGATTGATTGAATATATATGCTTCATCTACGTGGCCTCCCTATTCCTAAGACAGATTGATGCTTATTTATCCATACTGCTCATCTTGTTTAAGTTGCTGCTTGAAATCATCACACCACCAACAGAAAAACAGTGGTTCTATCTGTGAAATGAATCATGATGGAATTCGTTCTTCTCTACATTTCCATATACTCATTGTTCAAAGTTATGCTGCTCCTACACGCTGTTCCTAATCCTAGTGTTGAAACAGATCGAAGCCTCTCCATCCAGACTGCTTATGATGTTTGAAGTTGCTGCAAGACCTCACATCTGAAGCATTCAGCAATTACAGCCACCCATTTGATGTCAGAAGACCAAATTCATGGGCTGAGCTGAGACTTCACTGACATATGCGAACAACTGCATCCGGTCTCTTATGCACTAGTCAGTGGAACAAGGACATGGTCCCTGTGCAAGTGGACTGATGAAGCTTTAGGAATGCGAGGCCAAGTTCCCGGTGCCATGTTGCTGCTCAATGGGATGCAAGTTGGCCGAGGAATGGCCATGGAATCTCACTCAGACAGTTTCTGTGGCTGAAGATGGGAGTCACCAACTCCACACCCTATCACACGGTGAAGGAATCGATTCTTCTCGTCTGACCAAATCAAACAGCAGCTCTGCTGTGGCACCTCTCTCTGGGAGACGACTGTGAGTGCTATTCCGTCAATTGATTGGAACCGTGGAGCCGCGTCGTGCGAAGCTGCTTCGCGGAGAAACCGTAAGTGGCACCGAACAAGTGGCGGTCGCGGAGCGGGACAACGCTGGGTCGCACGGAGGGTGAAGTTTCGGCTACGCGGAGTCTGCATCCGATTACGACACCACTTTACGTACCAAATTTTGGCTTACTTCGGAACCTACCTTTCACGTTATCAGGTGGCAGGGCAGGCGGATCCCATGCGGGCCCCAAACCACCGCGCAATCACAAGCCAAGTATGTGAGCCGAGTAGTTAAGCCTGGTGAATTTTCTCTTCAAATTTCGCACTGTTATCTTCTAATGGTGGTGTTCTTCCTTAGTATAATACAAGTTGTTGGATATTTCAACGCGGTTGATACTTCAATCATGGTATTTTGGTCATTGTCAAGACAAAAGTAGAAGTGGTCTTCGCACACAAAGATTGGAACAAGAGGCTTGCTCTTATCAGATTAATACAAAGAATTAGTGGACTATAAAGAAGAACAAAAAGCCAACCATATAATAAACAGGAAGAAGAAGAGCAAATGAACAGGTTTGACGGAAACAAGGTATGTGGACATCGATGGCTCGACCACCACCAACAAGTGACCAGCCAACCTCCACCACTTCTCTCTCTCTCTCTCTCTCTCTCGCCCTATATATATATATATATATATATATATATATATATATACGGACGACCCTTCTTGGCTCAAACTCCAAGAAGCATCTCTTGGTCGGACATCTGAATAGACGCTGCTCTCCCCTGCAGCAATATCTTGGCTTTCCTTGCCGCGACCAGTAGATCCCGGAGATGAAGCAGCGGCAGGCCTGCGAACTCTGCGGCGGCGAGGCGGCGATCTTCTGCCAGCCGGACGCCGCCTTCCTCTGCTGGGCCTGCGACGCATCCGTGCACGGCGCCAACTTCCTCGTGGCCCGCCATGTCCGCTGGGTGGCCTGTGGCTCATGCCACTCCCTCGACTCTTGCCGCCGGGTCTCCGGCCCCGCCCCGCGGTTGGTCCGGTCCCTCTGCCCCTCCTGCGACCCCGATCACTCCCCTCCCTCGCCCTCCCACCAGGCTGCCTCTTCTTACACTAGCTCGTGCCTCTCCACCTCAGAGCCCACCTCCGAGTCGACGGCGGGGCCACCGGCAGAGAAGCCCGCCGCTGCCCGACGGGCGACAGTGAAACGGCGGCGAGGAGTGGTGGACGAGAGGGTGGAGTGGTTCCTGCTAGGCTGGGGCCGGAGGATGGGGCTGCGAAGCCGCAGGCCGTGCGTCAAAGCGGCTGCACGCGTGGCTGCCGCGTGCGAGGAGTTGACCGCGGCCCTGCCACTACGGGTGTCCCTCGCGGCCGCACTATGGCTCGCCATCAAGCTCCCCGAGGACGAGGCGTCGTCAGCGAGGGGCCGAGGTGCAGCGCTCCGGCGGCTGGAGGTTTGCTCTGGCGTGCCCGCGAGGCTCATCCTCGCCGCCGAGTCGCGGATCGCCGGGCGCGTCCGAGTCGCGAAGGAGGGCTGGGCCGAGTGCCCATAGCCGAAGGATTATAGCCACGAGTTCATTCTTACTCTTATGCACACCCCCAGCTTCCTTTTTATTTGAAGGGAACATATGGTTACAAGAGATGTAATTGCTTGATATTGATGTTTGCAGTTAAGCTCTAATCATTCAGAAATTTTTGTCGTCCAGCTGAGTTAAAATTATCCGTACTAACTAATGTATGTGCATTGGTTATATACATATCTGAGAAGAGATTAAAAAGAGGATTAAGATAATAAACTCACATTAATAGAAACTAATAAGATAATAAACTAATTGTACTCATCAAAGCGTATCCGTTGTAGTCTAGTTGGTTAGGATACTCGGCTCTCACCCGAGAGACCCGGGTTCGAGTCCCGGCAACGGAAACACTTTTCTATTTTTTTTATAATTCTGATTGTTTCTCTGTTCATTGCAGCCCCAAATTAGTACTTACTGATTTTTTTTTATTTCATTATATTATGCAAAAACTTTGGGCAGTCAAGATTTTGAAAATAATTTCATTCCAATAAAAATAAATTTCAAAAAGAAAAAGATTCTATGAAAGCTTTATATATATATATATATGTATGTATGTATATGGAATGAGGAACTTCTTTTTGTTCATGAGTCATATGCCATCAATTCAAGCCAACTTAGCAGCAGAATGAAATGGTGAGGTAGAGTATCATCAAAGATTGGAGCCATAGAACTCCAAATGGTGAGGCAGAACGAGACCAATCATCTGTGTAATACAGATCATAGCAAGCATAGCAATATTCCATGATTCATTCATAAAAAATGCAGCTGCAATCCAAAATCTTCAATGTTTCTCTTATATATATGTTGATACTCATGAATTCCATTCTTCCTACATGCCCTCTCTTCGTATTTTTGCATTGCAGTACATGGTGAGGTAGAGTATCATCAAAGATTGGAGCCATAGAACTCCAAATGGTGAGGCAGAATGAGACCAATCATGTGTGTAATACAGATCATAGCAAGCATAGCAGTATTCCATGATTCATTCATAAAAAATGCGGCTGCAATCCAAAATCTTCAATGTTTCTCTTATATATATGTTGATACTCATGAATTCCATTCTTCCTACATGCCCTCTCTTCGTATTTTTGCATTGCAGTACATGGTGAGGTAGAGTATCATCAAAGATTGGAGCCATAGAACTCCAAATGGTGAGGCAGAATGAGACCAATCATGTGTGTAATACAGATCATAGCAAGCATAGCAGTATTCCATGATTCATTCATAAAAAATGCGGCTGCAATCCAAAATCTTCAATGTTTCTCTTATATATATGTTGATACTCATGAATTCCATTCTTCCTACATGCCCTCTCTTCGTATTTTTGCATTGCAGTACATGTTAACAGACTGACTTGGAACTTCTTGATTCCTCTATAAATTCTATACTTATGCCGGCAGTATTTGACCCCTTTACTTATTCACTTTCATGTCCTTCTGTTTCATCTGATAACCAAGTTTAGTTTTATTATTTGCATAGTCAAGCAGCTGCAACACCAGCTGAAATGACTAACGAAGAAGCATAGGGAGACGACGAGCATTCGTAGTTCTTCGGTGCTCCGGAGGCAAACTGCTCTCCGAGTTCATCATGTAGCATCTGCTGGCATCTGCATTCTTCACTGCAAAAGGCCTTCTCTCCTCTACAATTCAAAAACAAAACACCAAGAGAAAGATCTATTAGTACATTCTTTTAACCTACCAAATAATGCCTGCAAGCTGTATGCCAAAGAAAAGAACCTACCGAATATCATTAATAAATTTGGCTAATAAAATTTCCTCCCAATTAACTTGGAGGCATATTATGAGGCACATAATATCAACCACAGACTTCAGATTATGTACCAGAGAGGAGATCAACCAGATAGAAATAAGGCAGATTTAAACACATGTTTCAGAATTAAAGCCACGACAGCAGAATACAGAGTACAAACAAAATGCATAATCCATGAGAGAACTTCTCTTGAAAAAAATGGCATAACAGAAGTTCAAACTATTCGACCAAAATTCAGCATAATTTGTAATACCTGATGGTATGAATGACATGCAGCATAGCATGCTACATAGCCTTGAAGAATATTTAATATGCCACATCACTTCATGCTCCATACAAAAAGATTAAGATGCATAATCTATGATCTAGGTATTCAATTCTATTGTTTCTAATATAAGTATAATGATCCACATTTGTCCACAAAAAAAAAAAAACCCTCATTTGGCAGGTAGTCAAGTTTATACCAATCAACAATCCAGTTGCTACCCGCCTAGTATGAGAATATGATCATACGACATGTCTCAACACTAGTAACTTAAAACCGTTTCCTAAGCTTCATAACAGTTTGCCCCTCCATCACAAGTGGGGAGGACAAGCACCCTGCAGCAACTTCAGGCACAGTAACATTTTAAGGTTCTCTATTTTCAATCAACAATCAAAGCACATGTTGTTGATTAAAAGGACAAAAAGCAGAGATGCTCATACTTGTTGTTAGTTTATAATCTGAACTGAATGTTTAGAATAGTGAGTGACAGAGAGAGAATATCCCAACATGAATAATAATTTTAACTAACTCTGCAATTAGATTGTAACCTCCAAAGTTGATCGGCTTCGGGATTTTGTTCAACAAAGAAGAAAACTATCTAATGATGGGTATAGGAGAGGAGAGCACACATTTAGCAGCCTTATGGTTTAGTTTCCTTCATTTAAATGTCTTAAAATTTTTCTGAAAAGGAATCCTCTTCACAGATTCACGAACAATGCTGATCATCTCAACAAAATTTCTTCTCTTCAATTAAAAAAATGGAATTAAAAATTTCAACTACGGTACTCGTGTGTACTGAACTACGTACACGGTACAATATTATGAAGGCAACAACTTTCCTTTTTGACAACTATCAATTCAATAAAAATCAGAAACTATACAAGTTCAGCTAATGATGCTTGCTAACTTGGAATAATGGAATCTATGTCAAATCAAAATCCCTATCTTGTTTGGTTGTTCTCGTTGATTATTGGAAGAGAAGCATCCACAGACCAATTAACAACAGTAAGTGATTCTTTGGTTATAAATTTAGATGAACAAGCTTTGGTGAAAAGGAAAGAGAATTGATTGTGACCAATGATGTCAGGAAGATGCTATGCCTATGTTACCAAATCAGGATGAGTTCTAGAAAGATTACAGCAAGGGAATAATCCCATAGCATCAATTGCTAAAATATCCAAAATCTCTCAATTGCCCCATGATATGTAAGCACAATTAATTTGAAAATGTTTATAACATCGATAGCTTGTCCTTATGATCAAATCTGAATAACCCCATAATAAGGACGAATCAACTCCAATAAGACACAAACCAAAAGTAAAACAACTGATAAGAGTTTTTCTTTGTAACGCTATTGACCAAGACCAAAATTAAGTGTCCCAGGAACATGTCCTAATATGAAAAAGGTGAAACAATTGATCACAGGCTGGAAAAGTGCCATGACATACGGTTACTCGATTGATCAGAGTTCACATTCAGGCTACAGTAAGGAGAATTTTTGACACAAGTACTCACTCTACATTGCATTTGAGGACTAAATAGATAGAAGTTACCACACACATTTATACCTTCACCAAAATATAAAGACTTAGCGTGCCGAATGCATGATATAAATACATATATACATGGATGTATGTTTGGCTCACATGCATGCATGTCAAGCCCATGGATTTAATAATGTCAAGGGAGCATTACATGTTCTTAAATCACCAGCAGGAAGAAGAATGAAACAAAAAAAGGAAAAAAAACTGATATTATAACCAGAAATTGATTCAACATCAGCATGTGTATGATGACAGGCCCTGATGCCCCCACCATCACCTCAAAAATGGTTCTTATTCCACATAATCAACAAAAACTTCCAAAGATCGCAGCTTTGATATCCGACATTATTCAACAACCCCAAAATTTATGCATCAGAACAAATAGAAAGGATGAGGAAGAAAAGAGATCGACGATTACCTGTACATGTAAACGTCCATGCCATCGAGTTTCTTCTTGCAGAGGAAGCAGCACCTCAGGAATTCCGCTACCACAAAGGGCGGGTCCGCTAGCCCCGGCGGCGGCGGCGGAGGAGGCTCGAAAAGGAGGCCATCGTCGCCAAAGTAGACCCTTTTCTTCACCCTGTTCCCCCCCAGGTGCGAGATCACACAAGTGTAGCTCTCGGAGAGCTCCATGTCCTCCCCCACCTCCCCCTCCTTCGGTGCGCCAGTCCTCAGCCCGGGTTTCGTCACCACGGCGCCGATCGGGACCGGGTCCGACCGGGCCAGGCCCGCAGCCGGCTCCTCGGATGCGGCGCTCATGGCGGCCACGATGGCGAGGCCGACGGCGCCGTCGCCTGCGGCGAAGCTCCGGGGGGACCGAGCGGCAGTGGCCGGCCGGGAATTGGAGTGGCGATCGTGTGCGGCGTCGGCGGCGGAGGAGGAGGAGTCGCTGAAGCCCACGGAAAGAGCGAGCTTTAGAACGTAGTGCTTCTTCTGGTCGCCGGAATCGGCCATGGCCGCGTCTTAGTCTTCCTTTTATCCCAAGAAAAGGAAAAGAGAGATCTTTGAAGGAGTTGGCAATCTCTCTCTCTCTCTCTCTCTATATATATATATATATATGTAGACTAATGTACTTCCTCTTAACACAGAGGAGATGAAGGGAAGGGAGGAGGGGTGAAGTAAATAGTACGCTCGCTCCGTCTCGCTCTCTCCACACACACCCTCTCTCTAGAATGAGCGTTGGGGGATTGGAGAGAATAAATAGGAAGCACATCATGAGAAATGAAAAGAAAAATGGTGGCATTGTGGGGTCAATCCTTGTCATTTTAATCATGGGGGTGTGTGAATATTCTCTGGAATTATGGGGACTAAAAAAACAAATGGTGGGCCCAAAGCTCTCTCTCTCTCTGCTTTTGGGGTGCTATGCATGGGGCCCCGTATGGGTTTCTCCATGCATTTCAGTTTCATTTTGTCCTTTTTCACTTGACACAGCTTCTACCATCCTCTGTTTCTTTTTCTTTTAATGATTATTTCGGTATTAATGATATGAAGAGAGTTTAAAATAAAAACAAAATTACAAAAAATAGTAAAATAAATATTTAAATACTTTTATTTAATTGATCGATGTAACGATTAGTTGAGATATTACCATCTTACTATTATTATTATTATTTGCTTGATTAATGATATTTTTAAAAAACTTCTTTTAACAAGTAGATGTGCCACAGTTTTATTTTGAAATAAAAAAATGTTCAGCATATATTCTTTACTAAATTGGCTCACATAAACTGCATAAATGTAGATGACAAAGAACTCTTTAGTATGGTTAGGATGCAACAACATGAAAATTATACCCTTCATAAAATATATATATATATAATGTTTTGGCTAAAGAATCAGAAATTTTGAAATCCCAAGAAAAATTAATCAATCATGTCAGTATGTTGTGTCTGGTTTGCTTAGAACATTTATATTGATTGAGGATGCATTGCAGGTCATTAAAGGTGCCCAGAACATAAATAATGAAATATCCAAACATGACTTTTATTTATTGGCATGTGCTTATTTTTTATTGTTAGGTTTCCATGGCATGTTAAATAGATTCAAGCATTTGTTGGTAATTTCTTTATTTGCTATACCTTTCATAATTGCACATCTCCACAATAAATTCACATTTATTACATCTTCAAAATGACAATGAAAAGAAAATCTGTAGATTATGGTTCTTTCTTGTCTTTGTTCTTCCTGAACACTAAAACATGATTATTTTCATTAGTTTGAATATATAAAAGAATTGCAGAAATCTTAGCATTAATTCACAGAAAATAGAAAATTTTCAGCATTAGTTTGATACTTTCTTCATAGAGTATCAATTCATCTTTTCTTATTTCAACCAAACTGTGTTGGTTTTTGTTTACATCCTTTTCAGATCTTATCCATCTTTTATTTTATTTTGAAATGCAGGAAAAATATGAAAAAACATAGGTTGTCGGAGAAAATATCTTTTTTTTTTTTTTTAGGTTTTCTCGGATGATACTCGTTTTCGTCAATTCCGAACGGTCATCCTTATTTTAAAAATCTTAAAAATATCCTCCAAGAGCTATTGTATTTTTCTGTCCAAATCTAAAAGTTTTTCCACTAATTATTCATATTGTTTTTGTTTTAAAATACTATATGGTGTTTTAAAAATACTATATTATGTTTATATTTCAAAAATACTATGGTATCGATATTTAGCTTAAAAATACTAGACAGGTTTTTTGAACCTTACTTTAATTTTTTTTTTTGATAAAAACACTACCAGGTTAGTTCAAAAACATTATATAGTATTTTTTTAAAAAAACACTATATATTATTTTTGAAACAAATAACATTATATAGTGTAAGTATTTTTAAAATAAAAATACTATATAGTATTTTAAAACACTATATAGTGTTTTTAAATTACTATATAATATTTTATGAATAAAAATAATCCATAAAATAATAGTCAAGATCTCCCGTGATAACAACAGCCAAGATCTCCCTAACGACATGATGAGATATCGTAAATCTGTTAAGAAAAATCTTCTTTATTGAGGAAAATTCTTCCTTCTAAACATGTATAAATATAAAGTATTGTGTATTATTTCAATCAATACAATCTTCTTTTTTCTATTTTATTTTTATCATGGTATCAGAGCTCTCGTCGTGAAGACCACTTCTAAACATCTCGAAGTAGACCCATCTCCCCGCCGGAGTCTATCGAATCTCGGCTCCTCCTACTGTCTCGTGGACCGCGACTCCACCTTAATCACTCCCCCCTCCATTGCTGCTCCCGTCGTGATCACACCCGACATTACCATCAGATGCAGCATTTTTCCTTGGAGAAAGGCAATAGCAACAGTGGCATCTTCCTCCGTCGAGCTCTTATCATCATCACAACGTTTTCCATGGACGTCCTTCAGGATCATTACGTCGACCTCGTTTGAAGCTGAACAAGGGCCACCCCGTCATGCCCTCTTCTCCTCCCTGCACCGGCAGCATTCTTTACTACCATCCTTCCTTTGCCTATTCCTGTAGAAGCAGAGCCAACGCAGCCTCGCAACTGCTCCCCGGCCAACGACCTCTTCTCCTCGTTCCCGTATCTCGCTCGAGCGAGAAGTGCCGCTGGATATCTCTATAAATACAGCAATCCTATCCCCTACGCATTTTGGCGTGCTCAATTCTCTAATATATTATTTGGCTATGATTTTCTAGGTTATGTCGATGGCGTGCTTAACATCCCAACGCACCCAGTCCAGTACCAAACCAAATCCGGACCACAAATTATGGTTACGCTAGGATCGTCTCATCCTTCAAGCTATTCAAGCCTCGGTCACTGGATCCCTCGCCTTACTCATTTCTTCATGTGACACTATTGTCGAAGCTTAGTGCAAGTTGTAAACCACCCTAGCCAATCGTTCCTGCACTCGCATGCTTAGTCCTGTCCAGTCTCATGATGATAAAACAAGAGGGAAGTACTGTTGCTGATTATCTATATAATATAAGGATTATTATCAATAATTTGGCCTTGATAGGTCATTCCCTTAGTGATGAAGAAGTTACTGTCCATATCCTCAATGGCCTCAGAGACAAGTACAAGGAATTGGTAGCATCAATACGCGCACGTGATTCACTAGTGTCATTTGAAGAACTTTATGACAAGTTGACTGACTATGAGATATATCTCAAGCGTGAGGATAAGTTGCCAGGACCATCTATCACAACTCAAGTCAGTCACAAATTTAAGAAGAAGAGCAACCGATACAACAAATCTATCAACAAAGGTTTGGCCAGCATGTCTGCACTTGTGGGCTCCAAACAAATCTCCCCTCCTCAACATTTCAATTACAACCATCAAAGCGGCTACTTTAATTATCTTCAACCCTAGCGTCCTGACAAAGTTGGTCACTCTGCAAAAGTCTGTAGAACTCGACCTAGACTTCCTCCTCCGTCGCATTGGTCTTGTGCAAATCTTACAGTTACTTCGACTATTGGTCATCAAAATTAGATTATGGACTCTGGCACATCTCATCACATCACCTCTGATTTACAAAACTTGTCCATCCACAACGTCTATGGCAAAAACGAAGACATCATCATCGGTGATGGTAACGGACTCCCTATTACTCATACTGGTTTAACAATGCTTAATTCACATAGCACTTCGTTTACGCTAGATGATATTTTATGTGCACCCCACATCAAACGAAACCTTATTTTTGTTTCTCAATTCTGCAAATAGAATCATACCTCAATTGAATTCTTTCGCAACTCCTTTCTTGTCAAGGATTTGAGTACGGGGGCATCCTTAATCCGAGGCCAGAGTAAAGATAACATTTATGAGTAGCCAGTTCTACAAATCACCCAACCCACTGCCTACTCTTCGGTAGTAGCTCCAACTGATGTGTGGCATCGTCGTCTTGGTCATCCCTCAACTTTTGTTCAGCAAAAATTGCTTTCCCGTTATTATCTTCCTATGCTTACAACCAATAACATCATAACTCATTGTGATGCTTATTTAAGTAATAAAAGTCATAGACCTCCCTTTGGAAAATCCTTAGTATCTTGCTCTAAACCCCTTAAGGTTATTTACACTAATGTTTGGGGCCCCACTCCAATCACTTCCTTTGACAAATTCAGATTTTATGTTATTTTCATAGACTATTTCACTAAATACATATGGTTATACCCTCTTCACTATAAATCTGAAGTTTCAACGGTCTTTACTAACTTTTAAAGATTGGTCAAGAACTTTTTTTAGTCTAAAATTAAAACTGTTTACTCCGATGGTGGCGGTGAATATCAAGCCCTCACATCCAGCCTATCTGCTTGTGGTATATAATACCTCAAGTCACCTCCACACACTCCTCAACTCGTCGGCTCTGCTAAACGCAAACATCGACATACAGTTGAAACTGGTCTCACACTCCTACACCAAGCTTCTATGCCACCAACTTTTTAGATTGTAGCATTTCAAGCTGCCATCTACCTCATTAATTGTATGCTCACTCCTGTCCTTGAGTATGAGTCACCATTTGAAAAATTATTTCACAAATCCCCAAACCTTCAAAAACTCAAAATGTTTGGATGTTTATGTTGTCCATGGCTCCGTCCCTATGCCTCACATAAGTTAATATCAAAATCTAAATCTTACGTTTTTATTGGATACTCCCTTGACCATAATGCTTTTCGATGCTATGAACCCCAATCTTGAAAAGTCTTTACGTCCCATCATGTTATTTTTATAGAGACTACCTTTCCGTTTCACAATCTTGAGTCTCCTGCTGTGCGACCTACTCCATCACATATACATCATTGGAGTACGCCATCAATCTCGTCAACCGAGTCTCCTATAATATCATCCAGTCCTTCTCCTCAAGATCTACACTCTCTCATTCTCCCGATGGAATAGCTCCTTACCATTTCCATTGTGCCTCTCTCTTCTTTACAAGGTTCCCTTATGACCGAAGGCATTCCCTCGGAATCACAATCACTACCTTTATTCTCTTCTGGAACCAATGGCATTGAAGTCTCACAGCCTACCCTAATCTGTGCCCCTCCACTGCCCATACCTATAACACACTTTATTGTCCCTGGACATCCAATGACAACACACTCATAAAGTGGTGTCTTTAAATTACGACAAATCCTTGACCTACATATAATCACAACATCCTCGTTAAAGACCACTGAACCTATCACAATTACTCAAGCCTAAAAATCTCCATACTGGCGTAAAACCATGTGTGAAGAATATGATGCGCTCCACCATAATTCTACATGGACCCTTATACCCTTTCATCCCACACAAAACATCATCGGGTGTACGTGGGTCTTTCGAATTAAGCGGAACTCAAATGAATCCATAGCCAAATATAAAGTACGTCTAGTGGCCAAAGGGTTTCATCAACGACCTGATATTAACTTTGTTAGTGTAAACACCTTTTTTTAGTTAGTGTAAACACCCTTTTTTCTTAGCCGTGACCCGGGAGGTCGTCTCGGCTCGTTCGGGGGTCCGAATGGCGGGGATCTCCCTGGGGCGGTACTCGTCTCCACCGGGGTGGTCGGGTGCGGCCTCGGACTCGGGGCGATGCGGCGACTCTTCCCGGGCGGGGATCGCCGGCGCGTCCCGGACGGGAGACCTCGGCTTGATACCTGCACAATGGTCGGGTCCCCTCGACCCGACCCCTCCGACGATCAAGTTAGAGAGATGCGATGGCGGTTGTTTGGGGAATCCAGCCTGACCTCTTCCCTCTGGCTTGAGGACGTTTATAGGGGAACCCGGCATTCTCGGGTGCGCCATCCCGTCGGTCGGGGCCGTATCTCTGATCGCGTCCGACATCGCTGAGGACGTTACGTATGGGAACGGGGAATCGCAGGGTATGGGCGAGCTTCAACCGCTACCCACTTCTGTCTCGTCCTACTGTGCTGGGTCAACTGAAGGGGCTGCGGGCTCAGTGATGCTAACGTCCGGACGCAGACCGTTGCCCTCGTTGCTCTCCCTGGGGCGCCGCGCCTGTCCACGTGCGGGGGGCGTCGCCGGGAGTGGGGTTTACCATTTTTTGCCATATCATATCCCCCCCCCAAAGGAAGCCATGGCTCGGCATCGGACGGTGGGGATTCGAGGCATGGCTTTTGATCGGTAAGCGGCGTTTCTTTTCGTGGGTCGCGATTGGGACTCATGTCCGGGGCGAGCAGGCCACGCTGCGTAGGTGCTTTGGCCGGGGAGCACGTCTCGGGAAACATGCGGCCGAGGAGCACGTCTCGGGCGGGCTGGCCGCGCCGAGGAGGTGGTCTCGGGAAAACATGCGACCGAGGAGCACGTCTCGGACGGGCTGGCCGCGCCGAGGAGGTGGTCTCGGGCGGGCTGGCCGCGCCGAGGAGGTGGTCTCGGGAAATATTCGGCCGAGGAGCACGTCTCGGGCGGGCCGGCCGCGCCGAGGAGGTGGTCTCGGGAAGCGTGAGACAAGATCGTCGTTCTTTTTAGGCGTTGAGAAGTCGTAATGGCCGTTCTCCACGTCGTTTCCTGCAGCGGCTTTGGGTCCGCATTTATGATGGGGTGTTCGTTGGTCTTCCCTGATGCGAGCGGGTGTGCGGATGAGCTGTCGGCCGCTAGGGGGAGACGAAGGGACGTCTCTTTCGGCGGGTTTTTTTCTTACATGAATGGCGTATCCTGCCCGTTTTATGATTTCTGCTGCTGAGTCTTGGACCTCGTCGTTTCTTTCTGCCATCGCACCTTCTCCTCTCCTACGCCACCATCCCACAGTCGCTCCCTCGTCGTCTCTCTTGTTCGTTCCAAAAGCCGGTAAGGAATGTCCTTCTCACCTGTCTCTTCGCCTTCGTCCCTCGACAGAGTCCGGGAGAGCATGCCTCCGTCTTCCCCGGACGAGGAGGCGGCGCGAGCCCTTGAGGCGCTAATGTGGCCGCACGACCTCGACTCGGTGGTGAGCGGGTCGTCGCTAGAAAAGCTCCGGGAGCGTTATTACATCCCGGAAGAGTTTGTCCTGGTTGCCCCTGATCCGGGGCAGCGGTCATACGACCCGATCCCCCGAGGTTTTGCGCTGACCCAAGATGCCCTAGAGGCTGGGTTGCGCCTTCCCCTTCACCCCCTCATTGTTTCCTGCCTATCTCTCTGGCGGATTTCGCCTTCCCAGGTGACGCCTAACTCATGGCGGTACCTGGTAGCGTTCTTAGGGGAGTGTTACTATGCTAACATCACCCCTACCCGAAACCTCTTTCTCTCATGTTTCCGCCTTCTCAAGGGGCCGGGGGGCTATTTCGTGTCGGCCCGGGCTGGCTTTCGCGTCGGGGGAGCCCCTTCGAACAATAAAGGGTGGAAGGGGCGGTTTTTTTACGTTAGCTGGCCGAGGGATTGGGGCTTCGGGGTTCGGTGGGTGGTGAGGGTGATAGATAACACAGTCCCGGACTTGAACGACGAGGAGCGTCGGGATTTGAAGAGGCTTCGGGCAATCCTTCCCGGTTCTCAGGCCATCCGAGCTATGACCGAGGAGTGGCTAGCCGAGGCGGGTCTTAGCCCGGCTTTCGGGGGTATGTTTATAGAGGGTGTTCTCCACGTTTTACTTGTTTCCACAGTTTGTGACGGTTTTGCTTGTCTTCTTCGTAGGAATGAAGCTCCTGTCCCTCCGTGGTGGTCGCTCTTCGTCGGCTTCTTCCCCGCGCCAGTCCGCTGCTTCCCCTCCGTGTTCCCCAGCCGACCCGTTGCCCGGTTCGGCGGGTGCCCCATTGGAGATCCCCGAGGGACGTCCGTCAAAGAAGGCGAGGACGACGGGTCCGGGGAAAACCAAGGCGGGGACCACTCCTTCAACAATCGTGGGCGCCAAGCGGACCACTCGGGAGGAGGGGCCTTCCTGATTTGAAGGGCCTAGCCAGGGGGCGGCCGGGAAGAGGGCGAACCTGCCCACGGTGGATGATCTGTGCGGGCTACGCACGGGGGCCGACGAGCCCCTATGGGCAGCGGTGATGGGCGAGCTTCCGATAGGGGAGGCTTCCGACCCGCTGGTCGCCCGATGGAAGGGGCTGTCCCGAGGGGACAAGGTATGGGCCGGGGGAGATCCCTCGGCCGCCTTCCTTCGAGTCGTGCTCCACCCCGACCTGGCTCGAGACCTGTACACCCTGCCCTCGGAGACCATGCTCAGCAAGGCGGGGAGGTTTCTGACATTGGTAAGCATTTCGCTAACTCCGGGCATCCCTGCGACTGTGCGCTGACCCTTATTTTCTTGTGGCAGGGCCTCCATTATTCGACAGCGCTGATGGACCGAGTGCGCGACGCTGGCCAGATAATCTGGGACTTCAGCGAGCGCAACTCCGAGTTGTGTCGTCAGCTAGAGGAGATTCGGACTGGGTCGGGCCCCGAGGCGGTAGCGGCTGCGGAAAAACGCGCGACCGATTCCGAGGAAGAAGTGGCGTGTTTACGAGCAGAGCTCGAGCGGTCGGGCGATTCGGTCAAGGAGCTCCAGGAGTTCCTCCGTTTGGATCGGGCCGAGCTCCGCCAGTCGAAGTCAGA
The DNA here is from genome assembly GCF_036884655.1 of Musa acuminata AAA Group. Classification (NCBI taxonomy): domain Eukaryota; kingdom Viridiplantae; phylum Streptophyta; class Magnoliopsida; order Zingiberales; family Musaceae; genus Musa; species Musa acuminata. Next base: position 23,781,687 of record NC_088350.1, read on the forward strand.
GGCGCTTGGTCTCTCCAAGAGGGCGGAGAAGGCCGAGGCTGAAGCCCGCGCTGCTTCCGAGGCGTTGGCTGAGGAGGTTCGCCTCCGCCCGTCAAAGGACAAGGAGGCGATCGAAGCCTACAAGAAGTCCGAGAACTTTGAGCTCGGACTGACCCGAATGGGGCGAGTATCCTACGAGTACGGATACAGAATTGCCCTGGGTCGCTTCGGTTCGTGCCCTCCCGGCTCCGAGGTGGAAAGGGATCCGTTCGCCTCTCACCCCGTGGACCTGGAGGTGGACATGCCGGAGGACGTGCCGTTCGACGACCGCCCGAAGACTCCGGGAGAGGAGTGAGGGTCGTTTTTGTATGTCGGGGTCAAGGGTGTGAGGGTTTTGTGTATGGGTTTTGGCTTCTGTATCCCCTCCTTTTTAATAAGATGATCTTTTCCTCCGATTTTCTGTGTTTGCGTAGTGTCTATGTCTTTAGACGAAATATTTCCTAAGGTTCTGTATGTTCCAAGTCCGGGGCCCGGGGTCGCCATCCATTGTTGCGAGCCTGAATGTCCCCGGTCGGGATACTCCGATTACCCGATAGGGTCCCTCCTACTTTGGGGCCAGTTTCCCCCTTACCCGGGTGGGGTGGCTGACCTCGATTTTGCGCAGGACCAGGTCCTCTAACTTTATCGACCGGGGTCGCACGCTCCGGTTGTAGACCCTCGCTACGGCTCTTTTGTAAGAAAGGGCTTTCTGGTGTGCGTCGGCCCGTCTTTCCTCGAGCAGGTCCAGGTTTGATCGGAGCCCTTCGCTCGAGGCTTCTTCGCTGTAGTCTGCCGTCCGCGGAGTCAGGACGGCTACCTCGGGTGGCAACACGGCCTCGGTCCCAAACGTGAGGCTATAGGGAGACTCCCCGGTCGGGGTTTTGGGGGTAGTGCGAAGCGCCCACAGGACGCTCGGGAGCTCGTCGATCCAAGCCGATCGGGTAGCGGATACCCTTCTCTTGAGTCCGTCGACGATGGCCCGGTTGGTTACTTCAGCTAGCCCATTCGCCTGGGGGTAAGCCACCGAGCTGAACCTCAGTTGAATTTTGTGCTTGGCGCAAAACTCTTGGAATTTCCTGCCGGCGAACTGAGGTCCATTGTCGGCGACGATGGACTGGGGCAGGCCGAAACGGGTTATGAGGTTTCTCCACACGAACCTTTCCACTTGCGACTCCGTGATGGTTGCTAGGGGCTCGGCTTCGACCCATCTGGTAAAGTAGTCCACTCCCACGATGATGTACTTCCGCTGGCCGGAGGCGGGCGGGAGAGGCCCGAGTATGTCCAGTCCCCATTGCGTAAATGGCCAGGCACAGTCGACGGGGGTGAACAGGACCGCCGGCCGTCGGGCGGTACGGGCGTGCTCCTGGCACGAGCTGCATCGCCGCACGAGAGCTTTTGCGTCCTGGCGCATGGTCGGCCAGTAGTCCCCCTGTCGGAGTACCTTGTGCGCCAGGGCTCGCTCGCCTATGTGTTCCCCGCAAGCCCCTTCGTGCATGTCGGACAGAACCGTCCAGGCTTCGCTCGGCTCCAGGCAGCGCAACAGGGGGCGCGAGAAAGACCGTTTGTACAGCCGTCCTCCTTCCTCGGTGTACCATGCCTGCGTCCGATGCAAGCGCCGAGCTGTAGTTGTATTGTCGGGCAGGGTCCCGTCCTACTTGAAGCGTAACATCTCCTGTACCCAAGTGGCCGGCGCGCCGTGAGCGACGGTGGCGACGACCTCTATGGCTCGGCGGGGGAGTTCTTCGGTCTCGGGTCGAGCCCAGGGGGACGGGCCGGACGCCAGCTTAGCCAGGGTGTCGGCTCGCTGGTTCTCGCTCCTGGGAACATTCGACAATTCAAAATGGGCGAACTTGGCGGCAAGGCTTCTTAACTGTGCTAGGTATTTCGCCATAGTTGGGTCCCGGGCCTCGTATTCGCCGTCGAGCTGCCTAGCCACCAGCTGTGAGTCGGTGATGATGCGTATGGCGGTCACCTGCATTTCCAGTGCCAACTGGAGCCCCGCCAGGAGAGCCTCGTATTCTGCCTCGTTGTTGGTGGCTCTGAACCCGAAGCGGAAGGAGCGCTCGATCGAGCGGCCGTCAGGTGTTGCCAGTACCAGACCCGCGCCGACGCCTTTCGCATTGGCCGAGCCATCTACGTGGAGGGTCCAGGTGTCGCGCAGCGGCTCGAGTTCTTCGCCGGTATTCGGGGTCAGCTCCGCAATGAAGTCTGCCACGGACTGGGCTTTGATGGCGGTCCGAGGTATGTATTGTATGTCGTGCTCGCCGAGCTCCACTGCCCATTTGAGGAGACGCCCTGCAACATCGAATTTGGACAGAACAAGCCGAAGCGGCTGATCGGTTATTACCTCTATCGGGTGGGCCTGGAAGTAGGGGCGGAGTTTCCGCGCCGACAGGACGAGCGCCAGCGCCAGCTTTTCGATTGGCGGGTAGCGTTCTTCTGGCCCGCTCAGCATGTGGCTGACGTAGTAGACCGGTAGTTGATCGCCGGAAATTTCTTTGACTAGAACCGAGCTGACCGCGTGCCGAGAGACGGCAAGGTAGAGACTCAGCTTCTCCCCCGGGGAGACCGAAGCGAGTCGAGGGAGGCTGGCCAGGTGTAGCTTCATCTGCTCGAAGGTCGTCTCGCATTCCGCCGTCCATCGGAAGTCCTTCGGATCCTTCAGGGCCCGGAAAAAAGAGTGGCAGCGATCTCCCGATCGGGAGAGGAAACGCGATAAAGCGACTAGCCTCCCGTTAAGGCGCTGCAGGTCTCTGATCGTCCGAGGAGGCCGCATGTCAATGATGGCCTGTATCTTTTCCCGGTTGGCGTCAATCCCTCTCTCGTGTATGATGAATCTGAGGAATTTTCCCGAGGTCACGCCGAAGGCGCACTTGGCGGGGTTGAGGAGCAGGCCGAACCTCCGCAGAGTGTCGAATGTTTCTGCCAGGTCGGAGGGATGAGCCTCCGCCGTTCGGCTCTTTACGATCATGTCGTCGACATATACCTCCATGTTTCGTCCGATCTGGCGGGCGAACATCTTGTTCACCGTCCTCTGGTAGGTTGCCCCGGCGTTTTTCAACCCGAACGGCATAACTTTGTAAAAATATATCCCTTGCTCGGTGAGGAAGGCTGTATGTTTTTGATCTTCGGGTGCCATCCTGATCTGGTTGTACCCGGAGAAGGCGTCCATAAACGAGAGTCGGGCGTGGCCGGCCGTGGCGTCGACCAGCTGGTCGATCTTCGACGGGGGGTAGCAATCTTTTGGGCAAGCATTGTTGAGACTGGTGTAGTCAACGCACATCCGCCAGCTTCAATTAGGTTTTTTGACAAGGACTACATTGGAGAGCCACTGTGGGTACCTTGCCTCTTCTATGAAACCGGCCGCCAGAAGCCGGTTTACTTCTTCTCGGATGGCCAGTTGCCGATCCGGGGCCTGCCGCCTGGGCCTCTGTTTCACCGGCCGGGCGTCGGACGAGATGTTCAGGTGGTGCAGCGCGACTTCCGGGTGGACTCCTACCAGGTCGGCTGGCGTCCAAGCGAAGATGTCGGCGTTGACTCGCAGAAGGCCGACGAGCTGCTGTTGTTCTTTTTCGGGGAGTCCCGACCTGATTTTGACTGTTTGATCGGGCCTTCCTTCGACCAGTGGCAAGTCGACGGTGGATTCCTTCGGCTCGGGGCGGGGGGTTGGTTTTTTTCCCTCCCGAGGGTCTTCCAGCAGGGATTGGATCCTTGCTCTCTTGTTTAATGACACCGCGGTCAAGTAGCAGCGCCTGGACTCCCAGGAGTTCCCCGCCACTTCCCCGACCCCATCGTGGGTCGGGAACTTGATGGTTTGATAGTAAGTTGAGATGACGGCTCGGGTCTTGTTGAGGGTTGGCCGTCCTAGGATGGCGTTGTATGCCGTGGGGAGGTCGACCACCAGAAAGGAGGTCATCACAGTTTTCGCCTTCGGGAAGGCTCCCAAAGTTAGGGGCAGGGTGATGACCCCTAGTGACGAGATTGAGGCGCCGGTGAACCCCGTGAGTGTTGAGCATACCGGCTTCATGTTCTCCTTTACCAGGCCGAGCTTTTGGAAGGCGTCCCAATAAAGTATATCGGCCGAGCTTCCAGTGTCGACCATGATTCTTCTCACTTGCGCGTTGGCGATTCTGGCTGATATCACCAGTGCGTCGTCATGCTTGGCTAGTTCAGATCCCACGGTCGGGAAGGTGACTTCGGGGCCTTTTTCAGGTTTGGAATCCTCAGCCCGGGAGGCCCTGGCGTATGCCCTTCCACCCGCCATGGAACTCCCTCCGGACGCCGGCCCGCCGGTTATGACATCTATGTGTCGCTCGATGGGTCCCTCCGGGCGTGGCGAGAGCTCCTTGTCTGGTCGGAGGTATGAACCGAGGTGCCCTCGGCGGATGAGCTCCTCAATTTGCCTTTTTAATTCTCGACACTCCTCGGTGTCGTGACCGGGCTGCCGGTGGAAACAGCAGTATTTAGAGCGGTCCGCGAGCTCGCGCGGACTCCTCATCGGGTAGGGGTCTTTGAGAAGGCCTTTCTCCTTAATATGGAGAAATATCTCGGTCCGAGAGGAGTTCAGACCCGGGGGAGGGGACCTAGGTACCGCATCATTGAGGCCGCCGGCCCTGCGTCGGGAGGTGGCGGGCTGTTGCTGTTGGGACTGCTCTGGCTTGACCCTTTTGCGCTCGTCACGCTTCCCGACCATCCATGCCTCGGCAGCGATGTACTGGTTCGCACGCTGCAACATTTCGGGAACCGAAGTAGGGGGTCGCTCCACCAGAGACCAAAAGAATCGGGTAGGGCGCAGGCCCATCATGAATGCTGCATCATCAAAGAAGGGTGAGCATCAGATAGCCCGCGGATTTGGGTGGTGAAGCGGTTCACAAAGTGAGAAAGGGGCTCATCCTCCCTCTGGTTGAGCCCGAGGAGCATCGCCACCGACGGTTTCGGCTTGGCATGAGCAAGGAAGTTAAGCTCAAAGTCCCTGGCCAACTGGTCGAAAGAGGCGATGGTCGCGGTCTTCAGATTGCTATACCACGCTCGGGCTGGGCCCCGCAGGGTTGTCAGGAACGCCCTGCACATCAGGGCATCGGACGTCCCGTATCGCCATTTGGGCGCGGAAAGCAGCCACGTGGTCTGCCGGATCGGTGGCACCTTCATAGGCATCTAATGACAGGAGCCGAAAATGCGGCGGGATGGCCTGCTCTTGAATCTCGGGGATGAAGGGGGACCCCTGGTGTTGTTCGGCCCCGGGGTCTCCCCTGGTCCGGCGAACCTCGCGCTGCACCTCGTCCAGCCGGCGGCCTACGAGGCGTAGCTGGGCCCACAGGCCCTCCGCCGAGTCGGAAAGTGGGGCTACGGGCGTCGGGTGCGCCGCTGGTTCCTCCGCTCCTCGGCTCCCGGGTTGGGTCGATCGGCCCGGAGGCGAAGCGGGAGACTCGGGGAGCGGTGCGACGTTTTGAGCGGCGGGCCGTTGCCGCGGTGGGGGTAAGGTTGAGTGTGAAGACGTCGGGGGAGAGACCAGCGGGATGATGGTCTGCATTACTCCCGTAAGGGCCCGAACCTGGTGCGTGAGGTCATAGAAGGCTTCGGGTGGCACGGGTGACGGGCCACCGGGATTGGCGACGGGAGGCGATAGGCCCGGATCGTTGAATAATCGCCAATAGCGCTCCGAGGTCGCGGCGGGGCGCTCGTCCCGAATTCCCTCCTGTTGGGGGTGCTCCTCCGTCGCGTCGGTCGTGTGCGACCGGATGGCTGGGGGTTCGTTGGAGTGAGCCTGTGGATCGCTTGACATTCGGACGGGCCCTCCTTCTAGCGCCATTATGTTAGTGTAAACACCTTTTTTTAGTTAGTGTAAACACCCTTTTTTCTTAGCCGTGACCCGGGAGGTCGTCTCGGCTCGTTCGGGGGTCCGAATGGCGGGGATCTCCCTGGGGCAGTACTTGTCTCCACCGGGGTGGTCGGGTGCGGCCTCGGACTCGGGGCGATGCGGCGACTCTTCCCGGGCGGGGATCGCCGGCGCGTCCCGGACGGGAGACCTCGGCTTGATACCTGCACAATGGTCGGGTCCCCTCGACCCGACCCCTCCGACGATCAAGTTAGAGAGATGCGATGGCGGTTGTTTGGGGAATCCAGCCTGACCTCTTCCCTCTGGCTTGAGGACGTTTATAGGGGAACCCGGCATTCTCGGGTGCGCCATCCCGTCGGTCGGGGCCGTATCTCTGATCGCGTCCGACATCGCTGAGGACGTTGCGTATGGGAACGGGGAATCGCAGGGTATGGGCGAGCTTCAACCGCTACCCACTTCTGTCTCGTCCTACTGTGCTGGGTCAACTGAAGGGGCTGCGGGCTCAGTGAGGCTAACGTCCGGACGCAGACCGTTGCCCTCGTTGCTCTCCCTGGGGCGCCGCGCCTGTCCACGTGCGGGGGGCGTCGCCGGGAGTGGGGTTTACCATTTTTTGCCATATCAAACTTCATAGAGACATTCAGCCCTGTTGTTAAACCCATAACAATCCGACTTATTCTGAGTTTGGTCATCTCAAAAGGCGGACATTTATGTCAACTCGACGTTAACAATGCCTTTTTATAGGGAATCCTAACTAACGATGTCTTCATGCAGCAGCCTTCTGGCTTCATCCACCCTCAATATCCAAAGTATGTTTGTAAACTGCAAAAAGCTATTATGGACTTCGTCGAGCTCCAAGAGCTTGGTACACCAAACTTGGCTCGTTTTTTGCATCAATTGGCTTCATCAACTCTAAGTATGATACCTCATTATTTCTTCGTTACTAAAGTGACAATATATTATATCTTCTAGTATATGTGGATGATATTATTATCACAAGCAATAATCCTATAGAAATCAAGACATTTCTCAAGCATTTAGCAGATCGATTCTCCCTTAAAGATCTAGGAACCTTGAGCTATTTTTTGGGAGTGGAAGCAACATATACATCTTCCAGGCTCTTCCTATCATAACGAAAGTATATTTAAGATCTATTATCTAAAACGAATATATAAGATGTAAAGGTAGTTACAACACCTTTATCGACATCTCTCACCCGTCTAGATATCTCATTTACGGTCAATAAATTATCCCAATTCATGTATCGACCATCTACTATACATTGGTCTGCAATCAAACGAATATTACGACATCTTCATGGGACTATCAATCATGACCTCTTTTTTCGCAAACACTCTCTCATTCATCTCCATACCTTTGCTGATGCTGATTGGGCAAGAAATTTTGATGACAAAATATCCACATCGGGGTATATTATCTTTCTTGGACCTAATTCAATCAGTTGGAGTTCCAAGAAGCAAAAGACAGTTGCACATTCTACAACTGAAGCTGAATATCATATCATTGCCACTGCTGTTGTAGAACTCAATTTGGTCATGAATCTCCTCAAGGAACTTGGCATCAACATCAACTCTACTCCTACAATATATTGTGACAATATCAGAGCCACTTATCTATGCGTCAATCCGGTATTCCACTCACGCATGAAACATATCGCCATCGATTTTCACTTTGTGCGAAAACAAGTTGTCAGACATCAACTACGTGTTTCTCATGTACATACGGTTGATCAATTAGCGGACTCCCTTACGAAGCCTCTCACATGCAAATCGCTTTCATCACATCGGTCCAAGATCGACGTCCTTGATAGAAGCACCATCTTGCTGGGGCATGATAATAGTCAAGATCTCCCGTGATAACAACCTCAACAATAGCCAAGATCTCCCTAACTAATGGTATTTAAAAAAAAAGATATTTTTGAAACATTAAAAATAAAAATGATCGTTTGAAAATTATATAGAAAAGATATCATCCGAAAAAAAATCAAGAGAAAATATTTCTTCGGAATAGTAGCCCAAAAGCATAAGTATAATTTCCTTTCGTAAAGATAATCACTTTTAAGAACATGTTGTGTCTATAACATCTATTATTATTATTATTATTATTATTATTATTATTATTATTATTATTATTATTATTCTGTGATGTGACCGATTCAAAGTCACCTTCACACCGTTCTCATGAAGCTTTACGAAAGGGTGTGGACAAAGACATGGGGATTGGCTTCTAACCAGTCAACCATGTTCTTCCAAAATGCTCATTGAATTATGATATCGGACAACCACTTGACCCAAAATTCCTCCTATTGACCCAAAATACAGATGGTGATACCTCCTTTAAATTATGATGTTGCTAATCCGAAGCATCTTAAGCCTCGTCCTAAGGAAGTGTCTAATCCACGGTGATATCAAGAACATATTTGTTTTTGATGATCTCTCGATCATAACAAGTTATTGGATTTCAAAATAGATGAAATTAGTTCCACCTAATTTGTTTTTCAACAATCGAATTGGTATGACCATTAAGGAGTTCAATATTCGTTTAGTAGATCTATAATCCAATTATATCATAAGTTTATCGAGAGGAATATTTTATATAATATGTTGACATAAGGTATTACCTTTTCCAAAGACTTTTTGTTATCTCCCTATGCTAATATGATATATCATCCATTAAACACCACTGACTTCAACCACTAGTTAAGTTTAGATTGTTTGAAAATAATATCTACGTCAAGATTATATTATAGTCGATATAAATTGTTCGAAAATAATATCTACATCAAGATTATATTGTAAACAAAACTTAATATAAATTGGGGGTGTACCAATAAGCGGGTGCAAACAAGCAATGAAACCAACAACATCAAGACATCCAATTATTCAAAACAAATTAATGTGAATAAATTGACAAATAAAAAGATTTCATAGTATCTTGGACAAGTTTGATGTTTGCCCACTAAACTTGGCCATGAAGATGCAAGTGAGAGACTTCACAGCACTGTTATTTTCTGAAAGGCCTCTGCATCAACTATGGAGGACAAACTTTTAATTTGTTGCATACTTTTGCTTAGAATTACACATATTATAAACAAATTTTAGGAAAAACTTTAGTTATGTAAAAGATAAAAAAGATAGATATACCCCTATTCATATTCAACCTTAATTCACACATTTAGGATTTCCAAACCCTCATCTGCATATGGCTATAGTTTGTATTGCACAAATCTTTTCTTATCGGATACAAAGGTTAAATATTAAAGGTTGACATTAAATATTAAATATTTATTAAATATTATCTACCAGCGATAGTTAATTATTATGATAACAAAAATATTAAGGGTTAAATATTTTTAATTGAAATGATTATTAGTATTCACGAATGGTAATGCTCAAATTGAGTTTTTGGGTGGATGAACGAAAGGAATATATATATATATATATATATATATATATATATATATATATATATATATATATATATATATATATATATATATATATATATATGTGGAAGATCTTAATCCATGGAGTGACATATATTCTATACTAAAATATGTAAGAGTAAATGCAAAGACAAATATGTGAAAACTCTTTTTTATGTGGTTTTTTTTTTACATTTTAAGTTCCCATATTAATTTTTTTTTCCACTTAAATTCTCCATCATATCACACAATCCGAAGAAAAATATGTAAAGGAAGACCTTAAACTTCAAAGAATTAATATAAAGTTTTTTTTTTTTTGGGGTGCTAAGATTAGGGGTTTTTAGGAGTTGAAAATGTAATGTTTTTTTTTTCTTAACATATTTTGAACATCTTAGGAATCACATCTCCCTATCTTTACTAAAAATGATAGTTCAACCACTATTTTCACAACAAATTATTAAAAAATAATAAAATATTATTGTTGAGATACCAAACTTAAATATCAATAATAAATATTAAAAAATAAAGCTCATTTTATATTTTTTTAATTCGTCGTTTCAATTTTACTAAAAGAACCATAAAATGAGTTTCTTCATCCACTAAAAACTAGGAGTAATTAGTTTTTGATTTCCATGAATTTATTTTCTTCACGTAGTAGTATTTTTCATTTTTAAATGTATTGTTCTTTAAGTAATTTATTCTCCAAACAACAAGTGGTTTTAACTAACAAAACCTAAAAAATAATTATCCATCCTAACACACGAGAACGATGTTGTCACCTCCGTGTAGTATTTGGCCGTGGGGGAAAGGACGGAAAGCGACGGTGGGAATGAGCACCACCGCCAAAACAAGACGTTAAAGTGGCAGAGCAGTACAGGTTAGGTTAGAAGTAGCTCTCCGGGCGTTATCACCGGCCACGGCAAAGATCGATTCATACCTCTCAGAGAATTTAAAGTTCCAACTGAAAGTAACCTCATTTATATATGCTACTGTACACAAGAAGAAGTAAGAGAGAGAGAGAGTCGTATGTCTTTGGTCATTAAAAATATATACTTGTGTCCAAAGAAAAGATCTCAGCACACACGAGACGAGAGAAAGGGGTCGTCGATATGTCATCATCTCCTTAGAAATAAAAATGCTTGTGTCCAAAGAAGATCTCTCAGTACAAGAGAGAGAGAGAGAGAGAGAGAGAGAGAGAGAGAGAGAGAGAGAGGAATAATTTGAAGCTTTTTACTGCACTAAAGCATGTTTGACATACCAAAGATTTTGAAGCTTTCACCAAAGATAGTGAAAGGGAAAGGATGTATATAATTTACATGTACACAATACCATTAATATGAACTTAAACATTTTGAATCATGCGATAAAATACTATAAATTCATATCTCTATTCAAAATAGGAAACTTCACTGGATCAGCTTTCCTTTGACAACAACAAACCATCTTTGCATTTTAAAGCTGAACAAAGCTTCTTAGTGGCAAAGAAAATGGCCTATGAGATTAATTAGCTTTCAGTCCTATGAATCTTAATTCAACTGTTAATTAGCTTTTAGGTTTTCCAACATGCTTTATATCCCTCTAAATCCAATTTCTCATAGTAAAAATCCAAAAATCTCCATTGGCTAACTATACTCAACCATTAGTTAACCTGACTTTTTCTGTATGGATACCAAAGAGAAATATCAAAAACTATTAAGGTAAATATTTCGAGCTTTGAAAGAACAAAGATAAACTCCGTAAACACTATATAAGAAAGAGGTTAGCAATCCTTAATCCGCGTATGGTGACATCCATCTTGTTGCTCTTTCTAGAACAAACAAAGTAACGTAGCTTTTTTCCCTCATCATCATGTCACATCTTCTTTTTCCTCTCATGGCTGCAGTGCTTTATTGGGCCCGTTCCCTGTGTCTCCTGAGGAGTTCCCATTTCCTGTTGTCACTTTGCCAGGACAAGTGATTCCATGGAAGAAACAAGCACAGATGGAGGGAAGAAGAAAGCGATCCCCACTTTTGTTGCCATGCTCACCACAAGTGAGTGACAGCATATTTCCACACCCACTTAGGCTTGTTCTACCTAATATATATGGAATTGAAGGCATACAAACGCTCCCCTTCAGATGCTTTCTTCTGACTTGGCCTTGCATGGTCCATTAAAGCTTTGCATTATTTACATGAGACCAAAGGGTTGTAGATTTAGTCAACTCAACATTTTCTTTTACACCATATACCTTAAATAAAGCCTAAGCAAAAAATATTTTATAAATAGGATTTGAGACATGATTATGATAGCAAGAGAATGGCCAAAGGGCTTCAATGCCGATAAGACTCATCACCTCAAGTGATGATTCTTCCATGTAACTCATTGGAATCACACCATAAACTCATATGGATGGTGGATAAATAATATGAGTAAGAACGCTAATGCATGAAATATTAAGGTTATAAATATTTTATTTCATGCATTATCATTGCTACGATCGACGCATAACTTTCAACAAAAACACATACTAATGAATCCAATTGTAATGATGAAATAAATCAAGAAAGAATTTAAATATTACAGTAATAAACATTTTTATACGGTATATATTTATATAATTGTAAGGTTATGCAAATCCGTTGTAGTCTAGTTGGTTAGGATACTCGGCTCTCACCCGAGAGACCCGGGTTCGAGTCCCGGCAACGGAATCTAATTTTTCCATAATTTCATTTTCACTTTTCCCCCTTTTTGACCCTTTTATTTATTTTTTTGTTCCATTAAGCAAATACATATCTCGTACAAGTCCAATTTTCTGTAATATCCTACTATCTATCCACCTGATATATATATATATATATATATATATATATATATATATATATATATATATATATATATATATATATATATATATATATATATATGTGATAGAATGAAACCTTACACTTTGTTTTGCTATTCAATTGCCTTGATTTTGTTTTCTTGTAAAGCAAGCTTCTTCTTTCTTTTCAGCGAACCAATCCCAACTAAGCTCTAATCCCTCCAATAGGATGTGAATGCAATTTTTCTCAACATCTGAAACGAATCATGATGCATGAAATATCGTCTTTACTCTTCCTTGCCAAGGCTTCCGTCGTCAGACGCTTCGCTGCAGCCTGAGGATCCTTTATGGATTTTACGAGATCGACAGCTTCCTGATTGTTGATTACCTGAATAAGCGAAGAAAGGTTATAAAAGAAAAGAAAAAGTAAAGTGAAATTTGTCCATCATTACCCAATTGTCTAATAAGTCATGCAGGCAATGAATGCAATCTTCTTGAAAGAGAGAAAATGGAGAAGACATAACTGGGGAGATTCATCATATGCAGATAACAATGGCACCTAGATTATTACAATAGCCATTGCCAGAAAGGGGAAGAGTATGTATAGGATCCTCACCATGCTATGATCTCAGGCAGTAAACAAAACTGAACCCAGGTAGGGCATTTTTTCTTCTTACAATTTGGAAAACTATATAAAGCCAGAGGAGAGGGTTTCCAAACAAATTTTTTTAGCTTAATGCAGGAGAAGTTAAAGGATTTAGGACCACTGACCTTCCACAATCCATCACTCGCAAGTATAACAAACTCTGTAGTCGAGTCTATTGGGACATGTCTAACATCAGGTTCTGAACTTAAATGTGCCTTGAGGCTTTGGTCACCGAAAGCCCTTGCGACCGCAAGTTGGCCATTAACACGGGGAACATCACCTGATCATATCAAGAAGTTTCAGCCCACCCAACGGTCTAGTGCTGGTGACAGTCATTCATGTCAAGTAAAGTCTACAGCATCGAAAGGAAATCATTACCAGGAAAAATTGTTACGAAACCACCTTGCTTTTCGATCCTACTTCGCTCCACATGGGGCTCATGATCGACGGTGAGTTGCTTAGCAGCCCCTCTTTCAGACAAGACAGCTCTGGAGTCGCCTATGTTGGCTATCCACAGATCTTTGCCATCAACTACAATCACTGTGACTGCTGTTGAACCCCCAGGCCCCAAATGCTTTGAGTTTTCAAGAATAGCATTATTTGTGGAGCAGTAAGCATTCTTAATTGCCGATTTAGGATCGCTCCAAAACAAAGGCTGCAGCAATAACAAATGAGAATTATCATTCTGAAGAATTTGAAATTGTACAAATAGTGAAAAAGGCTCAACTTCAAGAATAATATTCACATGAAAGCAAAAACAGAAGAAATCTTGAGAGAAATAGTTAAGCCCTGAGAATTAAAAAAACAATTTGGTTATATTTATGATCCTTAAATATATATACTATGAACTTAAGGAGTCATGTTTACCTACATGACTGGTCTTCCTCTTCAACATCTTTTATCTCAGATTATAAAATGTAACAAGAAAAAGTAAAATAAAAGTGCCAACTAGAGGAATAAGGATGGTGGAAAAAGAATAATATATACCTCTTTTAGTATATTGTCAAAAAGGGTGGCTTGCAGGAAGCTTGGTACACTATCCCCAAAATGACCATCAAAAATAGCAAATAGGCCAAGCTCATGATTTTTTTCATATCTATATTTTGCCACATGGTAGTCTTCCATATCGTGACCTGATTTCCCTTTCACCAAGTGGAATCCATGAGATACTTTGGTACTTGACAACTTGCTCCGCCCTTTCCCAGTATCCGCAGATGACGTATTGAGGCATGCTGTGCTCTTCAGCAAATAAGATATGCAAAGTATGTGCAAGTAAGCATCAGTATGTGCTATTAAAGAAAAAATAGGGTTAAGAGCTGAAAGACAAAAGGCAAAATAGCAGTCCCAGTGACAAAACAATAATTTCCTTGGTTCTCAAAGGGGGCGATGGAATAAAAACTCAGAAATAAGAAAAATAACATTTGGCTGAAGAATGTAAAAAGATGATTTAACAAGTTAATTTAAACAGCTAAAAATATCCATGTTGGAGTCTTGAAAAACAACAGGGATATCCCATATTCTCTATGATGCTCAAAAAACAGCCCTTTAAGTTAGAAATCAAAAGAAGACAAACATGCTCATACCATTAATCATCCAGCAAGTACATTCGTAACTAAGAAACACTTGGGTATTCAAATATGCACAAGTATTTAGTGCATTTCGGCTAACATTTGTGCTCTAGGCATAAGCAAATGTAGGATCTATATATATATATATATATATCCCAAATTTATCACTTGATATTTGCCAAATTTTCAGCGTATGCTATACTTTATTTGCTTGCACAATCAACATTAACTTTGTTACCATCACCAACCCATAAGAATAACAATAACCAACAAGCAAGCAACTATTTTCAGGTTGGTCAAACAGAAGTTCAAGCTGCAAACATGTTGGGAAGAAAATGTTCATGGAAAGACTTTTATTTCATTTAGACTTTTAAGAAATGAGATAGCAACAACTTGTGTCATGTTCTCTGCCAGTTTTAGCACATGGAATGAAAGTGTTTCTTGGGACAACTAATTTCAGACATGATTAATTCATATGCAGGTCATAACCATTTCAGGCTGATTATGCGGTCTCTACACAACAACCAGTCGAACTTCCTTTATGTATAACTTCACAATCCTTGCATGTAATTTCTATTTACCTTTCTAGTGAGAAATAAAATCTATCAGGCCATGATTCTGTCCATTTGAATAAGCAATAGAATAATTATCTTTTTTCATTACAGTGAGCATTAACAACCATGAGACAATTATAATACCACCTTCTTTATTACGGTATCACATAGTGCCACCAGGAATTATTCTCTAGAAAAAGGTAGACCTAACAAGCTTTACTATAAGTAATTATGCGACACAACCCCAACAGACAAGCAGCACGAATTAAAATTCTGCTAAACTTGTATGCTTTAGAAGAAGGGTAGAAGCTACAAGCTTTACTATAAGAAGTGATGCATATGGTAAAGCCACACATAAGCAAGAGAACAATTCTCAGACCAGCCACCTGAAACAGGTACCATCCCTTTAAAATTCCTCTGAAATTTGAAACACACAAGACGGGTAACAGTAATAAGCTTTTTACTGCAAGAACTAATGCTTATCTTAAATGCACAAATAAGCCATGCGCCAATGGTACTCGACCCCAGTGGACAAGCGTGCTACATATACAATTAAGAGGTTCAGCGTCCCAAATCTCAGTCCTTGTGACACAAAAAAGGAGATGTTTTTGAAGTCCTCGATAAATAGATCAACTAATAATTTTGTCAAAAGACGAACCAAACATGATCATACTACGAACCGAAGAATTAGTTAGTATCAACAACTTCAATTTCTGATTCCTTTTAGAGGAAAGATAAAAATGGACTTCAACCATCTTCATAAAGTAACAAAGTAAGATTAACGAAGAGAAAGAAATTTATGATCGGATGATACAAACAAACTGCAGATATTCTTCCCAATTAACTATCCTGTCATAAATCGAACTAGTAATTTTCCTTCTATCTACAAAAGTGGATGTTTTTACATCCAATAAAACGTCAATCACGCCCCTTATGTCATCACGATCGAAGCCTCCGATCCATTAGTAACCATATCAACGAAAACCCTAAAACATTTCCCGATTCCATCAATATTCGATCCTACCGAACTAGAAACAATCAGCTACTCAGCTACATCTACTTTCCAGAAGCGAAAGAAACCGCAACGAAACGTCGGGAACACAAGGTGAGGGAAAGAGATTGCACCAACCTTGATGATGTTGATGAATTCGGACCTTTTCATGGCGCCGGGAGCAAAGCGCACATCCGACAGCCGAACCGAAGGAAACAATGGCGAACGGCGAGGGGGTTTTCGGATCAGAGGAAGACGAATGAGAACAGGACCGCCCCCTTCGAGCCCACAATAAATTCTACTACTCGCCTTCTTCGATCAACAACGACAGCGGCAAATCCAATATATCGTCATTCCCCCGATTCGTCGTCTGGCGATCCACGTCCGCGTCGCCGCGACATCTTTCCTGGAAGTTTCCTGCGCGGTCCTCATCCCCCTTTGACCATAGCGATCGAGAGCTATACACAAAACCAAACATCTAAAGGACCTTTTCGCATGATATCCATAATCGAATTTACACAAACGCCCTCCATAAAGCTAGAATTTCTACAGATTGACCGTGAAATCTCAAATTCGAATCTAAATAATGCTTAAATACTATCAACCAAAGACATGTTTTTAAGAAAATAGATATCAATATTTCCAAGGGGTGTATATAAAATTATGATTGATAATTGAATGATTGTATATTGTAAAATTATATTTTATTATTATTTTAGATGATTGTATGAAGTATGAGATTGCCACCCAAAAACAAATAAAAGAAAAGCAATCTTCATAATTATACTTCTTACAATGGACATTTAGGATCACAAATAAAAACAGCATCTTTAAAGGTGTTTTGAGGAAGCTTTCCTATGTTCATCAGGAGGGCATTGTGACTGATGAGAGTACAGTAGACCTGTTCGAAGTCTTCTCAAGATTCACATGGATCGAAGACTTGGATATGTCCAAGACACCTTTGTCTTCTTTTCCATGGTGTTGTCAGAATAATGTGATCTGAATCTTCTTCTTCTTCTTCTTCTGTTGAACGTGAGGATGATGACCGAGTCAACCAGCAAGCCTGTCTATGCGATTGGCTTTACCTTTTAGATTCTGCCTCTTAGTCAACGGTGCTAAGATTTCTTTCATGCCTCAGTTGATGCTGTAGTGTACATCACATCACTGCTATTCTTCCCATCTGATAGTGGTGCGGAACGAATGCATTGGTGACCAAATATCCAACCAGGAAACCCAAATAAACGGTGGACCAGATGGGCTCAGATCGATTCGAACCCAACCGGACCCAATTTAAACTATAAGCCGGTCTAACTAAACCACCATTGGTCTTTCTTTCTGCCCTCAGTCCTCTCATCTCTTGAACTTACCCGACGGCCTGCAACCCTACTGCTCGCGCGGGAAGTCGCTCGCGAGGCGGCCGGCGACCAGAAGGCAGTCCTCCCTCAGTAGAAACCTAATCCCAGTGAGGGGCTCCGGCTGGCGACTAGAAGGCGGTCCTCTGGCGATGCCACGCATCTCACCAGCGACGGTGCGATCTCTCTCTCTCTCTCTCAGAGACGCGCGCGAGCACCCACCACCTCTCCTTCCTGTTTCTTTGGAAAGATGTCAAAAAATGGATTGGAGTGGCTCGTGAATCAATGATCAAAAAGCGAATTTTTGAGCCTCTTCTGATTTTACCTCGTCTGCTAAAGAAGGCCCGTGTTTTCTTTTTCAGGCGATGATCAGAAATATTTTGAACACAATAAGGAAAGGAAGCCATGCGATGGATTATGGAGATAGGACTCTTTCATTCGTTTGTCGACGTGGTTTCCATGACGGAAAGGTGACATATTGGTGCAGAATTTTGTTCTTTCCCTTCTTTTACTTGGATTTTTGCCGTTTGTGCACAATGCACATGCTGTGATTGTTCTTTTTATTTCATGTCATGCATCGATTAAGACTGAAATTGGTGATTGTTCTTCTTCATTTCTTTTTGAGGTAAATATGTTATTGTACGTGCAATAAATTAATTTTTGTGGGATCTGTTATTATTGTTTTTAATTGAGATATGAAAGTTGAGTAATAGTGAAATGGGTTCGATCATGTACTTCAAAATGTCAGTAGGTAAAATCTATTAAAACTAAGCAATCAAGTATCTTTACTTACAAATGTTGGTTGATTTACATTGATTCGCTTGAGGACTCTATTAGCTTAAGGACTGGAATCATTCAACTGACTTGGTAGGTTGTTTAACAAATTAGTATGTTGTGATTACGGAAAGTTGGAACATATTATGAGTCAATTCTTGCAACAATAGAATATTTAACAAGCTATGTGGTCCTTATACCTGTAGTTATATAGTATGAACATGCTTCAAAACAAAATATTCTAGAGGAAATTTGGAACACATGACGGGCCAGTTCTTGCGACAAAATAGAATATTCTAGAGGAAATTTGAAACAATGCTTCTAAACAAATTTTATATAGTAATGAACATTTAATTGTTCAGTGATATTTACTCAAATGCTCAGAGGCAGTAATCTGGTATAGGAAGGAGCCAATTCATATTAAGAAATTCGCTCTCATAGCTATCCCGATTGAATTAAATATCTTAGTTTTCTATCATTAGCATTATACATATGGTTGACAAGGGAACTGCTCAGTTCACTTAAATGCATAAAATCTTGATTTTCCTGTAACCATCAGGATGGGCTGAACAATTGGAAAACCTCAACAGAAAACGAAAACATAGAGGCAAAAACATGAAAAAGGAAAATGGTAAAAGAGCAAAGAAGTTTGATGACAAGAAAAGATACATGGGGCAGGCAGGGCTAGAGCTATCTGAGGTCCATAGAAACAGGACTTGTGTTGATTATAATCCAAATCAGTGTATGACTAGTGTTGTCATATGAAGATCATTATCATTAACATCCTCCAAACCAAGTGAAGTCTTTGGAAAATATTGTTGTACATGATAGCATCTTTTTTCTTTTTTCCCTCTAGAATCTTACTTTGTCATACTTCTGGGCAAGGTTCAATATCTTGGTCCAAAGCCTTCTCTGTACCTCCAACCGATATTTGCAACTATGTTTTTAGAATAAAAAGTACGGATGCTGATTGGCTAACTAAATGTGAAGGGCTTTTAGTTCTTTGTTTGCAAGCATCCCTATCCCAAGTTGCTTATCTGTTTCAGAGATGCTTTAACTAACTTAGAGTTCTTGTTGAAGGAGTATCCTTTAAAGTCTTAATGGTGTTTTCACATGCTTTATAAAATTCCTAATTGTTCACTTCGCTAACTATTCAATGATACAATTTAAATTATTATTGTATCTTACCTCAGGTCCTCAGTGGCCCTAGAAGCTTCTTTGGTGTGGAAGATTTCTTGGATGATGACAACAGCAGACCATACACATACAAGAAGGAAAAGAGACCAAAGAGCCCACATAAACATATTTCATTCAAGCAGCGTACAATAGCTTATATGGAGCCCTTCTCACTCGATGTCTTCATATCCAAGCGGTTTGTCTCAGCTTCCGTCACCCATAGGGTGACATGCAAACAGGTCGCAGTTGCAGGAACTAACTCCAAGGATATAAAGGCAGTTTTAAAGTCCAGGTCTGATATACCTGCATGCTTAGCGGTTGGACGGTTCTTAGCAGAAAGGGCAAAAGAAGCTGATGTTTACACTTGTACTTACGCTCCCAGGGAAAGGGACAAGTTTGAAGGGAAAATAAGAGCTGTTGTTCAGTCTCTCATAGACAATGGAATCGACGTAAAAGTTTATCTTGATTGATATTTAATGTGCTTGAGAACTCGTTGATTGTTTCTTGGGTCAAAATTCCCTGAGTCTTAATTTATCTTTAACGAGAATTTGGAAGACCAATTTCTCTTCCATGTGTGTATTTAAGTGGATTAAGGTGAGGCGGAGAAAGTACCTCTCAGGGCTCAAAGTTGATGATATTATTGGGAGCAGATGAAGTGAGATACGATGATGGTGTGGACTATGATGATTGAGCTACTGAAGCTTAAGATATCAGAGGAAACTGAACCCTCATGATCAAAGTTTAGGTTCCTCCAATTCTTTCTTTTGTTGCCCAACATTTCTCATTCGAGTTATCTGGGATGAACATTGGAGAATGTTGTAACTGATTGTCTGATGTGTTTGATTTGCCACCAGTTCTTAACATTCAGAACTCAACCAGCGGAATTCCCATCTTGAATGTCACCAAAATTTGAATTTAATTCAGGTGTCTATTGTTCTTTTTGAATACATACCAAATCAGATATATGATAAGATCTGATCCATTGTTATATTCTACTTGGATACTACTTTCCTGCTTGGATTCATCATCAAAACTTTTCGGAAGGGCGTAAGTCAGTAAGAAATTTGACCTCAAAATCGGGGATCATAATGAAAAACATCCAATATAAATGAAAATTTACTTAATAGTCAATTTTTAAAACAAATTATATCATTTCATTTTTGGGCCAAATAAATATTGATGCACAGATAATACATGTATCAAAGCAATGTGGATCAACTTGCAAATATAAGACAACGACAGGTACAGCTAAATAGACAAACAGACATCATTGTTGATGCATGGATTCCCTTCTTAGAGATATGTTGCCATGGATTAAAACTCTTCAGTGCAGTATTTGATATTATATCTATCTGTAAGACTTGCATCAATATGGGTATCACAATGTCCAAGAATGCAACAGTGAACTTAAGGAGACAGCAGCTTTTGAAAGTAGTAAATTGTAACTAGGAGAAAGAAGCCACCTATACCTAAACCGGCAAATAAGATTAACCAACGATACCACCTAAATGCCTTTAACACCTCCAATTATCATCATCACACTTTTCTTTTGTAATATAAGTCTTGGAACATATTAGCCATAACAACATGGTTCATAAATAGCACAGCTTGAATGGGAAGTTTGCCGGTGTCAGAACATCATCTGCCTTCCTATATTTTGATCATCAGCAGTCTATGGAAATATTGCCAGCTTCAGTCTAACAGTCAGAAGCATTCTGTTCTGGAGAAGAAATGAGTTCTAGTTCCTTGGATGTAGGTTCATCATCTTCATAATCGCCAAATTCACCATCACCACCACCCAATACATTTTGGTTAACGTCTACATTGTTAACTTGCTTCACAAACTGGCCTCGAACTCTTGGTCTTTTCTCTGCGAGGCGTTTTCGATTTACATACCTAATTTTCTTATCAAAACATCTATCCTTTCTTTTCTGCCTGAACTTGACGAGTGCCGCTGCTCTTTTTTCGATCCGACCAGGTTTCACTTCGAGCACAGACGGGGTGGTCATTGATGAAGACAAATTTGGTGCAGCCACATGACCCGATTGCATATTTATGCCGAATGTCTGATAAGGGAATGATGGTATCAGAGGCATACGAGGAACAACACCGTAGTGAGGCAGCAAGGCTGGTGCAGGGTGTGCTTGCACATCATTCAAGCTACCCTGAAACAACTGCCCATGTGAACATAATATGTTCTGATCCATCACACCCGGATAATAAAATGGCAAAGAAAAGATAGGTGGGATGCCAGATCCATCACTCAGAACCTCATTCCTCAACTGTGGCTGCTGCTCAGTAGAAGAAGACCCACATAATGTGGGAAACTCTGGTGGTGTTTGGAAGTCCTTCATATTGCATATATTCTTACTGGTTGGAGTCCCATTTCCACCAATATAGCTTTCTGGCACCAATTTGCTGTTGCATTGTGCTGTATCACCCACTGCAAGAGAGCTTTCTTCACGATTTGAGGGTTCTGATGGAGCAGAATTCACATCAACATCAATACATGGCATTCTGCTTGATGCACTTGACTTGACATATGTCAAGAAGGCAGAAGAACCACCAACCTTCAACTCAGTCTTCTTTGGCAATGAAAATATTCCCCCTGCAAATAATGGTAAAAAGAATTAGTTTCTCAAGACTGGAGAAAACAAGCCTACAGAAAAAGAAAAACAAAAAGGCTTAGAAACTAAAACAAGTCATGACTACAGAAACACAGGCATATTTACCTGCCCGATCACCATCCCTTGGAATATTTTGTACATCTCCCAAAAGATTATTACAGACAGGCTCCACAGGAGACACATTGGACTGGACAATACAAGATAAATCAATATCAATCCACAAAGCTTATACTATTTGATTTACAGAAGGAAAATTATGATTAGTGATTTATTATTGCAAGAACCTAGGTTCATGTAGATACAATAATCATAATTAACTATAAGAAATATGCGACAATAGATACTGTTGATTAGGTGAATTTAAAAGAACATCCGATGAGCCTCTTTGCTGGTTTCTTAATCAACAAGCATACTTCAATAACAACTAACAAGCTCCCCAGTGATCTTACCTCAGTTTCAGGAAGATTTGACAAGTTCAATTCTGGATTTGTACCCATACTGGGTTTTTCATCTGTGTCATCCGAGAGAAGAGTTATACTATTTGTGTTGGCATCACTAGGGTCTGAGAAAATTATCTCAAAATCATGTCTGAAGACATCCTTCTCTGTCAGGCCAAGCTGGTAGAACAAAATACATGAACAAATTTTACTCCTGATTGTCGTAGTAATTACATGCATCACACATCAAAAGAATGATACGAAAAGGGGGTAGCTCATGTCAAGCAGTACCATGCGTCTTCTTCTCCACATGTGGGTCCAAAGGTTCAGCAACTCATTCGTGCGCAGTGGCTTCATAAGATAATCAGCTGCCCCAAGTCGCAAACACTTCACGACAACTGAAACCTCATCTTGCGCAGACATTACTGGGGAAGGAACAGGAAGCAAGCAACAAGACTTTTTACTTGATTTCCGACAAAAGGGGAAGAAGCAATAATGAAGAACTGGGTAAGCTCACTTATTATAGGAATGCGCCTCAAATCCTTATTTCTTGCAATATACTTCAGCATCTTCAATCCTTTGGCCATTGGAAGCTCGACCTCTGCAAGAATGATGTCGATTTCTGATCCTTGGGCATTAAGCACATCAATCACCTGTCTGGCAGACCTCGCTGAAGTTACTGAAACATGACAAGTACAATCAGCTGAATGTTGTCCACTAAAAAACTTGTGAAGACAATGGTACCATCTAGTCTATCGGATTTCAGAAACACTGCCATAACAAACAAAACATGGTACCCTATAAATTATCATAAACATTACCACAAGTAAGGAGCGAGACCAATACAGGCACCAAGGTGTTTAACCATTAGGTGACTAAGAAAAAGAAAAAGAAAATATTGACTCATACTACCACCAAAACAAACAAGAAAAGAAATCAGGGCATTAGCAACAAACTAGTACAAATATTTTCTATTTTTTTCGTAGATACATAGATATATTGGAGTACTGATGCATGATTACTTGCTAATCAATTGAAGAGTAGAGTAAACGCCACCAATTGAAGAAATAATATACGCACAGTTATTCCAAAAAAAAAAAAAAACCTTTTTTCCTTTTCTTTTCGTGAATAACGGGCTTTGATTGTAGAATTAGCTGTCCTTTCTGATTCTTAATTGCGATCAAATAAAAGTTTTGATGACAAAACCTGAAGCTGCCTATATGTTCGCATGTGCTGAACAGGAGGGAAATACCTTGGTAGGAGCACTTAAGGAGGAGCTGAAGAATCTCCTGCGAGCTCTTGGGATCGTTGTCGCAAAGCAGAATCCTAACCTTGCTCCGGTCAAAGAACCGTTGGCCGGCGGCATCACCGCCGCCGCCACCGTCCCCTTCATTAAGGCATCTCCACCCCTCGTCTTCGTCCTCCTCGACCCTCTCTCGCCCCATCCCCACCACCACCACTACGGAATCCCTCTACTATCGCCCCATCCCTTCACCAAATCCGAACGATAACCCCACCAAAAGAAATTCCAAGAAAAAGAAAGACGATGATATGGCGTTAACAACAACAAGAAAGAGAAGAATCACAAGGGGGAAAAGGTGGCGATCGATCTCCACATAGGCCACTCCAATCTCCTCCACCCCCTCCTCCTCTCTCTCTCTTTCTCTTTGTTTTGATTCATCTCCATGATCCACATCCTAAAGATCTACATCCCGAGGGCGCAGACAGGGACCCGCGCTAACGTGCGCCGGCGTGCGCACCGTAGGTCGCCGAGGCTCGAAACATGATTGGAGGGAGCAAGCGGACCCCAAAGGCGCGCATAAAGCAGCAGAAAAGTGCGAGCAAAAGTGCGGACGTGTCCGGTTATGAGGCGTGTGATGAAGGACGCGCCACGTCGCCTCAACGCGGGAAGATAGAGCTCGGTCCGCTCAGGCCACAGACGGAGGAATGATCCAAGAGTTAGCCAACCCTAATTGTCTACCCGTTACCTGGCTGGATGACCCGATGGCCCCACAGGACCCGAGGAGAAAATCGATGCAAGAATATCTTTCCACGTACCCGCGAGTCGTACCTTCCCGGGCCCACACAAGTAAGCCAGCAAGCGGTAGGGAAAAGCACTGCGACCCACACCCGTACGCACGATAGGCATACATTCTACGTCGACGTCTCCCAGTGGCTTCTGCCGTAGAATATTCCTCTTCCGGTTCCTTTTGTATCATACGCTCTGAGTAACGTTTAGATTGTGGGGCCCGTTGTAATCTTTCTTCATGTCCAATCACTGCGCGCCTTTGCGGATAAGGCAGAAATGGGTATCAAAAGGTGGAATTCACTTTAAGTACACGTAAAAATCTCTTAACGCGTGATCAAAACACTTATACCCGCGTCCCCGTTTCGTCACTGCATCGCCAGGCAAGATGTGGGTCCCTATCGTTATCTCGTTTCTTGTCCAATCCCAGCGCGCCTCGACAGATTAGGCAGAATGGGTACCGACATGTGGAAGTCTCTTCGGTGCGCTTAAAATCCCTCTACCCATTACTCGGAAAACTCATCTTATTCGAATATATATATATATATATATATATATATATATATATATATATATATATATATATTCAATAATTAATGCACATTAGAGGGGATTAAAACTCAAGGAAGCAGGTTTTTTGGGATAAAAGATAATTACAAAAAATAAACAAAAAATCATATCCATTGGGAATTGCATATCGGACCAAAATATAATTATCATATAAATCATGAAGTAGATGATCCATGTAAAACCATTTAGAAGGCCACAAAACAATATAAACAATATAAAATCGCCGGTCTATGACAGACATTACCAAAGTAACACCCAGGCCACCTACAAAAGCATCTATTTACGGGCTTAAACTCTTACACCCAAAGGCACTAATCAAAACTTCAAGATGGTATTATAAATTTCAGGCAACAGTATCTGTATTTTGCAGCAACATTCTATTAGATTTTATAGCTCAATTAACTTAAGATAAGATATATTAAGGAGCTCGATTGAATCCTAATTAAAGTTAATGATCAAT
Source organism: Musa acuminata AAA Group (assembly GCF_036884655.1). NCBI lineage: Eukaryota > Viridiplantae > Streptophyta > Magnoliopsida > Zingiberales > Musaceae > Musa > Musa acuminata. The sequence goes on from NC_088350.1 coordinate 23,806,964, forward strand.
AGAATTCAATATCTTAGAAAATCTTCCGAGATAACCTTGAAGAAAGTTCTCACCTATGTGATGACTCACGTTATCAATAGAATTGAGATCTCTCTCACCTCCTTGATTGGTTCCTATTCATCAATCATAGTCATCATGTGAAAAGTTAGGAAAGGAAAGTCTAACTTTCCTACGAGTCTCTGAGTGTTTTTGAAGATGTTGAAGGTATTGATTATGTATGATATTAAAGGTAGGCACGATCTATTTTTGATTTATGATACTAGATTTTAACCTTGACATTAAAATTTTTAGCTGATTCTAACACTTTCCTGATGCATGCTGACTACTGTTCTTTTTTTCTACTTTACTGCTTATGAGAAGTTGCTGATCATTCTTTTGTTATGAATATATGCGAATTTAGATTATTTGTTCTAACATGTTTTCTGACAATACAAATGATCTCTAAGCATGCACTGCAGTTTCATGATTAGCTGATATGTTACGGGTATGTTGTTCTTCTTTTTTTTGTGGTATCTTCTAAAGATCACACTGCACTCTGAAGGTGATGGACTATAGGATTCATTTGAGTGTAGATGTTTGAATAACCTGCCTCTTGACACTTTTGATTTTTTAAAATCATGAGAGTTCTCAAGAAATCCATACGAATTTTATCTTTTTTTGAGTTAGATTTGCAATATTAAAAGATCACACTGCAATCTGGAAGTGATGGATACTAGGATTCATCTAATTGTAGATGTTTGACTGCTCTCAAAAGGAGCCATATGAGCTGACCGGTTTCTAAGTTAGGTTTGCATGTCATGGAAAGTTGTAGTCTTATGCTCATTCATTTGATGCCGTACGTATGTGCTCCTCGTCTTGATCACTGAATCAATCTATGTAAACTGATGTATCGAAGATGAAGTGCCTTTCAATGGATGTAGATCTTAGTTTCAGTACTTCACCTGAAATGGCAAGCTGTAGAAAGATCTCTCAAACATTGAAGACTCTCACAAGGCGTTCTATTAGACATCCAATCCAGTCCAGTAAACTTCCGCAGTGTTTCTCGACCTTCTACTTTGCAGAATGCCTAACAAAGCCCTGCTTCTTCATACGTACATATGTGTTCATTATCCTCAGAAGGAGACATATTTCAGCAGTGTTTGTGCTAATCCTCAACATAATCCTTATTCAAAACCACGATTTTGTATGAGCTATATATGTGTCACTCATTGTGGGCTGAGATGTAGAGAGCTTACATGCCTGCCTTCACAGGCCCGGTGGTGATCTCAGACTCCAGCTCAAGTGAAGTCATGAACTCCAATACCCAGCCATGAGAAAGTAGAGCAGCTTCAGTTAAAGGATTAAGCAATCCTATTGGACTGCAAATTCCAATCTAATCAGCTTGAGAGTTGTTTAAGTCCCTCCATCTAGCTCAACAAACAGAACCAACCTAAATCTTCATGTCTTCAAGCTTTCTACTGTGGATTAGTGTTGTATTCAGATAAACCATTGGATTAGGCTTGATCAGAGGTTCGATAATCCGCGCGCAACATCATGTTTAATTTGTACCATGTTCTGTAATCCTTTAGGAAAACCCTGAGCATTATAGCAGACATGGTTTCAGGAATTCACCTATCATTAGGAAGTCTTGGTAATTATGATTACAAGAGAATCATTCACCACATAGGTGGCTCAATCATTGGCAAGGACAATGAGAAGGCATTTGATTGTGTTCAAGCACACCCCAACACTTATGGATGCTACGGGAGAATCCATCAGGTCATGCACGCCACTCAAATTCCTTCATCTGGCTCCCATTCGGCACCAGCTTCTCAACACGGCAAAAGGCCAAAGATTCCTTCCAATCTCGTGGTGATGAGGATGATCCTTCAGGTGAGACATGGTATCGATTACTTAGCTTTGACGTTGCACTAGCAGTCATTTCCACAATTAGATACCGACCAGGAGCTGTCAGTTCATGATATCAATCAATCCAAGTGCGCGTTCCACACATGAAGAACACCGCAATTGGGATGGAAGTGGAATTGATGAGTCCACTGCAGACTGTTCAAAGCAAGAAAATATCTTCAAGGATTTCAGGCATGATAAAAGTTAATCAAATCTGATCAATACTAGAATAAGGGTAATGTTTGTTTTATCATTTTGTTTTCTACAGCCTATCATTGCAACAAATCTATCTATATATATAGAACAAACCCTCAGTCTAGATTGTGACTGAGGGTTGGCACCTTATCGGTATCTCTTCCTACCCTTATCAACTAGTCCTTTCATTCAGACACATGTGGGGTATCTAACAAGCTGCAGACTAGTTAGCTTTACCAGTTCGCATCGTTCTGGCCATGCTGCAAGACCAAGTGTCTTGTCGATTTGTATGTTTTCGTTGGACTCTGATTCCTTCGTACATCATTCTGGACTGATCTTTTTGGGCAGCAAAATAGTTTCGTTTTCTTGTAGGGTTTAGATATGTTTGAAGAAGAGAACTAGAAATGATTCCAGCTTCATGATCTTCTTGAAACCTTGCAAGAACTCAGCCAGGTAAATTCCTGCTGACAGACTGGTGCAGCATTGCTGAACAAAGTGAACCCTATCTAATGGCTCAGCTGGAGGAGCCTAACAGTTTCTTGGACACCGGACTCGTTTTCCAGTATACACTTATTCTTGCTTAATCGTCAGCTATCTACATCAGAACCCTATCAATGACAACCTTTTCTGCACTATGGTCGGAGATCGAAAGTTTGTCTAAGGTGGAATAGTCACAAAGACACCATGTACAGTGCACTGCATGCAGAATCCAACCATAAACCCCTGTTGGATCTCTCCAATCCTAAGCGTTGGTGATGTTTTAGTATTGCTGAGGAGATGCACGCTTGACATTATGGAGGTCCACTCATCGAAGCTTGAACGCTACATCCACTAAGGTAGTGAAGTACAACACCATGGGGGATGTGGAATGTGACATCTTCACTGAGGCCCTCATTCGACATGTTTCCGAGACCTTTTCCAGTTCTCTGATGCCATCCCACCATCTCTCAACTCGAACAAGGGTTGGATTTCCTAGAACAAATGTTGTTGTTGTTGATGTTATCATCCATCATCCATCCTCGCAGTCGATGAATGCCGTTTATAAGTTTTTTCACATGATTGGTCATAATGTCAGCTTTGCATCATTCTCCCATTGCTTTGGTTCTCTGAGTCAGGACAGCGACCGAAGCAAAGAGATCATCCAACCAAAGATATGGCCCATGCAACGCTGATGCATCGATAAATATTGGGATGAGCAAAATTGCATGACACGTAGGAAGGCAACTTGGAGAAACAATGAGACATCATGTCTTGATGGCATTGGACCGTAGAAGGCATACATTAGCAAAATGCAAGAAGAACACAAAAAAGAAAATAAACAGAGAGTATATAATTATGATTTGATAGGTCAAGGTAGGGTAGGGTAGGTTAGGTTAAAGCCGACACACATTATGACCAGCTGTGGAGTAGGGTGAACCTTTGAATCCAAGTGTTGCTGATGACAACAAAAATGATCATTAGCAACAACAAAAGGAAAGCTAAAATTTGTCCATGGGGGGTTTTAACATGAAGCATTTTGTCATCAGAGCTATTTATCACCAAATAATCTCTTCCAGCAACACAAATAGTTGTCACTCTTTTTCTCAGAGCTTGTCACATTTTCATGATGTGGTCACTTTGTAAATTGCTCCACTTAGAACATGCTTGCAGGCATTTCTCAACAAAGAAGTATAGAATTAGAAATTGTATGTATGTGATGAGTGATGAATGCACCAGAGTGAGTATTTAAGCAGCACTTTTGAGAGGCCTGGATCATCATCAGCACCACTATAGTGGGGTTCCATTAACCTTTTCCACTTAGCCCAAGATAACTTAGTTTAGGCATCTAACTAAGACAGAGACCCACAGCTCTCAAACATCATCTCCTTTGAACAAAGTGGTTCTTGCAAGTGGCCATTATTGAAACACACCATCAGATGCATCATGTTTGTAGCTACTCTACGCAAACTATTACATATGGTTACAACTGATCTTGTTCTTGATTCTGCCAACCCTTTTGCAAGATGATGCTTATAGCCATTTTGGGGATCCTTGTTGTCATGGAAACCTTTTGATATCGTCATTATATCTCTTGTTCTTTGTGAAAATGTCAGCAAATCTGTTCTTTCTCTCTCTTGGTTTCAGAAACCAAAGCCTTAAAATCTAGAAAATATGATTAACGAATTGGTTTCTTCTTTCTTGGTTTCACAAATCACACTGCATGCAGAGAAGTCAAGTAGCTTGAAGTTGCTGCAGAACTATATATAGATAAATATAGCTCACTGTAAAGATATGGTTGTTGATCTTTCTACATTGGCAGGCTACTCTTTCATCGCATTTGTGGGGGTATGAATCGATATTGTTTTGTAATCCTTGGGTTTAGTGATGATGGTGAGTCTACCAATCCAAATTTTGGTAAGTCTTGGTCTGTGTTCAGGAAGAAAAATAATTAGATATCTGTTCTCTTTCTGTGCCTTTAATGAACATATTCACTTTCTGCATTGGTGAAAGGAGCTGAGAGACTCTCACATGAAGTTGATCTCAGTATCTTTTTGATGCATAAACAAAGTTTGCCATCATACTAGCAGTGTACTATGTTAAACATCATACGACATCCAACCACTTGATCAAAGTCGATCGTCCCAACTACATCATGCAAACAACTCCATGAGACTTGTTGGTGAAGGTTGTCTATGGCAGGCCGATCAACATATTCCCAAAACACTGAGACTTATGGTAGCTTAGGAACGGATCAGGTGCCATTCTTTGTTTGAGATGAACTTTCAATTTGATCCTCGGTGAAGGTGTTTCCTCCTGGTTCTAAATGGGTAGATATCCGCAGGCCTCTGTCTCAATCAATTCCAAGTTGGTAAGTTTGGTGGGCGACTGTGTCTTGGAGACATAGCGAAGATAAATGAGAGATTGGTGGGGGTGACATGGGGGCCTCCCACCATGGATTGCTCCCAATGATTTCAAGTACTTGCCACCTGAGTGATCACATTCACACCCTCACTGTGCTTGCCACTTGTCGCGATTTGAACTGACCAAAATGAACAAGGAGAGAGAGAGAGAGAGAGAGAGAGAGCAAAAGCCAAGATTCTCTCTGTTACACTCAAAACCCAATACGGAGGGGGGGCATGCATGCACATCCTATCTTTGTTTGCATAAACCTTGTAACAGTTGCGATTAGTCTACTGCAAGCTCGAGCAGCATTCAAGTTGAACCGAGTAAAAGATGTGTAGGGTGCGTTCAGTTTAGATTCTGGAGATTTAGGGCATTAGGTGTGTCTGTACCTGCAGATCTAAGAACAACATGCCAACCTACACAGAGGATCCAATGGGGCCATCCCATGCATGCAAAGTGCGGACAATATTTATAGTACTAATGCCTCTAACCAAATCCATAGTGCTCGTTGCGAGTCGACGATTCGCGCTCTAAATCATTTCTATATCCCATCTACGAGATTTTGTGGGCGACCTACGATTGTAGAGTGGCGACATGTCTGGCACCAGAATGATTTCTTCCTGGTTTCATGGCAAAAGGGTATATTGACTGGTGGAAGAAGAAGAAGAAGAAGAAGAGACTGGTCTTTTAATGTCTCCTCTTTCTTCTTCCTTTTTCTATCGCCTTTTGCTTGATCAAGCAAGGGAATTAGGAACACAATTCTGCCCGGGGAAGGAGCACATAGCTTGGGGCTCTTCGGCACACAGAAACCTTACAGGATTGCTGCCTGGCCACTGTTTTATATTCCCCTAGTAAGTGGGTTGCATGTGCTCTTGATACAAGCTCCACAAAAGAACTCCCCCCCTCCCTACAAAGCCTTGTGTTTGCACCACCACAAGCATCACTTTCATTCTTTAGCTGCATGCACAGTGCCAAGAGCTGCTTTCAGAGATTATATTCTCTGGGAAAGGAAGGTTACCATGAGAGTGGATGCATATCACTCGACATCCTCAAGAGCTAGCACAGACCCCATGCATGGTTTGCACCATTTGAGTTCCAAGCAGCATGCATGAGCCAAACATGAAGATGCAGCTAGCACCGGAGTAAAAGATCTGCAATTCCAAGATAACAATCCAAAGGAATGAGCAAGAAAGCACCATCTAATTAAATAAGTTTTGGATACAGTGTGTCCCACATAAACAATCACATTCCTCCTCCTCTTCGTTCCAAATATTTAGCTGGAGAAACACATTTGGCCTTCTCATAGAACCCTCTATGGACCAAGGTTGATTGATGTCATGGTTCACAGAAACCCCTTTGCATAAGCCTCACATCATGTATAGTTCCATTAAAGAAAAGAGCCACACCAACCCAACTTCCAAAGATTGCACAACACATCTGCATTTACTAATCCCACCACCTCCATTCACAAGTGTTAACAAAGCATTTGAGCCCTTCTCCTTAGTGTAAACGTGGCTGCAACAAAGCTTGTTGGTGGGTCCCCCTCTCTCTCTCTCTCTCTCCTCTAACTATATGTATGTGTGAGTGTGCGTGCTTTCCCCCTAACCATCCAACTTCTTCAAACCACCATCACTGACATAAGCAACTCTCTTCCTCCTCCTCCTGTCCACCACATTATCGACCATGACACCGCGCGAGACTGAGCCTGACTCCGGCGGAGGTCACGCGAACCGGCCTATCGGCAACTCGACTGTCGTCGCATACCCGAGTCAGGCCGCCGCAGTCCTTCCGATCACCCTTAAGGTAATATTTTGCGTGCATGAGGCAGCTCTCAGCTTGTATGACTGCGTACCTATATCTTCTCCTGCTTGTGTGGCTTTGCAGTTTGAGGAGGTGGTGTACAAGGTGAAACGGGAGGCCAAAGGGTGGTGGCCGAGCTCGAGCAGCCCGGCCGAGAAGACCATACTTGACGGTATAACGGGAGTGGTCTGCCCCGGGGAGCTGCTGGCGATGCTGGGCCCGTCTGGGTCCGGCAAGACCACTCTTCTGACCGCCCTCGGCGGCCGCCTCCGCGGGAAGCTCTCCGGAAAAATCACCTACAACGGCCACCCCTTCACCGGCGTCGTCAAGCGCCGCACCGGCTTCGTGGCCCAGGACGACGTCCTCTACCCCCACCTCACGGTGACCGAGACGCTTACCTTCACCGCGCTGCTGCGGCTCCCCGGGTCACTGAGCCGGGCAGAGAAGGCCCATCAGGCCCAATTAGCGATCTCCGAGCTGGGCCTGAATCGTGTGGCCCACAGCATGATAGGCGGGGCCCGTGGGGTGAGAGGTCTCTCCGGCGGTGAGCGGAAGCGGGTGAGCATCGGACTGGAGCTGCTGGTGGACCCGAGCCTGCTGCTGCTGGACGAGCCCACGTCCGGCCTGGACTCGACGACCGCCGCCAGAATCGTCGCCACGCTCCGCCGGCTGGCGGTGGAGAAGGGCCGGACGGTGGTGACCACGATCCACCAGCCGTCCAGCCGCCTCTACCGCATGTTCGACAAGCTCGTGCTGCTGTCGGAAGGCAACGCCATATACTACGGTCGGGCGGCCGCCGCGGTCGACTACTTCGTGTCGGTCGGATTCCCCTGCCCGATCGACGGTGTCAACCCCGCCGACTTCCTACTGGATCTAGCTAATGGTAGGTTTCATGGCCACTTGCCCACATAGGACTGCATATATGACAGACACTCTTTCAATCCAAACTCAGCTTAAAAACTTCAACTCCTTTCAAATCCAATTTAATTACTCGTTAATGGATATTTTAGTCTTTACAATCTTATAGATCATCGACTTAGGATTTGATTACCATAGACGATTAGAACTGGTTGATATGTACATATCTTTGTATCCTTATCTATATGTGATCCTGCAAATTGTTTGGGAAGTTTGACTCTAGGAATGACGTACCCACAAAGTGGAACTCTCTTTGGTGTGGGTCCAGGACGAGGCCATGCCAAGGGCCCCATACTGGCACACCAAGCCAAATGCCACTGGTGGGAAGTGAGTGCTGGCTGGATCGAAGAAGCATGGTGATGGTGGGGGATCAGCTTGGTCACTCTCAGGCCCATCTCATCCCTTCCTCGTGAGGTTGCAGGGCAAGTGGCCAGGGGAGATCTCTCACACCCGCCCACCCTTTCCGCTGTTCTCGATTTGCCAGCAGTCCCCACACACCACACTTCCATGGCTGTTCGTAGTGGTCTTCTGCACAGCCATCTCTCTCTCACCATCTTATCTACATAGAAGTGCATGTCGCCTTGTACATGGCACGCTGCTACAAGCATTGACTTCCTTTCGCTTGTATGTGTGTGATGGGTGAAGTATCGAGTTAGGTCAACCCTCCGATGAGGCTGAGAGGGTGGGTGTCTCAGCCGAGCAGCATCCAGGGAAAGGGAGGGCTTCTCTGGGCAACACATGTCCTCTTTCTTGTCCCATCATCTCTCACTGCGGGTGGCCCTGCGTTAGCTTGAAGGTTACAGCGGTGGCTGATGACAAGCTCTCGTGTGGGGCAGGAATCGCGCCGGAGTCGAAGTACGCAAGCGAGAACGGCGAGGCCAATGGCGGCATGCAGCGGGAGCAGAAGGCGGTGAAGGAGGCTCTCATCAGCGCGTACGATCGCAACGTCGCCACCCGATTGAAGGCGGAGCTCTGCGCGGTGGACTTGAACAACCATGGCTACGCCAGAGAGATGGCCAATGCCAGCACGCAGTGGTGCACGAGCTGGCGGGAGCAGTTCACGGTGCTGCTCAGCAGAGGGTTGAAGGAGAGGCGGCATGAGGCCTTCAACAAGCTCAGGATCTTCCAAGTCCTCAGCGTGGCCACACTCGGAGGTCTGCTTTGGTGGCACACCCCATTATCCCATATCCAAGACAGGGTAATCACTAAAACCTGGGAATTCTTGTGAGTTCTTGTGGCTATGGTGATCGATCTCGTTGCTTGTTCTGCAGACAGCACTTATCTTCTTCTTCTCGGTGTTCTGGGGCTTCTTCCCGCTCTACAATGCCGTGTTCACGTTCCCGCAGGAGCGGCCGATGCTGAGAAAAGAGCAGGCCGCCGGCATGTACCGCCTTTCGTCCTACTTCCTAGCGCGCACAGCGGGGGACCTGCCCATGGAGCTTGCGCTCCCGACCGCCTTCACCTTCATCATGTACTGGATGGGCGGCCTCGACCCCCACCCGCTCGCTTTCCTCCTCTCCCTCCTCGTCGTCCTCTTCAGCGTCCTCGTGGCGCAGAGCCTGGGCCTCGCCGTGGGGGCCATGCTGATGGACGTCAAGCAGGCCACCACCCTGGCGTCCGTCACCACCTTGGTCTTCCTCATGGCCGGCGGGTACTACGTGCAACAGATACCGCCCTTCATCGCCTGGCTCAGGTACTTGAGCTACAGCTTCTACTGCTACAAGCTCCTGCTGGGCGTCCAGTTCACGGAGCACGACTCCTACGAGTGCTCCAAAGGGGTGATGTGCCCGGTGATGGAGTACCAAGCGATCAAGTCGGTGGGGCTGCGACGCATGTGGGTTGACGTGTGCGTCATGGCGGTGATGCTCGTCGGCTATCGGATCGTCGCCTACCTCGCGCTGCGCCACCTGCAACACAGGTGACGGAGAACAGGGGCCGATCGATCGAACTCTTCCCGTTGGTCGAGGATGCACTCCGACAAAGGTCCCCTGCAACGGATCACACTCGAAAGGAAGCAAGCGCCGAATACCGCAAATTCGAGCTCCCCGGACAATACAAACAATAATGGACGCCTTCGAGCGTTCTCAGGTCCTGCGAGAACTGCTTGTTAGTGAAGGCCTACAAGCTGTCGTTTGGGCAATATGTGCAGAACCAGTGCTCCAAGTTTTGTTAGCAGCATCTATGAATTTGATAGGAACTAATTCCACTATATCAATCGACTGTGGAATTCAAGCGTCGCTGGATATGAACAACAACACTTGTACAGCCAGCATAGCAGAGCTTCATGATCCTCTAAAGCTTGTCAACTCCATTACGATCCCTGCCATCTCTCTCTCTCTCTCTCTCTCTCTCTCTCTCTCTCTATATATATATATATATATATACATATAGTCCAATATTTTTACACTATGTTATAATATTTTCAATAATACTAAAAAAATATAATAATAATATTTTTACACTATGTTACAATATTTTCAGCAATACAGTGTTTTATATTACGTTACAGTGATTTCAATATTACACAGTATTTTCTTAGCATTGTTGCAAACACTATAACTATAACATAATATAAAAACACAGTAAACACTATTTTCACAAAACTAACATGAAAACATTATAACATAATGTTTTTATATCACATTACAATGTTTTTCTGATATTGTTAAAAATATTATAACATATCATAATACCACTATAACGGGAAGATTCATCCTGTGGGAACAAAAAAAAAAGAATAGATGATTAGGGATACAATATATATTGTTAAAAAAATATTATTAAAAAATTCTAAAAGTAAGAACATTTTTTGGAGAAAAAAAACTTTTTCAAAAATTCAATCATGATTATGTACACGTGTACTCGACTAACTAATTAAAATTTCCCATACATAAAACAATTAGTAATGCAAAATTATTGCTCATCTTCCAAAATTGTGAAAAAATATTAATTCTTATGAGATCTTTCTTGTTAATGGACAATATAAGTATTACTACAAAATTCAACTTGCATCCACCATGAAAGATTAGTAAATTCACTTACAATAATATAGGTTCGAGTTAAATAATATTTAAGATTAATATGAATACATTAGCCCAAAGAAGACAAGAATCTGGCAGGTGTTTAACATATAATGGGGATGCTAGGAATTATACTGGAACTTATGGCAACATCAAGTGATAGAAAAGGATACTGCACCTTGACTGCTCTTGCATTACTTCTATTTGTAATCCGAGAAATCTGAATATGGCAACGAAGCAGTCAACCTTGGACATCATTGCCGGCCTCTCCTGCAGATAATTACCAAGAATGATAGATGTAAGCAGTGAAAAGATATTTTCGCTGTCACTTGGGCATGTGATGCAAATATGGGTTACTAGAATTCATGAGTATGATCTTTCACCAATGGGAATAAGAAATGATCAAACGAGAGATAACATTTAGCTAGAGTTAAAACCAAGCAATACATTCCACCTATGCCTATGCTCATTGTTGGAACCTGCCAAGTTGTGATGCTTTTCTGATATTTCTTTCCAAATGGAAAGATCACAGAATATTTTATGATTGAATACTTGTCATTAAAGTGTTACCACAAAGATGTGCACAGACACTCGGTACTTACCATGCATGCACTTGATGAAATTATCAAGATCTGAGAGGAACATTTCTCTCTGTATAATGATGGGAGACAACTGTTGCTGGAATGTGAAGAATGAGAGAAGGTGACGATCAGGATCATTTCTTGGCTTAGCAATCTCTAGAATTTTTGTATACGTTTCTCTAACATCACATGGAAGAGTACTTTGTGCAGCCACCCTTAACCCACTTTCCCAGGCGGTGTTCAGGACCTGGAAAAGAAGCTTTCATGTCAAACTTGATATGGTTTATAAATAATACTGAGTTCGTGCTGAACATACTGAAGTAGCCTACACCATCAAAACAAAGTGTTAAAACAATCTCAGTGACCTGCCAACTTAATGCTTCAGCATCAGCCAATGCCTCCTCATTTTCCTGCATAGAAGCCTGTGGTCCGCAGCACATAAATTTGATTGTCACTGAATGTTTCTTCAGCATGTTGAAAATGGAGGCATAGCCATCTTGATTTGTGGGATTGTGGAATCCAGCTGTGAGCTCTGCAGCATGGCTAGCTGTTCGATACCACCAGTATATTGCTGGAATCTGCAGAAGGATTCAGAACATCAAATGCTGCTTGATAGACATTTAACTTCTGTTCAGGATGAGCTTCATTGTGCCATGAACTCTTGTTCCACCTATTTTGCTCAACTTGATTATCTTTCTGTCATTCTTTCCTATCAAAGGTCACATCTTCGGTTGATTTACATAGTGCCAAACATATCAAATTTTCATAAAGAAGACAGTTCATGGTGAAGCATGGATTATTCTGGACAGATTAAAAGTATCTCCCATTATCACAAGTTCCATTTAAGCAGAATTGTGAGATGTTGTTCCTAAAGCCAGATGTCCACATGTTCAGCACGATTAAACTTACACTAACAAGCAACTAAAACAAGCTCTACCAGAGGAGCTCTAAGAATTATAATCAAGTAGCAATGCAATAAAAGAAGTATCAAATTATTAAAAATTCTACTTCCGAATACCTTAGCAATGATCTCTGTGCCTTCTAATGCAAGGTTTGTGAGGGATAATATCTGATCTGCATGGTCTATAAGAGTTTGTGCATACCAGTGAAGGAAAAATCGTCCATAATAGCTGTCATAATCTCCCTTGTCACAGAAGAAACCAGTTTCATCTGGCCTTAAATTGTAGTGCCCAGCATTATCAGGTCCCCTTGCCCAAAACAAGTGTCCCCTTGATTGTGCTGCTAGTCGAAGATTCTTCTGCATATACTTGTCATAGCACTGCAAAAGATGTAGACTGATAAGAAAATCAAATCACGTATTTAGTCTCTGAGTATAACAAACTCTTAGTGGCAAGTCAGTTTACAAAAAACCATATGATTTCATGACCTCCCTGGTATGCTGCATTGGTTAACCAATTTTACGTATTTTACCAAACTGAAATAGAAACTAATAAAGTATTCTCGGAGTTATTTGCTTTAATGAATTTTTCTTACTGCTTTAATCATGTCGATCTTTCTAACAACCAGATGATAGAATAAATTATAGGAGAAATCCAGATTTAGAAACTTTCAGATCCTTAACATGAAAAAAGTGAAGAAGAATCCCTTGCTGAAAATTTCAGAGTTACTCTGACAATATGGTGATAAATTTTATGAATATTGGTGATCTTGAATTCTGTGCATTGCTATGACTAGGTAGCCTGTTTAAACATTTCAAAAGAGGTGCTTGCCTTGCAGTCACTCTTTTACATATAACAAGCTACAAATATCTGGGATCTTGCTTTTAGAATATTTCTACTCTAGAAAACAGGATACAAACTTTGCTGAAGATTAAGTAACTCCAAGAAACTTGTATAGAACAATTCTCTATGCAGTCATGCATTAAGTAGGAATTACAGACACAATTCAATATCTTCTTTACAGACTTACCAATCCATATAGAGCAGAAAGAAATTTAGTTGGATAACCTTAAAAAAGATACCTGAAACTCACCGATGCCAGGGTACCTCCACCCCATTCTTTCTGGGAATGAAGGGTATTTCAGTTCCCCTGATGCACCGAGCCCAATCTCAATGGCAGAAATGAGTCCTTCCTCAAACAAGTCACCAAATTCTGTTCGAAAACTTCTCATGAAATCATAACAGACCTGAAGAAGCAGTAGCATGCCCAGCTATAATAAGCCATTCAAACTCCATGTATATTAAGAGTTGGAAAGTTAGAATGTAGAGAAGTCTGCATCATAGGCTCAAATTATCTGTGGAACATGATGGGAAAATAAAATAGAAACGAGAAAAGGTGTATGATCACGTATTGAAATAACTGGTTTAAAAAAGATGCTGCTGGTTTGCAACAGAAAAAGAAGCAAAGAAAAAAGTTTGAAAAGTTCCTAAACATTGAAGTGAAAACTCCATTTTGTTGGTCTCAATAATTAAACATAAAAAGTAAATATTGATGAAAACTATCAATTGATAGCATGGTGATAATAACCAAGTACCTCAATACCGGTTCTTCCTTTCAGAACACGTTCTTTATCAATTCCCCAAGAAAGACATTCCATGTTTCTCCTCCCCTCACGATCAGTGAAGAAAATATCTTGATTATCTTTTCCAATCTCCAAGACCCACTTAGGCAAAGAGATTGGCATATCACCAGACCCATTTCCTCCATTCTCATGAAATGCCATTACAACCTTCACAAGATAATCAGAGGAACAAAAAAAGTTACAAGTTGTTCAAGCTTTCTAAAAGACTTCCTATATGATTTAAAGATAATGAATACCCTTCCATTTCTAAAAACAAAGTTATAGATAAATGCTTTCTTGCCTTGATGTAGTTATACTCAGAACACTATTACATCTTAAGTGTAGATTTTGCCTTAAAATTAACTTTATTAAGCAAGAAAACATTTCATGGTAAAGCAGGAATTCTGATGTTTAAAGTTTAATAATTTCTGGAACATAACCCTTGATTCTGTTGCTATGCAATTTTTAATTGTACAAACATTCAGATGCTATCACCATGAAAATGTTGTCACAACTTCAGATATAATTATGTCACGGAAACTAATGTGCATAGGGCATTTCTCCAGGTACTAGAACCTTCTACTTTCTAAAAGTCAACGCAGAGACACATATCATATGGTCAGTGTCACATAGTGCCCTTGCCATGTCATGTCAACACAAAGTACCTTGGGGGCAAAACAAAGTAACCATGAACCAAAGGACCACAACTATGATAATAGGCATTAGCAAGAAGGTATTCTTTTTCTAGACAGATTTTAAAAGGAACTAAATGTCCAAAATCACTCCAAACTAGACAAAGACAAAAATGTCTTCACCTAAACAACATGAAAACCCAAACATTAGTTTCATATATCTCCTTCCAGAAAGTAAGGTCACAAGTCTCTTCTAATAACCAGCATTTCACATGTAGATGGATGGTTAACTTTCCTCTTTCCTGATGAACAGTTTTCCTTTTCCCTTCTTCATCAATTAATAGTTTTTTGTTGATCAACTTTTTCTTAGAAGATATCATCTAATTGTTTACACTAAAGCTATTGACTTTTTCCCCTCATCACTGCTTCAACAGTTTAATGTATTATTCTAAATGAAATAACTTTCTTGACATGTAATCTAAAAATGGGAGGATTAAGTTACTTTTCAATTAAGACTCCCCCAATATAACAACTGCAATAACCTATTTACTTGAATCGTATTATTCAGTTTCTTGACTTGTTCAATTAAACCAGTTGAGAACTCCAGAAGCTGACTTGTATGATACTAAAATTCATTGAGAATTAGGAACTAGGAGGTATAACATGGGTTTCTAACACAATCTCCTATCAAATTAGAAGTGTCCAAGTAGCTTTCCCATATACACCTTTCCATGTCTTCATTTTCTTTTCTTGACAGGGACTTCTATGCCTTCACTAAAAGCATATAGCGACTACAACTACACATCCAAAGTCACACAGATAAACTGCTTGATATTTGTAATTCATTAGCAGACCAGTAATATGATTCTGTAGTTAAATTGATTCATGCAACTTAGCCAGATGTCCATGGCTAATTCAAATTGCCAGTATTTTGTACATGGGGGCATGCCCATGAACTTTGACTATTGATGTCATGGTCATATGATTTGATTTGTTCATCATTTTTTTTGTTGGCATGCCTCGACAAGTCTTTTGAACAATATTGCAGGACATAGTGCAGCAAGACATGATGATGCAGTACATAACAACCACAGATGGCACATCTGGTACATGGCATAAAAAATTCCATTTTTTTCTCACTATAAGCATGTTATCTGCACTTAAATTTAATTTGTTCTTAGCTATGGTAGTAGAACAATAGCATACGACAATGCATTCGATAAACTTGCTTTAGCTGAAAAAATAGAGGAGATTATTTATCCTGATAATAAAGGTGAGACCATGAGTGCATATTTAATCTCTGTAAACATCTTAAAGACTTACCTGAAGTTTCAGCTCGAATTCTTGTAAAATAGTAAACAGCTCTCTGTAACCAGACCAATTGTACTTGCATGGACTCCAACCTTCCACTATTCCCCACCAACAATCGACAACCACTCCATCAACACTTAAAGATTTCAGATGCCTTAATTCTTGTCGGACAGCTTCTGGGTTAACCAGTTGACAATAACTGTTGATGATGCCACTCTAAAATGGTAGCAATGAAGAAATTATAAAATTGAATCTAGAAATTAACATCTCTATCAAGAAAGAAAATTACTTGATGGTGGAAACTAATAGGAGAAAAGAAAAAATTAAAGAAAAATTTAAAAAGGTATTCTCATTAGATGCTTTAAATTATACAAAGCTTCAACCAAAGTAAAAATAAGGTTATTTGCAATTAATTCTCCATACCTCAGAATGAAGGAACTTTATACACTCGACTATGCTTTTTCTTTGACTTGTTATTTGTAGGGTCTGACTCGATAACAATTGTGCCTTCCCTTTTTTCTAACTTGTCATTTGCAGGATCTGACTCCATTCTAATGGTATTTTCCTTTTTTCTTTGACTTGTTATTTGCAGGATCTGACTCCATACTAATGGTACCTTTAATATAAAACATAACAAGTTGATTTCTATTGCATGATAGTATATTGGAAAAACACAAATACTGTGGAGTGAGCTCCACTGAACAGTCTCATTGCTTCAGGACAACAATAACATATCATGGTACTAACAGCCAACTCTACAGATCTTCCTGAACTTTCCCATAAAGTTCTCCTGTTTACCATGAATTCTTCTTTTCCTTTACTTTTCTTACCCTTTTGTGTTGATGCCTCATCTACTTGTTGAGCGTGCATCAGAATTGTGAACACTGTATTCTGTAATGAAGATTACTTCTGCAAGTGTGATTATAGTCTAAGCTGCAAAAACCATCTAGCTTGGTTGCTCCTATAAACACTAGTAACTCACTCCATTCTCATCTTGATCCTAAAAATTTGAGCTTCTTGGAGTCTAAAGACCACTCTGCCAGCTGTAACTATCATGACTTAATCAAACTTGGTATGCACCAGTGTTGCATGGACATGGGTACAAGAATCTGAATCGGATGTGTGTCTTGACTGTCTTAGTCTCCAATTTGGCAAGGGAACAAATGAAGAGACACAAGAACACATAGGACAAGAATAATAAAAAAATCTATGATACTCATATGGTAATGTCATAAGGTATCTGACTTATCTTGATTAAATTTTATGTTTCACTGTTTCAATGTGTGCCAGCTTGTAGCGGGTGGCATTACTGTATTCCCAGAAACCCATCGATATGCCTTTTGTCAGTCATCTATAATCTCGTTGCAAATAAGATGATAAATTACAGTATAACTCAAACAAACAATATGGTTCATGATCCTTTTTCATCATTTTCTAGGTCCTGCCAACCACTTGGGGTTTAAACATGGTTTGGTACTGACTTGTACCTTTTGGGAAGTTAACTAGCATGCCCATATCAGAAGCACAACTTTATGGTTCCAATGCCCAAGCTGTTAGATTGCAGGACTGGAATGATCAAGTCCAGAGAATCTCCTATGGTTCATGAAGTTTTAAAGAGAGACAACTACATAATACAGCTGTTATATATTCTAAAATGATCTCCACTTGATGATCAAGTTATTTTTTGCAAAGAAAATGTAGAAATTACAGTATAGTCATTTAATGTATAATTAATGAAGTTGGATGACATCTTCGCACATAAACTTTCACAAGGAAAGATTCTACGAAAAGTTAATTTACAAAGAGCAATAATTGGAAGTCGAAACAAACAAACTATCATAGTGACATCAGTTGCAAACTTTTTGGTTTTTACAGGACCATAATAACTTACCTACTAGCATTCACATCCTAACAGCATTAAAAAATATGTTGAACATACCTAATAAGTAATATCAATACATTTCTCCTATTTATTACTGCATTGATTTTTGTCCCCTTGATATATTGGACACTTCATTTGCTTTCAAATCCAACTCTCATGTCCATGACGATGTTTTGTTGCTTAAATCAATGTGAAAAGAAGATGTTTCTAAAAGATCAGATGTATTAGAAAACATCAAGCTAGCTACTTGTTAATCAACAAAGAAAATACATGAATAAAAAATCACATGAAAAATCCATCTGGTTTCAGAAGATAAACCATAGTCACCGTTCAATCAAAATTGGACATATATAAATTGGTTTTGGTCGAACAACCAAAACTCCAAGTACTCAGGGGAATTTTATATCAGGTTGAATATCAATAAATTAAAAGAAAAAGAAAGATTCATTTAACAACAACATTAATGATACTGACAAATAGATACATATTAAAAGATTACCAAGATTTGTGATATTTTACTATACAAAAATAATCCACAAACAATTCTAGTCACTCACCGTGAGCGCTGCATAAACTGGAACATAAGAAGTTCCAGCATAATTAGCCTTGTGATCTGTAGATTCTCGCATAAGCTGTAAAAGTTTTGCCAGTAAGGAAAAGCTAGAACATGGAACAAATTTTCAAATAACTAAGAAGCTTAAACATATAAAACGCATCAGGCGCTAGTAGTATATTAAGATACTCGTGGCTAATGTTGATTTATGTGTGCATAAACTCAGTACCACCTTTTTGTCAATCATTACAAGCTAGAGTTCAACAACATCTATAGGTTGCAAGAATTAATGTTAGAGATTGCACAAAGGGATCCCAAAAGAAGAAAAGTTTAAAAGGGGTGATAATAATTCTTGTGGCCCTACAAATGCACATAGACGTAATGGCATTTGTTTTGATCTTTTGTGTTGTTAGCTTTTATCCCACATGACCTCTCATACCAATGGAACCTACCATGTAGTTTAATAAGTAGCTTATTCTGCAATTTTGTAACACTATAGAAGGCTTATCAAGATTAATTCAAATAAGCATTATCTTTCAGGTTTTAATTTATATATGATTGCAGCAATGCAGCAAATAACAACAGTGATCTAAATTAGAGTAGGTACCAACAACAACGTCTAACTTATATACGCATGCATGCATGAGATATTGTTCCTTCATGACATTAAATTTAAATATTTGTGTGTGAATTGACATAAATTTCATCTAACTGGCAGCTTGTAACAAGATAACGAAGAAAATGGAACTTTTAAGTATGAAACCTACCATGCTGAGCTTAGTTTCATTTATTACTGACCTCACAACACAAGCAGTTTAGGAAAATATCAAAGAACCATACCTGGTCATGTCCAACACAATCTGGTGAGTTAATGGGGCTTGCATTAGCGTACTTCTCGCTTTTGATGTCTCTTTCAGCAACTACAATGGAATCAAAGGATGTTGGTGACAAACTCTCATCAATCCTGAGTAAAGCAGCCTGAGAGTCCAAGGATGCTTTGATGGAGCAGTTCTTTAGAGAAGTGGCAGATAAAGGACTGTCACTCGATCTAATTGGAAATGGTGCCTGCAGGTATAAAAATCATCAGAATCATAGAGGCACTAGATGACAACTGATATCTGAAAAAAGATATTATTTTAAACTCGACTACTTTAAACTTATACCAGGATATATCAAAACCAGTATATACTTTTTGAAAAACTGCATTTTAGAATGAAGGGAATGCTAAAGTAGCAAAGTAATTAATTTGCTGAGAAACATATAGAGGAATAACAGAACCTCTGTGTTTGAGACTAACTTCACCACACAAAAGAAAAAGAAAAGCAAGCAGTATACCTATTTTAATTGTTTAATTGGAGGAATCACAATTTGGTTAAAATTTTGTCAACCAAATTTATTTCTTACTAGTTTCATGCCTAAGTAGTCCGTCAAAATGTCAAATGCAAGCACACATATTTCTTAAGATTTATAATCTTCAAGAAACTTCGGCCAATCTTGTACCCAAACCTATACAAGAAAGGGAGACCGCATCTGCACATTCAAACAAGTTCACCTAGGAAACTATAATCTTTTCAGACAAGTGATTCAGAGAAATTCCAACATGAAACCTTTTTCACACTTTCTGATTTCACTTTCACTACCACTGTTTACAAACGATTAAATTAATGACTTGCAACCCTAGTCTAAGTCCCCATTGTCTAGTAGGATGGTTCAGAAGGGGGGGAAAGCAGAGCAAGAGGGGAACTTCAAAGAATAGTACAGGAAAATTCACGTTTATATGTCAAAAGAATATGAATTGGAGAGCAATAAGTGGTACCAGTTGGGTTGGAGGAGGGGGCGGGGGTGCGGCGGGGATGGAGGAGGCCGGCGCGGGGGAGGGGCGAAAGGTGGTGCCATCGGGCTCGACGATCCACCCGGCCTCGCGGGCGAGGGCGGCGAGCACGTCGTTCATGTCGGCGCGCGCGGGGAGGAGGAAGTTCCCATACTGTCGGAGGCCGGCGAGCATGCGGCTGGTGATCGCCCGCCGGTGCCGCTCGCGGAGCTTCGTCCGCTCCTTCTCCTTCTCCCGCTCCTTCCTCCCCTTCGCCACGGCGGAGCCGCCCCCGGCGGCCACCGCCGCGGCGAAGCCACGGGGCCGGCGCTGGGGCTGTAGGGGTACGTCCTGATCCGACCCGTGGTCAGCCGGTTGCAGCAGCTGCTGCTGATCGAGGCCACGGCGGAGCCGAGACTGGATGGGGAGGTCTTGATCCGAATCGTGGTCACCCGGCTGCGGCTGCGGCTGCTGCTGGTGATCGAGGTCCTGCTTCGCGTTCATCGCGCCACTAAAAAGCCCTCATTTTAGGATCGCCTTACCACTATATACTGTCGCACATTTCCATCAATCCACTTGTTATTGTTATTGAAAGATACTTAAAATAGATTGAGAGTCCTCCGACTAAAAATAGAGGCTTAACTAGATTGAGGGTACTTATTGACTATGGATGTTTAATGTTTCGTTGACTAAAAATCTTTTTTGTTCGATTTTCGAAACTTTGGTCAATTAATTATTCATGAACTACAATTCAACCTTTCGAATTGGGTCTTTCTTTGCTTTTTCATGAGCTTTCTAGCTCTAAAAATTAACTTTTAGAGTTATATTAAGAAATTAAAATTATTTTCTAGGTAGAAAATATGAATGTTTTCCTTCTTTTTTTTTTTCTATTAGGTTGGAGAAGAATTTTTAAGATTAAATATTCCATATGGTAGAGTGCATTAATAAGACTGCAATGGCAATCTTTTTCCACTCAGAATAGTAGATTTGAACTTGAAAATGTGTATTTAATATGATATAAGAGGGAAGATTTTGTGCTTTAATTTTCCAGTAACGTAGTTATAATTTTAATCTTGCTTAGTGGGATTATGATTTGTTGGTCAGGAAAGCATGAATTCGTCAAGCATTTGGTGCTGCAAAACTTGCTTACGGTATTGCATGGAAACAAAGCATTACGTGTGGCGTTAACCTCTCATTCTCGTTCCTGGGAATCCCAGGTTTGGTATCAATCTACAATCAAAAGTGACTTCAACCTCCTTCAACCCAGAGTCAAAAGAGGACAGACAAAGTCATGAGCTTGGCATGGGGCAAGGTGTATGTAGCAAAGCGGAATCATGGAACTTCTTCTCTCTGTGAAGAATCATCTATAAATGGAGCAGTTTTACAGAACAAAGTCAACTACAGCCCACAAAGACCTCTTCAGAGTAGATGATGATAGGACCCCCAAACTCTCAAGAGACTTAGGGTTTGTTGTTTTCTACATTCTTTTTTCCTTACCCTTTTTATGAGTCTCCTTAGAAAATAAGAAAAGAAAACAATGGATGAAAATTCCCCTGGTTGACTTTTTCTGAATGTTAGGTACTGGAGGCAATCAAACACATCAGACAATCAGATCAACATTCTCTAATGTTCATGCCAAATAACTTGAATAAGCAATGTAGGGCACTGAAAGTAAGAATTGGAGGAACATGAACCTCGATCAAAAGGAGGGTTCAGTTTCCTCTAATATCTTATATTCACTGGCTCAACAATAATAGTCCACAGCCATCAGCATCTGGGGTTTTGAAAGTGAGAATTGGTGGAGATTAACCATTAACTACTGTTGAAATTTCAATTTTCTCCAATATCTCGCTATGTAGGCATCAGATATAATAAACCTTGAGCTCTCGAAGGTACTTTCTCCATCTTACCTTAATTGATTATAAGTACACTCAGAACAAAAAATTGGACCTCCACATTCTCATTGAAGATAAATTGATACCCGGAATTCTCAGAATTTTGACCCGAAAAACAGTCATCGAGTACTCGAGCACATTAAATATCAATCGAGATAAACTTTTACGTCGATTCCATTGTCTATGAGAGACTGAACAACAGCTCTTATTTTCCCTTCAAACTTGTCCCTTTCCCTGGGAGTGTAAGTACAAGTGTATACATCAGCTTCTTTTGCCCTCACTGCTAAGAACCGCCCAACCGCTAAGCATGCAGGTATATCTGACCTCGACTTTAAAACTGCCTTTATATCCTTGGAGTTGGTTCCTGCAACTGCAACCTGCTTGCATGTCACCCTATGGGTGACGGAAGCTGAGACAAACCGCTTGGATATGTAGACATCAAGCGAGAAGGGCTCCATATAAGCTATTGTACGCTGCTTGAATGAAATATGTTTATGTGGGCTCTTTGGTCTCTTTTCCTTCTTGTATGTGTATGGTCTGCTGTTGTCATCATCCAAGAAATCTTCCACACCAAAGAAACTTCTAGGGCCACTGAGGACCTGAGTTAAGATACCAAAATCATTTAAATTGTATCATTTATTAGTTTAGTAAAGTTAACAATTAATAATTTTATAAAGCATGTGAAAACACCATTATGACTTTAATGAATGCTCCTTCAACAAGAACTCAAGTTAAAGCATCTCTTAAACAGATAAGCAACTTGAGATAGGGATGCTTCCAAACGAGAATTAAAAGCCCTTCACATATAGTTAACCAATCAGCATCCATACTGTTTATCCTAAAAACATAGTTGCAAATATCAGTTGGAGGTAAGGAGAACACTTTGGACCAAGATCTTGAACCTTGCCTAGAAGTATGACAAAGTAAGATACCAGAGGACAAATAAAGAGGATGCCATCATGGATAACAACATTGACTTCCCTTGGTTTGGAGAATGTGCACAAAAACAGAAGCACATTTGATCAAAACTTGGTTTCTTTTGGGGCAACCTGTTCTTGAGTATGCATGGTCATCATGTAACTCTTAAATCCAATAGATTAGAGTATGCTTGATTAGCAGCCTCTTACGAATGAACCTTATTTCATGGGAGTCATGTATTACAAAATTGAATACATATGTTTCTGGAATATCATCACCAAATATTACTGAATAATTAAATGTTCATTACGTAGTATATAAGATTTTTTTTTTTTTTTGAAGCAATGGTTTTCTGTCAAGTATTTCAACCAAGGTTGTTGATCTACAGGTAAACGCACCACATGGCTTCTTAAATATTCTATTTTGTTGCAAGGATTGGCTCGTAAGTCATAATATAGTCCAACTTTCTGTAATCAAAACATACTAATTTGTTAAAAAATCTACCAAGTTGGTTCAGTGATTCCAGTCCATCAGCAAATAGGGCCCTCAAAGGAATCAATGTAAATGGGTGAATATTTGTAAGTAAAGATACTTGACAGCTTAGTTTTGATACAATTTACCTTCTGACATTGTGAAGTACATGTTCTAACCCCATTTCATTCTTATTCTACTTTGGAATCTCAATTAGAAACAATTATAGTAGATCACACAAAAAAGAACTATTTGTTTCTGTAAAATAACATAATCACATCAAAATGAAATGAAAAAGAACAATCACCAATTTCAGTCTTCATCAGTGCATGACACAAGATAAAAAAGAATAATCACAACATGTGTGATGTACATAACCAGCAAAAATGCATGTAAAAGAAGGGAAAGAACAGAATTCAGCACCAATAAGTCACCTTTCCATCATGGAAACAACGCCGACAAACAAATGAAAGAGTCCTATCTCCATAATCCATTGCATGGCTTCCTTTCCTCCATGTGTTGTTCAAAATATTTCTAATCATCGCCTAAAAATAAACACAAAAAATAGGTTGATTACTAGTTATCAAACTAAAACAAAAGCAAGAATTACAATTTACCACATACTAAACAATACTTCCACTCCCACTATTGTTATCATAATAAAAAACTTTGCATTTAGCAATATTAACAAAGAAGCATCAAAGTTTGATATCTGTAATAAATATTCAGCAGGTGCACTTTGATATCTATAATAGATCAGCCCGCTGTATGCGAAGTTCACAAGGTCAGTATTCAGCAATGGTTTTATCAGACCAAATTAACAGGAAAATAAGCTATTAACTTGAAGAATAGTGGACGAGAAAGAGGGAACTCAACGATGCAAAAACGAAATTTATAACAACATATTAGATCGTCCTCACCAAATCCACATCTAACTCAAGAATCGACTTGCTCTCGGCGAACCATGGACACTTTACAATAGAGAAAACATCGGGGATCATAAGAAACCCCAATTCTTAAAGAACAAAGCCTGCAGAAATGGCAGAGGAGACTACCAAACTAAACGACATGATCAGGCCTCTTACTGGATCACAGAATAGAGAATCGCCGTTCGGCTGATGGAATCGAAGGCGAGAGATCGCGCACGACGGACGTTTTGCCAAGGAGACGATGCCCTAAAGAAGAATGACGGGTCTCAGTCTCGGCACCGGCCCGGCCACATGTTTACTGGGCCGGATCGAACTCTATCCACCCAAACCTTTATATGACGACCACTACTATCGTTCACACACGCATTCTCACTCGATTGACTACGCATGTATTTATTTGAGGAAAAATGTCGATCCATTGCGAGGCCCTTTCGTGCCTTCCCGTCGCTATCTCCTCGACGCGAATGACGCAATTGATGTCGCAGGGCGGGTATGAAACGTGCCTCCAGCGGGCGCCGCTCGAAACCACCGAAATGCTTCGAGCGAACGACTTCAGCCACTATGTAAGATTCCGCTTAAAACTCCACTCTACGGTGTCGTGAGTTGAGTCGTTTGTTGGATCGAAATTATCAAAGCTGTGGTTGACCTTAGCGCCGCCCACCAATGACGGCATTTATTTCCTTCTCGTGTCCTCCTCCCATCTGTCTTCTTTGTCCTTTTCCGTCTTCTTCCCAAATCGCATTCGAGAATTCGAGGCTCGTATTATCTTCCAGACTAGCAAGCATCCAAAGGAAGAAAGGAGGATTCTTGAATTTTCTTGTTGTTATAGCTCGAAATCGAAGAGGAAGCCCCCAGCATTTTCTTTGTTCCTGGCAGGCGATCGAAGCCTACGGGGGATGGAGAGGGAGTGGAGGGTGAATCCAGATTGCGTTAACGCTTCCAATCCCTTCCATGTGTGCGCGGAGTATTGCGTCCAGCGAGCTCATGTATTGAAGCCGCGAAGCCCGCGGCCGAAATTAGGTCTTTTTTTTTCCTTTTCTCTTCCTATTGACTCCTTTCTTTATTTCTTCTCTGATTTGATCTGCTCTATTTTTGTCTTTTTTATGTATCGAGCATTGAAAATTTGAACTTTGTAGTTGTTGCAGCTCAAAATGGGGAGAGACGTGAAGGGGATCGAGGGATGGTAGTTGCAGAAAGAAATATGGATCCTTCGTGTCGCAACGTCTCGAATCCATACCACCAGTGTGCCGAGTACTGCTCTCCAAGAAGTCCCCAAGTCAAAGAACTAAACGGGGAGAAGCGATCAGGTCTGATTCTTTCGTGGGTTACGGATTGTTTTGTAATCACCGATAATTTTCTCCCTTAATATAAATACATTATTATAAATAATATATTACTTTATTTAAATTATTAACTTCCTTATTTATGTAATATAATTAAGAAAATGATTAAATTAATTTCTTTAATCATGCAAACAAGTTAAAAAATTTTTCAATCAATTAAATTATTAATTAATTTATTTCCTAATAAGTGATGTGATTTTTAGAAAGTAAATAGTTTATATTCTATTTTATGTGTGAATCATAAAAAATAAATATTATATTTTTATTTTTATGTATGAAGGTAAAATAAAAATAAATTTAAAAATAAATTTTAAATTATTACTCCTATAGGCTCCTTGTCCCTCATTCTGAGGATTCCCTAAAGAGAGGATCCCAAGGAGAGATAGGATACTTTAGTCTTTTCTAATTAGTTTTGATTCATGTTTTGAAATCTTTAATATTAGAATTTTTATAATTTTATGATGTATAATAATATATTTAATTTTAAAAATTTATAATTAATAAATAATAATAATTGATTTGTGATGTTAGAATGATTATTTAACGTATAATGGGCTCTTAAGTTTAAATGAATTTTAAGATTGATTTAATTATTAAAATTTTTATTTTTGGATTAACATAATAGTTCTAATTTATTTAATTAGATATATTTGTGTTTCAAGAATTATATATGAATTTCTATATTAATTAGTTTTAAAATTAAGATCAAGAATTTAAATTCTTTAATTTATGGATTTGAGTTATTTTTTATAATTTAAAATATTAAAATTTAATTTGATAAGAGGAGTCTAACTAAGGTTTGACCTGAGTTAGGTTGATTTGCTAGACTGGGTTGACCCAACTCCTGTAGCCATGTACGACTCAGCTCACGTGGCAAGGTATAACCTAACCCATATGGCCAGGCATGACCTAGCCCATGTGGCCAAGTAGGAGCCAGCTCATGTCTAACCCATGTGGTAAGGTATGACCCAACCCATGTGACCATACATAGTCCAACTCATATGTCAAGGCATGACCCAACCCGTGAGCCAAGCATGACCTAGTTTAGTGATAAGGCTCAGCCCAGTCTATGAAGTTAAGCCTGCCCAGCTATGCAATTGATGCTAGACACATCGTCGCTCCTCTATCTAGCCCATTGTACCTCAGCCCAATCTATTACTTGGGACAAGCATGTGCCGTCCAAGACTTAGTGGGTACTATACGACATAGTCTGATTTCCTCTCCCTTTATTGGTTTGAGCTTGTTAATTGACTGAATCAGATAGGTTTAATCGGTTCAAGCCGAGTTAAGATTATCCTAGACCAACTTGACTAGTTCAAATCTACTTGACCTAATCGAAATCAATCAAATCTAAATTAGATCTGTCTAGGGTGATTTTAGACCGGTTCCATAAGGATTTGAGATTGATTCTATTAGGTCCTAGTTGAATTAAGTTTGGTTTAAGTCAATTATGTCATTTCAATTAGGATTTTGGTTGATTAAGGACTATTAGGAGATTAATATCTTATGTTTTTATGATTTGATGAACTTAAAAGTTTTATCTGAAAGTATTATTTGGAAATGATTATTGGTTTCTTACTTTTTGAAGTTTATGATATTGATCTAATTATTACCATATAGTATATGTGATTATGCTAGTGATCTACATTGGAAATGCAACCTGTGAAAGGAGCTACGCGTCCATCATAGTGCAGAGCCACCTATGGACATAGTCTAGCAGATTATACATTAATCATGGTCCCTCATAATATTTTATTATACTATTTCTTAGATGTATGCATAAATGAATAGATGAATATAAATGAATGATCATAATTGTTTATGTATCCATGTCGAGGGCAGGTAGAGCGATTCCATTCAGGGATTAGGGGACCGTCAAACGTGACGGTTAGACAGTTTCTCCATTCACTATTGAGAGGAATTCATCTTATGGAGTATGCATCTCCATCCGTTGTTGGGAGAGTACACCATCGAGTGTGATGTACACCTTTGTTATCTGACTGTTATGTATGTGTTACATGTGATTGATGTATGATTTTATTTATTACAAAAAGAATTATCATTATTTTTTTGATGTATGAGTTTTATAATGAATTGATATATTATCATTTCTTATTAAATTATTGATATTTGTATATGTTTCACAAATACTGAAGATTAGTTTTATAATTTTTTAAAGATTCCTACCAGCATATGTGATTGCTGATATTTTTTTATTTTATATTTATTTTTAAAATAATCTATTACTTTATAATAGATCTAAGGCCTAGGTGGAAGAGACTTTTTTGTCACTTGTGGTCCTACCACAAAGATGTGATCATTTTTTTAGTGAATAAAATATTTACTATTGTAAAGATATGGATTTAAATTCAAGGATGAAAAGAAAAAGGAATGTCTTCTGTAAATTATGAATAACAAAATGGTGATTATTATTTTTTATAAATTTAGGATGTGACATGTTGATTCAAAGAAGAAATTTAGGTGCTTTGTGATGCTTTTTTCTTTCCTTCTTGCCGATATGAGTTGTTTCTTATTAGATTTATGGAAAATTTCTAATTTAATTGTTTTATTTCAGTTTCATAGAAGCTTAATTTCATAAAGTTGTCACTGTTTGATTTGTGATTTCAGTAGACAGTGTTGTGAAGATGGAGGGTAACCAAGAGAAGAAGGAAGAGATGGAACACAAAGAGGGAGGCAATTCAAGTGTGGTTATTTCCATGGTTCTTCTTGTTACCCATCCCCTTCTTTGCCTTAATGTGCTGTAGGACTTTTTTTTTCTTTGTAGTTGTCCCAGCTCAAAATGAGGAGAGATGCAAAGAGAATCGAGGGATTGTAGTTGCAGAAAGAATTCTTGACCCTTCATGTCCAAATGCGAGCAATCCATTTCATCAGTGTGCCGAGTATTGCTCTCCAAGAAATCCCGAGGAGAAAAGGCAAAGGGAGAAGCAATCAGGTGTTGTTTTTCTTGAATTACCAGTATTTTACTTGTCCAAAATTCTAGTAGATATTTAGGAGCTTTCTTGATTATTTTCTTCCTTCTCGCCAGTAGGATTGATGACTTATCGGACGTTAGGATTTTTGCCAATTTGTTTACTTTTTTCCTGAGACCCTTGCTGTGACAAAGAAGACTTTGTTTCATGTAATTATGACCGTCTGGATTGTGATCTCAGCAGAAATTGGTGTGAGGATGGAGAATAACAGGATGGTGGATCCTAGATGTGTTAATGCATCTAACCCCTACCATGTGTGTGCTGAATACTGTTTCCAGAAGATGAAAGAAATGAAGCAAACAGAGGGAGGCAAAGCAGGTGTGCTTCTCACTTGACTGCTTTTGATTATTTTCTTTGGGAGAATCCTAACTGAAAAACTGCTATAGTTGTTGCCGCACACAATGAAAGAAGGGAGGGATTGAAGATAGATGTGAGAGAGGGAGTCCACCCCAGTTGCATAAATGCTTCCAATCCATATCACAAATGTGCCGAATACTGCTTCGAGAAAATAAATCAATTGATGTAGCTAGCCAGTAAAGACAAATTAGGTTTGCTTCTTTCTTGCCTTGCTGTTCTTAGATTGTATTCTTCAAATATTTTATTGATTGCATATAACTTTTATTTTCCAGATAACTTCTGTATTCTCATCAATGTTCATCATGTGTCTTTTAGTAGGTTCACTATCTAATATTAGTAGAGATAAGACACTGTCCACAAAGCTTTCTTTTTCACTCTAGTTGATTGAAAATGTTTGTATGGACTATCAAAATTAATAATAGGTTGAAGTTCAGTTTTCAGAGAGTTCTCATTCTAGAGAAAATGTGACCTTTAATATGAAAACATACAAATTCACATTAACCAAGAAGTGGCCACAACAGAGGGAATAAAAATAAAGAACTTGTGGTCAACTTTTTAGTGTCATATATTATGGAGAAACTATTTAGTAGGTCTCAACATCAGCTAGGATATAGATCCTTTACTAAAAAAATTTCAGTTCATAACACATCTGAATTTAAAGAAATTATCATCCAAATGGGAACATGTAAGCAATTTCCTAGTATGAAATTTTGCTTTAAAAAATTAACAGCAGTCATTACTAAATTTAAGCTTTTTGTATATATTCTTTGATCTATATTTTAAAGTTGACCGTATGGATAAGAAATTGTATGGGTATGGAAAAATCAAATTTAGCTTGACCGATCCTTTTTGCCTTTTGCATAGTGCTGTACCGTCAGGGAAAAGAAAAAACTAACAGAGATTGCCCTTTGATGGCCAAATGTGCAGGAATCCATCATTATTGGTCTTTAGCTCCATGTGATGAGATATGGCATGATAAATAAGCATCAACAATGAGTAATATGATGATTGATGAGCATGTCCCTGATCTGCATTAGCTCCATGTGATGAGATATGGCATGATAATATGTTATATTATAAGCATCAAAGGAATATGATGATTGATGAGCGTGTACCTGATCTGTGATGTCGAATGGGAAGTTACTCTTACTTTCATTTTGCAAACCACCAGAAGTGCAGTTTAGGTGAAAACAATTTTCGATTAAGGTTTCTTCGTCTGTGGGGGCTATAAGTGAATCCAGGTTTCTTGGTCTCATCTCTGTCATGTCTGTTGCTTTCGGCTCTATTAGAACTTTTGAATCGTTCCTGCGACATTCATATATTGCATATTTATCTTTTCATGGGCTATATGAAATTGTTTGTCGTACTGCTATGATTTGAAATCCCATTCCACACTGCACGTTTCTAAGTTTTGAGAATTTTAATTTACAAAGTCTCGAAGTACATGCATATTCTTGTACAAATTTCAAATGCAAAAGCACATGATATTATATTTATGTGCTAATGTAACTGTATGTGATTCATGGAATCCTTTCTGTTGTTTCAACAAGATTGTGTTGCAATGTTCTTATTTTGCTATATCTAATCAAATTCTCCAATTTCATGACCAGATAATTGATAATATTTCCAGCAGTCAGCGTCCGAGGAAGATTATAGGATTTCCTGCAGGCAACAAGCAAACAATTTCAGATTTACGATTGACTCTATTGTCTACAACTGATATTTTCCGAATAAAAGCTACCATTTTTGAGTTTGTATTTAACCTCTCGTTACCTATGTTTTAAATACGATGTATTTTTTTATGTTCAATTCATAAAAATCATGGTCTAAGAACATTAGCAAACATGCAATTTGATTTTGACATACGATTGGATGATACATGTTAGTGTCAAATTTGGTTGTCCGAGCTTTAAGCCGAGTCGGATCTAATCAAGTCCTCTTTTGGAGTCGTTGTCAAGGCAAGCTCCTATGCAAGCTTCTCCAGAATGCTTCTTTGATGCTTAAATTAGTAGATTTGTTAGATATGTCATACTAATGTTTTGAGATATGACTAGATGCCTCCTTTTATAGTAGAGATTCAGGTTCGTTTATTGCACAGCTCATGCAATAATGAGGTAGATCGTCGTCAAGGCAAGCTCCTATGCAAGCTTCTCGAGAATGCTTCTTTGATGCTTAAATTAGTAGATTTGTTAGATATGTCATACTAATGTTTTGAGATATGACTAGATGCCTCCTTTTATAGTAGAGATTCAGGTTCGTTTATTGCGAAGCTCATGCAATAATGAGGTAGATCATTGTCAAGGCAAGCTCCTATGCAAGCTTCTCGAGAATGCTTCTTTGATGCTTAAATTAGTAGATTTGTTAGATATGTCATACTAATGTTTTGAGATATGACTAGATGCCTCCTTTTATAGTAGAGATTCAGGTTCGTTTATTGCACAGCTCATGCAATAATGAGGTAGAAGATTATCATAATTGCTCTCCACTTGAACTGTAGGTTTCATCGTTTGTGCTAATTGCTCTCTACTTGAACTGTAGGTTTCATCGTTTGCGCCACTCATTTAGTAGTGAGTGCTTGATGGTAGATTGTATCACAACTTCCATGTCAGCTAGGCACTACTTACATGTCGGCTAGACATCACTCGCAAGTTGGTCAGGTGTCGCCAACATGTCAACTACGTGGACCGCATCAATTAAACTTAGATAGTTATTATGTTCCTCATGCGAAAATACAAAAGCAATGACTCAACATTGGCTCATTGGTAAGTGGAGACGACGGGTCGAGAGAAGGTTGACATGTTTCTGTTTGGAGCTTTTGTCTCAACCACGTTATTTTTAACGTAACATATGCCCCTTACTTCTTGGTTGAGAAGCGTCTTGGAATCTGGTTAGGAAGTATTATTTGATTAGTTTCGATTTTCGATATTACTATAGATGCATAATAGGTCAACACAATCAAGCATGATGGCTCATGATAGGCTGGCGAAGGCAAGCATAGTGGCACACAATGGGTCGACATAGTTGGGAGCTATGTCGTGGATGGGCCGACATTGCCAAGTGCAATAGTACACGATGGGCGGGCACGGGTGGGCGTAGTGGTACGCAATAGGTCGACACAGTTGGGCACAGTGGCATGTGACATGGTTGGGCGTTATGAATATCCAAGGAAGAGGTTGGCCAACCTTTGGTCTTCCTTTTCGATGTTGTTGAATTCTTATATTTTTTTACAAATATGAATATCCAAGGAAGGATCTTGGAGATTATTGTCCGCTGACATGGTGGACGCACCAAATCGATGGTCTTCCGAGGAGGTAGGTTGTTAAGAGCCTACCGAGAGAAAGAGATTAGCCAAGAACACTACCAACCAATTATTGAAGGGAGGAGGGTGTCAAACACGTGTGTATTTGAGGCTCATCGAGGATCCCTCTTTGACAAGCATAAGGAGTTAGTCATGGTAAGCATCTTCCGTCTTCCTTCTATTCATTGGCTTTGATTTTTCCTAATTTTGGCTCATCACATGCAACATTAACAACTTACGACCTCTATCATTGATTGAGCTCGGGATTCAGTGATCATTGTGGGGAACCTTCTTCGAGAAGGTAAACTTCTCAAGGAGCGAGATGGCATGGTCATCAAGAAGTCTCGAGTAGTGGATGAGTTGGTCCAGCTCCAAGCTCAGATAGATGATTGGATCACAAGTTTCAAGTGAATACGATTAACCTATGATGACAAGAGGAGACGACATATCGAGTGGCAGAGGAGGTAAAGACAATTAGGGTTAAGTGGACAAGGGACTTCTATAAATAGGAGGGAACCAAAGACCTATAGGCTAGATACTTTTTGATTGTCATATCCTATTCTTCTCTCTCCTTCTCCTCCTTAAATAGCAGGTGTGGAGATTTGGACAGCGATTCGAGGAGCATCGTCGTAGTCTTGCTGTGTGGATCACTACTAGAGAGGAGGACACTTGACCTCCTCCATTCTCTCCTATAGATATATAAGGATTCATGGATATACGATATCCCTAAGTAACATAACTATCTTACGTGTGGTTCTTAGTTTTGTAAATTTTGCGCACCAATCTACACACGACGATGAGCACATTTTTGAAAAATTTGAAGTTTTTATTTTTTGTTCTTCTACTGCACATGTGATGTCACCCCTAGATTTTCCTACAAAAGGATAGTCATGACCCTAACTATATGCTTTGATGGGATTGAGAGGGACTTCCTTCAAAGGCTCTCCTCCCTCAAGGTGTGGGCTAGACAATGATGGTTCTCATAGATCCATTTGTTAGATTGAAAGCACAACATTTTTTGACAAAGTGATCGACATAAGATATCATTATCTTGACTCTTTATTGTTGATTTGCAACTCACCTACTCTAACTAATAGGTTATCTTGAGCAAGACCACTAGAACATCATCATGCTCAAGATATAAACGCCCTGCTTTCTCCCCCTTCAACATAATTAGCTAATCTCTATTGAGACGGAGCCTCATGGGCTAGGATTATCTCGCATAAGCTTTCCTGACTGATGCACTTCTGCCTCCTACAGTAGGTTTGATGCACTATTGCCTCCTACAACGGATCCTTTGACAATTGCATTGGCCTATTTCTTGATTGACCAACAAGGCCTTGGCAAAGCTTCACAGACCCTGAAGAGGAGCTAATTGAGGTGCCCTGTTTAGATCAACTCCTCAATCGACTCCTTTAGGGTGTGGAAGTCTATGATGTCGTGCCTATGATTTTGATGAAATCGATAATATTTTATCATATTTCTCCTAGCATGCACTTAGTGGCCCTAGGGTTTGTAATATTTCTTTATTCTAAATTTGCATAAACTCTTAGTATGGGAGGTGTTCAAAGGTGTGAAATCCTATCAAGGAGGTAATTTGTCATTTCACGGCCTATTGCTCCTTGTCCTCTTGATAGGGCTCTAACGATGATATAGCTCTCCCTTCACTATCTTTTTGGGTTCAGCCATCTTCTTACTAGCAATAACTAACTCTACAAAAATGCGTTGATTAGCCTCTTGCAAGAGATTTGAAAATATTCCTAGTAGCTAGGTGACGACTTTATAGAAAAATCTTGAGGACTGTAGGCTATTTATATAGGCAATTATGAGGATAGAATGAGTTAGAGTAGGCACTAATCATACTTCCTCATTGAATCTCTTAGTGTATCTCTCCGATGATTCTTTCTCCTCTTGGCAAATAACTAGTAGAGAGGTAATGGGCTTATTCGAGAGTCGATAGCTGATGAAACTAAGTTTGAACTTCATAGCCAATTGTCCAAAAGATGAAATGAACTTTAGCAATAATTCAATGAACCACTCTTGCACCACATCTCTCAAGGTCATGAGGAAGTTTAATACTTAGAGAGTTAGTGATTTCGTAGAGTGTCAATTGTGATGCAAATACCACTATAAGCTCTATGGGGTTAAAATTTTCATCATAAGTGTCCAGTGCGCGGGGAGTTAGAATCCTTAGTGGCATTGGCTTCTCGTTAATTTTTTTTACAAATAAATCGTAAATAGGAATCCTCCTTAGGTTACTTTTCTAGTTTTATTTCTTTTCAAATATCCTCTAGCTCTCGGTATATTTCATTGAGGTGATTATCAAACCTTAGTTGGGAGAATAGTGGATTGGGCAACTGACTTGTTGGGAATTTTGGTGTTGGCAGTGGAATGAAATTTTGGGCTAGTAAAGGTGAGTTCTCTTTTGGTGGTGCATGAGCTAGGTGAGATGCAACTACCGAGCTGCGAGTGGGCACAAAGGATGGAGTAAGAGCTTGGAATGTTAGAGTAAATGGTGTCGGATGGGAGTTGGTTGAGAGTTGAATATGGGAAGAGTCATTGGAAAATGGTGGAGTTAGGAATTGTAAATGGAGAGGTAGGACCAATCGATGAGCAGAATCCTTGACCGTGGGGAGTCAAAGCAAGAGAATTCGGGATAGTTGGAGTTGGTTGGGTGTTGGAAGGTATTTAGATGAGACTTTTTGGACTCAAGTCCTCGAGGATCTTAAAGGCCTTTCTTCTAGTATTAATCTATTAGTGTTGGATTTGATTGTCCAAGTTTTAAGTTAACTCGGATCCAACTAAGTCCTCTTTCCAAGCCAACGTCAATGCAAGCTCTTTGCATTTAATTTTTACTTTCATCATTTATTCTTTATAAAAATAGAAAAATAATATCCGAATAGCAGGACACGTCACCCCCATAATTTCTTTGTTTTTTAAGATTCATTCTGCCCAAATCGTATTTATTCGTGTTGGATTCCACTCGACAGCAATGTGAGAGGTGACGTCATCACTACCGTAACCTTTCAGGGGTGGGTGGTTCGGTCCGACCGAGGAATCATGCGATCACGCCCGTCATGGTTCTTCCCGACCCAACGACATGCTCTCTCGAGTTCGGTGTGTCAGAGATAGATCGGCCTTTTGCTCACTTCGGTACCTCCTCCTCGACCATCCATGTCGATCTCTAACCACCGCGTCCAATCCGCAGTTGCGGAGGAGTGACGACATCTTCCGTTGGAACTCGGCCATCACCGGTTCCTTCAACGACGGCAAGGTGGAGAGCGCATGGCAGTTCTTCGAGCAAATGCCGCGCAGGAACCTGATCACCTGGAACTGCATGCTCACCGGCCTCGTCAAGAATCGCAGGATCGCCGACGCGCAGCGGGTGTTCGACTCGATGCCCAGAAAGAACGTTGTTTCCTGGACCGTGCTGCTGACCGGGTATGCTAAGTGCGGGCTGATAGACGAGGCGCGAGAACTGTTCGACAGAATTCCCGATAGGAACGTGATCTGCTGGAATTCGATGGTGTCGGGGTACATCAACAATGGTAAGATTGGGAAGGCGCGAGAGGTGTTTGATGATATGCCGGTGAGGAACAACGTCTCGTGGTCGATCATGATTACTGGCTACCTGAAGAGCAGACTCATTAACGAGGCACGGGTTTTGTTCGATCAGGCTGCAGGTCATTCGACTTCCACTTGCAACGCTCTGTTATCTGGGTATGTTGACCTAGGTCGTCTCAAGGATGCAGAGGATTTGTTTGGTCAGATGACCCAAAGGGATGTGGTCTCTTGGAACACAATGATTACTTGTTATTCACGAGCTGGGAAGATGGAGCTTGCTCAGCACCTGTTCGATGAGACGCCTGAAAAGGACATTGTGTCATGGACAGCACTTATGCATGGTTATTTGCGGAACAGAAATATTGAAGCTGCACAGAGAATATTTAATGAGATGCCTGATCATGATGTCATGACATGGAACACGATGATGGGAGGATTCATCCAGAATGGCATGCTGGAGGATGCTCTGAGATTGTTTGCTGACATGCCTAATAGAGACGTAGTGTCCTGGAATACTATCTTGCAGGGTTACATTCAACAGGATGATATGGCTGGTGCAAAATGCTGGTTTGATAAAATGCCACAAAGAAGTGAGACTTCATGGAACACATTGATTTCTGGATACAGAAGTGACGAGGCATTGGTTTTGTTCTGTAATATGATCAGAGAAGGATTTAAGCCGGACCAAGGCACATTCAGTGTGGTAATTTCAGTGTGTGCTTCTCTTGTTGCTCTTGGCTGGGGGAGAATGGTCCACCTGTGTGTGATTCGAGTTGGCTATCAGCATGATGCATTGGTCATGAGTTCATTAATCTCATTGTACTCTAGGTGTGGGTTGATCAGTGAAGCAGCTCTAATATTTGAGTGCATTATAAAGCGGGATACTATCACATGGAATGCCATGATTGCAACATATGCTTACCATGGGTTCGCAATGGAAGCTTTCAAGCTTTTCGATGAAATGATTCGAAATGGGTTTAATCCAGATCATGCAACATTCTTGAGCCTCTTGCTCGCATGTTCTCATAAAGGTTTGGTTAACGAAGGGTGTCAATATTTTGATTCTATGCAAAAGGATTGGAATTTTATTCCCAAACCCGAACATTATTCATGCATGGTTGATCTCCTTGGAAGATCTGGCCTTGTTACTCAAGCTCATGAATTTACCAAAAAAATACCAGTACAGCTTCAAACAACTGCTTGGGAAACTTTATTAAGTTCATGTAGATATTATGGGAACTTGGAGCTGGGAGAAGTAGCTGCAAAAAGGGTTTTGGATGCTCGACCTCCTGATGGAGGAATGCATGCTCTTATATCAAATATGTATGCTGCAAAAGGAATGTGGAAGAGTGCCGAAAGTGTTAGAATGTTGATGAAAGACCGAGGTCTAAAGAAACAGACTGGGTGCAGTTGGATTGAGGTGAAGGGGAAAATGTGCTCCTTTGTATCTAATGATAAATCAGATCCTTTCATTGAGAAGATATGCCAAGAACTAGACAATCTTGCATTCATAATGGAGGGTGCCTGCTGATTAATCATCGATAAAGATGCCTCTCCTTTGTTAGTTTATTAAGAAATTTTCTGCTACAAAATGTGCTCCAAGATATCAAAGAGGAAATGTTGAAGCAGTTTATCTCAGAAAGGCAAGAACACAGAACAGGAAAAGAGAGCCTGTAAGACTACCTCATCTTTAAGGCCTGTAACTGAGGTAGAAACATCAAACCAAACCCTACCTTTTGCAAGCAACTATAGACAAAGTAAATATCAGTGCCTAATAATTTTATAATCATGTGATTTTTTTAAGTTCTCATTCTTCAAGACATGCCCATTCCATACTAACCAAGATCTGTTTGTTCTGGAATACTAATACTACATTTACATGCCTTCGTTGAACCTCTCAAGAAAAAGTTGCACAATTTTGAAATAGTACTTACTACCTGTAGAAGTCAGGTTTTCTTCTCTTTTAGGAACATGTTTGGTGTGACCATGTTACGTTCTGCTGCATGTACATTTTATTAGTGCCATCTCCAATCACATTTATGTTACTGATTCTAAACTTCTCTTATTCTCTCTGACTCCTGTTACCATCTTGTTATCATCTTTCCCCATAATTACCTTTTGATGACATTATCAGTATGTCAGTATGTAATAATTATCAGTATGTAATAATTGCCTCTTGTATGCATATAGAAGTAAAAGAAAAATGACAGTATCTTCAGTTTCATAATTTGATCATTTTTATCTAAAAAACCTATATTAATTTGTGATGTAGTTGACTTTTTCTTCACATTGACCTTCCAGACAAATTATTCATCTTCACTGCAACTATTTGAGCTTAAAAGGATCATATATGCATGACAAATCATCCATTGTGTAGATGTTTCATGAAAAAATCTTTCTGAAACTCTGTCCAATAGAACAGACGTTGTCATTCATATTATAGTTGTCAAGTTCTTTCGATTAACTAAATTTCTATAGCGGATGTCAAGATCACAATTCATGAAGCATAATGGGGAACCTCTAAATCATCCAAGGCATCTATTTTATTTTCGCAGGGTTAGCAGCGAAAAGAAAGGTTGCATACCAAGGATCGGCTGCAACTGAAGGTGTCCTGTACCAGATGTCTTGTCTGTACAAGAGCTTGATGAGAGCAGATATGACCTCTTTTTTGCATGTTTACATACTGATATTGGATGGTGACAGCTATTGTTGTTGTATCAACAGTGGATCAGCAAGATGATGTGCCATTTCTTCTTTATGCCTGAAATCTTTTTTACAAAGATAGAAGACTACATTGGAGGGAAGCTTTGATAAGATGGTATTGGCTTGTGCAGAGGAAAAGGCTCTGAAAAGGTCATTCATTTTGCAGAAATATGGTCAAAATCAGATCACAGCATTTTGTAATAGCTTCAGCAAAATAAAATAGCTTATTGATCTTGTTACCGTTCATATTTAGGCGAAGAATAAAGGAATGCTAATGACGCATGATGCTGTTGTTCTTTGTGCAGTTCATGCAATTCTTTCTGGTTTTCTTGGGCCTTTTATCTTCTCTGTGACATGTTCTGTGTTCTCCAATTTTGGGGTAAAAAACACTTTGTACACCATTCATGCTTGGGAGTTGTTTTGTGATGTTGAATCGAAATTGGATTTCTTTAGCATTCATCTGAAGTTTTTGCTTGCAGGATCAATATTTGTTCTGCTTCAAGAGATCTTTCACAATTCAACCATCCTCTGCATTGGAGAGCTATGTGCAAAAGATCAAAGCAAACTTCAAAATTATAGTCATAATTCCGACTTGACTTTTCCCTCTTGAAAATGCAGAATGCAAATTCGCATTGCAAGATCTTAGAATCCTGGCTGAACTCAGTTAGCAGAATTG
This sequence comes from Musa acuminata AAA Group, assembly GCF_036884655.1. NCBI lineage: Eukaryota > Viridiplantae > Streptophyta > Magnoliopsida > Zingiberales > Musaceae > Musa > Musa acuminata. The sequence goes on from NC_088350.1 coordinate 23,846,101, forward strand.
ATGAAGAAGACACTTGTAGATGAAGCACTATAGTAGGCGTTAAACAACAATGTCTGTATATGTTGCCAAATAACTAATAGAAGTCAAGCATAATCTTGAAAGTACTGCTGCATTCAGCCATAAATTACATTATGTTTCTGATACTTTTTTTCTATCTCCAAACTCATTTGACTATCAACCCATACTCTTACTGTGTTATGAAAATGATCTTGGTAAAGGAAGAGGTAAGTAGGGACACATGTGCAGAACAAAACAGATTGCTATAATATTCACTAGACAGAAATTATCACCATTAGAATAGTTTATACAGAATGCTTAGATCTAACTACTAACAGATAACGATCATCAGTAATTTCAAGAGTTTCAAGTTTTCAAAAACCGGATACCTGCATCCACTTTTTCTTCAGTGTTAATCGACAAACAATCCTCCGCTTCTGTTTGAATGCGGCCATCTTGTGACTTAACCAACATATGGCACTTTGAATACAAATTGTACCAAAAAAATGCAAAAATAAATCTGCTGAATCCCATTGCAGTACATCAAACAACATACTACTTTTATTTATGGAAAATAGAGCAACCTCCACAAATAGATTGCAGCAAGAGAAGACATTCTCAACTACATGGTCTTCTTGGTGTACCACTTATCTATGATGTTAAACCAATTCCACTGGAAGCACAGGCCTAGAAAGCGCATAAAACCAGCACCGAGTACCTCGACAAATGCCATGAGATATGATCTCTGAGGAGACAAACCAGCTGTTGCGATAGATAGCATGGTTCCCTCAAAGTTGCAAGGAACAACAAATTGTGCAGATTTGAGTCCATGTAAAGCTTTCTGGGCGACATCATCAGCATTCATCCCACCTGAAGATGCTGCTATCATATTTGTAACATCTGGTCTTCTCTTCCGTTCTGCAATCAGAAAGCACACTTGATTATCGAGTGCCGTAAAACTTTTAATGACAGAAAAAATGATCTCACAACTTTTTGCCTGAACAGATGGCTTTGGCACACTTTAGCCTCCACAAAAGTTACGAAGTAATGACTATATTATCTACTGTACTTATCTTTAAATAAACATGTCGATCACTGAATTTAGACATAAGCTTTAGTGACAAACTTCAGATCATAATTATGACAATAAGGAAACCAGCAGAATATAACATATGCTTCATGGTGGCTATAAAGATACTTCTTAAAAACCTTGGCACTGAGGAGGAAATTTTCTTGGCCAAACAATGTCCCTTTGGCCTTCAAACTTTTTCCTCATCTTAAAAGTAGAAAGAATTGGGAAGTTAAATAACATCCTGGATCGTTGCCATATCAGAGTTATGCTTGAGGATCAACTAAACAAAAAATAAAAGAATTACAAAGCAAAGCGCCCCATCCCCAAAAATGAAAAGAAGAGTCAAGATAAAGATAATAAGTGACACATGAAAAATATAGTATAGTTTAAAATAATCTATAAGATCAATAAAACATATATGGTATGTTACTTCGATATTGATACAATAAATAATCCTGAAATACATTATCAGTAAAATGTAAATATGAATACTAAAACAAAAAGCTATCCTAAGTGAAAATGTCTGAACCTACTATGAATATGAACCTACCAAATAGACTACCTCATCTGCAATCTTTATGAGCAACTATTTAATCAGTTGTCGATATGAGAAAGGCCAAAAATGAATTTGAATGATAGTCATAAAATGTAACAATCTTTCCAAGAGAAATACTGCATATAAAATGATACTTACCTAAAATATCTCTAAGTACAATATGAGATTCCAAATTTAAATGCAAAACCCATTAGAGATCGCACAAAGAACCTAAACATTCATATCTTCTTCTGAATTAATGTGGTATGAGTGGTATGATAAGTATCAACAAAAATGGAAACAAAAAGCATAAGACAGTGTATTCTACACCTTCAGCAAGCCCTGGTGTTTCTGTATCAGGAGGAAATATGAGGGTTATGTGGATGCTATCAGCAATAACCTCGTGTTGCAATGCCTCTGCGAGGCCTCGAAGCCCAAATTTGCTGGCTGAGTATGCCGTGTAACCATAAATACCCACCTGCACTCGTGCTGTCAGTACATGCCCTGGAAGAACATAACACAATCGACAAGAAGAAATCTTTGGAAAAGGCATAAATTTTGATGAAGCCGATCTCAGAATTCGTAGAAAAATTAAATCTTTGGATCGATATAAGGTGATAAAGGACGAGAAATCCAAATCGATATGGTTTCGGAGGTTAGTAATGCAAATTACCTGGCCGGCCTGGGAGGACATGATGGCGATGGAGGCCGGGAGGCCACTCTCCTTTGCCCTCTGCTTCATGGCGGGGAGCGCGGCCTTGATGAGGTGGAACGTGCCCATGAGGTTGACCTCGACCGTGAAGCGGACCTCCTCCAGGCTCTGCCGATCCAGCTCCTGCGGCAGGAAGACGCCATGGTTGCAGACGAGGACGTCGATATGACCGGCGGCCTCGAGGGCGCAGGCGACAGCCTCGGGGTCGCGAACGTCGGCAGCGAGCGCGGCGGCGTCGACGCCGGTAGCAAGGCGGATGGCGTCACAGGCGTCCCGGAGGCGGTCGGGATCTCGGGCGAGGATGGAGACGCGGGCGCCCTCCGCGGCGGCGCGGCGGGCGAGTGCGAGGCCGATGCCGCTGGAGCCGCCGGATATGAGGACATGGCGGCCCTTGAGGGGGATCCGCACGGGGCGGGGACGGACGATGACGGTGAGGACGACGAGGACGACGACAAACGGGAGGACGAAGAGGAAGAAGAGGGAAGCCATCGATCGTCGATTCCTCCTACGAGGAGAGCAGACCGAGAAGGATCTGAATGCTTTGATGATGGAACAGTAGCTACTGGAAATGGGAGTGTTGGGTCGAGACAGGAAACACCGTATCCACCAGATGTAACGACCAGGTATGACGTCATGGAACCCTCTCATGTCTATCTTCTGTGCTCTTTGTGAGTTAAAACCCTGCTTTATCTATCGGACGTTAAAGGGGATCGACAGGCCATTTTGGAGCACTTCATGGTAAGCTCGTACTAAAAGAACATAGTGTTCTGCATATATATATATATATATATATATATATATATATATATATATATATATATATATATAGAAAAAACAAGTTGAAGAATATGTAATTCCATTTCTTTTTTTGCATTTTTATTACATAGAGAATATAAATCCACAAGATTTTTTTTTTTCCTTCTGTATCTTCTCACATTGGCTTTCCATCATTTATAAACAATCAAATTCTAATTTTTAAGATATTTTTTTTCTTTCACATAGAATTCCTTTTTTCTATTTAAATTTCTCATCCGTCAAAGTGCTTTAGAAGTCCAAAAACAATTGTGAATCCCATTAGATTGCAGAAGATACTCGGCAAAGTGCACTTAGAAACACTTTTGCTCATGTCCAAAATGCCACAAACCACTTGGAAACATGTTGTTCAGCTCCGGCTTGGGAGGCTGTCGCTAAAGAACAGCTGCAAATGTGCAAACAGAAGTGTCAGATTCAGTCCAACTCCCACACAGAAAGCCTCAATGCCTTCCTCTGCAGCTCTTGTGTGGTGGAGCTGCAAAAGACTGCAGAAACTTTCTTCCACTGAACCTTCAGAACTCCCAAATGCTCGGACAAAATGCTTCGTGTGTGGTGGAGCTCTCTCTGTTCAGTTTCTCTTTTTGATCATTGACTTCTGTAGCCAACATTCTTCTGGTAGATCAAATTTCTGTGTCACCAGCTTTAACAGATCAAGAAGCCAAGCCATGTAGATCAAATCAGTACTGAAGCACTTCACTGAGTTGAGCTGATTCATGGTGGATGCAGGATTGGGTCACACAGCTCGGAAGCACAGTAGTACTGACATGCCATCTCTTGAGATGGTAGTCTGATACTACAAAGCTTCTGCTTGGTGCTTGCTGTTAGCTAACTGCTCTGCAAGGCTCGATTCAAACAGTGGTTGCAGCGAATGATATCTTTTCCCCATGCGCTCTCAAATGTTTCCTCCAAATGTTCAGAACAGTGCGCGTGTGTTCATCGCTCCTGTTGTCTCCGTGAAAGAGATCAGCCTTGTCAAAATTTACCACGGTAGTACGTCAGTACAAGTAAAATCAGATTCGAAAGGTTGATGTTGCACATCCTCCAAGGCAAAGATAAATCGATTATATATATATATATGTATATATTTGATGACATAAATGGCTGTAAAATGATCATTGCCAAGGAGCAGCAAACCTGTGAAGGACCACAGTGAGGCCTATCTTGATCATATGCCTCCTCCATCCCTCTCATCAGTTTCTTAACCACCGACAAAGGTGATGCTTCTTGGTTCTTCGGCTACGAACACAGCTTTACCACCACGTGAGGTTGCTGCCACGGAGAAGGGGGCATCACCGAGCTGTGGAACCTCACAGGGCTCCTCTTTTTACCCTCTTTGGCCTTCCGGTTGCTCCTCCCCTTCTCCTTTAGCACTGGTGGAGTTTGGTTTGGTTGCTTGGGGTTGGGCAAAGCAGCAAACAAAGAGAAAGGGACGGGCCCTCCTCCACATCCTGGAGGAGTGCAGGCCAAGTCATGGCTGAGGGGATGAAGGTGGAGATTGGCAAAGCAGCAAACAAATTTACCATGCTGCTGCAGCTGGAGGAGCTGCTGGTACTCAAGTAAAAAAGAGATGTGGGGGCAGTGGAAGTGATAGAATCCACTTGCTACCCATGGAAAGGCTGCCCAATTATTTGACCCAAAGTTGGCACCCACTTGGTTTGAACTTTAGGGTTCATCCTTCCAGTATCTTATGTTCCTGAGACAAAATATCTCAGAATTAATGTTGATGCAACGTAGTATTTGCTTGTCTTGTCTGTGAAGTTGCAGTATGCTGCAATTAGTTCATCAGACACAAGCAGCTGTCTGTCTGTCTGTCTCCCTTCTCCTAAGCCTAAATCCTTCATATACTCAAGCAGCTGGTGTTGTTGATATCAATCTTTCATTGAAAAGAAATATAAGGAGAAACCCCATTTGGAAGCCACAAAGGCATAAAGGAGAAGGTGACTGATTGATATGTTCAAAGAATCAACTGTAAGTGAATCGTTTAATCTACACTTACAAGGTAAGAGTGTGAATGAATTGAAGGAGAAGAGTGTCCCCACCCTCCCAACAACTACATTTACTGTATGAGTGCATGAGATGCAGAGGCATTAAAATATCACAAGCAACATGTAAAACTTTGTCTGCTTTAAATAGTTCTTCTTTCCTGCTCAGAAACAGATACTGTCTCTCTTCCCAATACACACTGAGAAACCCAAAGTAGCAGATAGAGACAGAGCCCACCCCCTTCTCCCTCCCATCGCAATGCTCCATCTCACCACCCCCTTCCATACACACAACCACCACCACCACCACCGCCTCCACCTTCTTTCTCTCCATTTCTTCATCCCATCCTCACACCCTCACCATTAATATGCGTGTATAGTTGTGTTAAAGAGAACAGCCACCTCCTCTGCGGTCTATAAGAACTTGCCTCTCTCTGCAGCTGATTACCGGTCTGTGTCTGTGTGTGTTTCTCACGCTCACCTCGACCGCCTCTTTACTTACTCTCGGGTATGGCAAAGCGGTGTTCTTCGCGCTTGCCGACGGGAGTGCCGACCGCGTGTCTCGGTTTCCGCCATGAGTGAGGTCAAAGGTGCCTTCTTTTTTCGCTTCTTGTTCTTCTGGGTCTCGTGTTTCTTCGGGCTTTTGGTGTTCCCCGGCAGATGAACAGCACGGTGGGGGAGGCGGCGGGGGGGATGGGGGGCAGGCCGCCGTTCACGGCGGCGCAGTGGCAGGAGCTGGAGCACCAGGCGCTGATCTATAAGTACCTGACGGCGGGGGTGCCCGTGCCGCCGGAGCTCCTGATTCCCATCCGGCGCAGCTTTGAGGCCTTGCCTGGCCGATACTATCATCACCCTGCGCGTAAGCGAATCTTACCGTGTGCTTTGGTCTTTTCCTTCTTTTGGGTTACTGCTGATGGTTTTGGTTGAGGTTTCGCGATGGAGTAAGTATCAAGATCGCGCTTTTTCTTGTTTTTTTGATGGTTTCTAGTGATCGAAACCATCAAAAGATCGAAAGATTCGAACTTTACACATCTGTTTTCTCCTTTTCCTGATGGATTTGAATCATTTGAAGCTTAGAGTTGGTGGCTTCTCGGGATCGAGCGGTCTTAGTGGTTCTTCCTCTAATTTTTCTTGCACAAGGGAACATTTTTTCGGTTCTTTTCTTTTTCTTTTGTGAATGCCAAGGGCTTCAAGAATTAAATAGTCTACCTGTACTACTTGTCCTGATCATAGGTTTCTCCTTTAATATCATGCCACCTTGCTCTGTTTTTTATAATATTCAGTGCTTTTTTCAAGAAATGAAGTACATCTGCAAGTGCTGATCAGCTTGATTTCTCGTTTTTCGGTTTCATCTTTTTCCCTGGATCAGATCATTTTGGTTCTGCTGCCATGTTAACCAGATTTTTGCTCTTCTTGTATGCCTGTGAAATAAATGGTTTATACAGTGAAAATTATGCTTTAAGACTTATGAAATCTTCATTGATTTTTCAGCACTTGTTTTTGTTTGGAAAATGCATGGTATAGACTATAGAGATGTAGTTTCTATTAATCCAATTAGCTACATGAATGGGGAAAATGGTGCCTTTCCTTGAATTTTCCTCCTAGTCTGTGGTGAGGATCTTGGTGTTCTGATTACATACAGCCACCCATCTTTCATGAAAGTTGATATGGTTGGGTGTTTGTCGAGTTCAGTAGCCTACTGCTCCTTCTATGGAAAGAAGCTGGATCCAGAGCCAGGGCGGTGCCGTCGAACTGATGGGAAGAAGTGGCGGTGCTCCAAGGATGCACATCCTGACTCCAAGTATTGCGAGCGCCACATGCATCGTGGCCGCAACCGTTCAAGAAAGCCTGTGGAATCACAATCCATTTCCCAATTGCAGTCGGCCTCATCTACTACGACATCACTAACTCCCACCGGGAGCAGTGGGAGTGTCAGCAGTGGAGGAGGCTTGCAGAGCATTCCCCAGTACTCCGTTGCCGGTCACAGCGGTAGACAAAGTTTGTGCCTTGGTGCCTCCAGCTCATTGCATCTGCCCATGGACCCTGGCCCTTATGGTAACAGGTATCTTTTTCTTTCCCCCTCTTGAAGAGGCAGTACACATAACAGTCTTAGGATTTCTCTCTGGTTGTTTCTGTTTGCATATATGGTGCAAATCTTATTAGAATGGTCACTTGACATCATCTGTGCTTATCTGTTGGTAAACATAGCTACATTGTGCACAGCAGTCTGGTATTCCACTTGTGCTGTAGCGACTTGTTGATTGTGTTCTATTATCTTTTTTGTCCACTTGGGACAATCTGAGACTAAGTTGCTGACTACATGCCATAATTATAGAAACTAGTAGGAAGGTTTTAGTTGTCAGAGCTGGAGGAATCACAAAATTAGTTTTACAGCCAGTTAGATTGTGTTTACAGCTTTTCTAGGTATAGTTTGAGCATATTTGTGCTTTGTTTCGGAGCTGCCTTTGTGTACGGAATGTGAGATTGGTTGATTCTATGCCGTCATTTAACATATGTGAACAGGTAATGTGCTATTCTTTCATGGTCTATTTTTTCCTGTGGAAGTATGAGGCAATGCCAAAGGCTAGTAATCATTGTATCAGAGGAAGCCGGATGTTAAGCAGTCATTCAGGTTATGCACGATTACGATTTTGTTTTTCGCACTATGGGGATAGAGATGACATCTACTAAACATCATTGGTAGAACATGACAATTGTGCTTTCAGTCCTGACTAATGGCTTTTCTGTACTTTGAAAATAGTTCCTGTTTGCTTCCAGGTTATAAGTAGCAAAAATATTAATTGTTTCATTGACATGGTTCTTATCTCAGCCTGTTCTATGCTTGATTGTCTAATTTTTGCTGTCTTATCATAGAGGATTTTTAGGAACATGCCTTGGAAGTAACAAGCTTCTGTTACTGCTAATTTCTATTAGGTGTATACTATGATTTTAACAGACATTATGCACCCTACGGATCTCTGAATTTGGGAGTTTGAGATTATTAGAGGAAAAAGTATATCTTCAATAAAGCAGCTTCCACATAAGGAAGAAAATGTTATCATATTTTTAATATTCATAGTTCAAAAAAAAAATAATGATCTTCTCCGGAAATCATTAATATTCATTTACTCTCAAACTCATCAGATGTCATAGTTATCGGGTGTTCTTATAGTGCCTAGTGAAAATGGGTTTGCCAATTTGGATACTCAATTGGCTTGTAGATATCTGAATGCCATACTCTACAGGAATACACACCATGTGCATTCAGGACATCATCATTTTATTCAGCCAATGAGGGTGATTTACTGTGACTTTAAGTCATCGAGTGAAGCAACATATAGACCATACTTTTAAGCATCTCGTGTTGGTTTCAAGTTCATGCATAAACATGCTTGAATCCGTTTGCTTTTATGGTTTCTGTACCCTAGTTCTTTTGCTGTAGAACTTAATTGCCCGAAGTGAGAATAGTTGTGGGTACATGTAGGGGAAGCAACACCATGAGAAAAAATTGTAGCAAAGCAGCAAACTAGTGGTGTGTTTAGTAGTGAGTTTCAAAGTAATTTTAAGCGGGTTCACTAGGTTAAAGTTGATGCTTTATATGCCCTAATCAGTTGCCTGTTGTTATTATCAGTAGTAATTCATTCAACTGGAACCTGTAGGTACTTCTCTGGTGTTAAACCCGGAGTTGATGAGCAGAGTTTCTTCTCGGAAGCCTCTGGTAGTGCAAGGGGTCTTGGAATGGACCCAGTTGACAGCTCATGGCACTTGATGCCATCCCGAGTGTCATTGTTTCCATCTTCAAAAGCTAGAGATCCTTCTCCTCTGCAGAGTGCGTACACTCAGCTTCAGTCGGTTCAAGATCTCGGGCACGTAACAATCAGTTCAATGTCACGACAGCCGGAGCAGCAACAACACTCATTCATTGGGGGTGAGTTCAATTCACCAGAGTCTGTGAAGCAAGAAAGCCAATTCCTCCGACCTTTCTTCGATGAATGGCCCAAGACAAGAGATTCTTGGTCCGATATGGAAGAAGATAGATCCAACCGAACATCATATTCCACAACCCAGCTCTCGATTTCATTCCCGATGTCCTCCTCGGACTTTTCGACCACCTCTTCTAAGTCCCCTAATGGTAAGTCCTTTTCAGATTCGTTGTATACTTGTAATTCTTGTTCTTACATGGTATCTATCTATGATCCTTATCTCGGCAGATGATTGAGGGAGAAGTACTTCGACCTTTGGATGCCATCTTTAAACCTCCATCGGACGAGGCACAGCAGGAACTTTGCCTGCATTTTGATGTCATCTCTCTGATTTGGAGTGGAATTTTCATGTCTGCTTTCTTGTTATTTCATGCACTGAAACTGTATGTGGTAGCTGCATGCAACAAGTGTTATGTTACTGATGTTTGCCATTGGTAGTCTTTTTTATCTTAGTCATCTGGTATGAACCTACAAGAGGTACATTTAAAGGTTTAAGCCTGGAAACATTTGCTCACTTGATGGCCAAAGGAGAGAGCAATCTTGGGAGGGACAAGCTCAATAGCAAAGGCATAGATGAGAGCCATCAAATGATGAAAGTGTTGTTTGTTCTCATGGGTAGGCTCACAAGGTATGAGACCCCAAAGAAACATTACATTACAGCCTATTTTGTTATGCCCATGCTACAAAAATCATAAAAATAAATGTAGTTTAGTAAATGAAACTTCATATTCTGTTGTATGCAAAAAGAAACATACAAAAAAAGTGTAATGCTACACATGCTGCAGAAATCATGGTGACTTCTTGTGGACAAGAGAAAGGATGTCATCACTGTGTAAAAGAACTAAAAAAGAGATCTGTTTCCCATTACACATGATGCAATCTCAGCGTGTTCTTTGTATGGTACCTTGATGGAGAATATATCATTTTACGGTCACAAGAATAAATACATATCAAGTATTCTGTTTCTAAATCCATGAGGTGGATAATTTACCACAAAAAAAAAACCATATATTGTGACACAGAAGAAACTTCTATTCAAGATGAGGTAAAGAGAAAAAAAGGAAAGCAGATGAAAAAGAAGTAAAATAAAGAAGAAAACAGATTACCAAAGGAAGTCAGGCCGAATGTGAGATTTGATCTTCAAAAGTTTTGATTCAAACTTCATTGTGCCTTGGATGATCAAATACCTTCAGACTCAGAGAACACAGCATGGAACGGAGTGAGTACTGTTATTAAACTTCCCCCCTCCCTCCTCTTCATGAGATTTGTGATTGCCTAAATATCTGAAGAATCCAATCAACATAGCCGCTGGATCCGGCAGTCTGGTCCTCGAGAAGATTGGCAAGAAACATGAAGCCTTCTCTTGGCTGTTCACCCTGCTTTACCAGATGGCATGACTGATAGGACGAAGGATCCTTTTCTCTCAATGTTCTCAATATCCTCAATAATTTTTTTGATATGTCATTGTCGTGTTCAGAAACTACAACCTGCAAGAGAAGGAGACATGTCACACTACAGAATCTCACCAACTTACAGCCCCTGATGGAAGGGCGCAGTTCTCAATACTGCCTATTTTCAGTAGATGAATCAACATGGGACCTCTTATAGTCTTGGCAAAATATTTTTGGGAGTAAGGGCACAAGGATATGTCAAACAGAGCATGTTTCCATCTAGTTTTGCAAGAGTTGACTGCTAAAGGTTTTAGGCTACAACCATTTAGCGACAAGTTAGACTGAAATAATGCTGTCCAGAAGTAACACTTCAAAGCAAAAGAGAGGTATAAACACCAGAGGATCTTTTTGATCAACAATTTTTGCTCATTATATTTGTTAGTAATGTATGGTGACATTTTTTCTAAGCTAGTTTCAATATAATATGATTAATTCATACCAAAATAAATTTGTCTACTTCAATTAAACAACACAATCAAAGCCTATGACAAGAAACTTACCCTAGATAGATCAGGGAAGCAGGCAAACTCAACTCCGAGTATATTATTGACTAAATCAGATGAAAGCATCCGACCTAACCAAATAATGAAATTAAATCCATCATCCAAAATGTAAATGCCTTTGGGATCTAAACTTTGGGCAGTCAGTGGTAACTGCTTTGATGGTTCTTGAATCTCCTGTTGATTCTGCAAGGGAGAAAAAAATAAAGTTAACAAGAAAAGCAATAATTTCCACATTACAAAATGGATTGTGCTTTGGAAACTTGGAATGCCATAGCACTCTTCCGAACAAAACAAATTTTACAGAAAACAACAAGATAAGTTTGTCTGAAATCATAAGCATAATGATAACATATATTTTTATATTTCAAAAAAATTCTCTATTTGAATAAGATATTATTAAACATCTATTTTCTAATTAAAATAATAAAATCTATTGCAATCAAATATGCAACAAGAAGTTCAAGCCAAGATCTATTCAAATGGGAATAAAAGAAAAAAAAGAGAAACAATAAGGAGATAGAAATACCTTCAGGAGGTTCTCGTCTATCCTAAGTAAGCTAGGATAAAGAAGTTTAAGCATCCTGCCTATAGGTAGTATCATTATATTGTAACCAGCAGCACATCGTTCATCCAGAGGAACATCAGCATACCCTCCACGGAGGGCTGTGGACCTACAAAGAGACAATACATACAGCGGCAATAATTTCAAAGATTCTGGATAAATCAGTCTTCCACCCAACCGATGCTGGACAACATAAAGATTTCGATATTCTTTAAGGCTTTTCACAAGCTTCAACTGCATCGACTGTCTAGCATCTTCAAGTTTCTGAGACACCGAATTTTCAATTGCTGCGGGATTTTTTGCCTTAAGAAACTAGAATAAAAGTTCATTTCCAAAATATCCATCTTCAAAAAATCCAAATTGGATGTTTTTACTCACCAAGCCTACCCAACAAAGAGATAATGGCTCCGGTATCTGCTCGACGGTACATTTCACTAAGATCAGCCACCACCGGTGCAGCTGCTGTATGGACTCTAATGCGCCTTTCACCTGAAGAGGAAGTATATCTTTCATAGCTAAGGATCCACGGAGCATCTCTTGCACCATAAAGCATGGTTCTGATGTCTTAATGACAAAGAAAGTTTAATAGTTGATTTCGCAAATTTGAACAACACAAAATAGTTGAGCTTCTCGCTAAACCAGAAAGCAGGTCTTCAATTATCTTATTTACAAGTTCATTATGAAAACCATTCTAGCATGAGGAAAAAAAATGCTACAACATAGAAGCTCCATTCCCTCAAACCAACCTACTGTAGATATGGGAAACTGAACACAAGTGGAAGAAAGAGTGATGACGAAGGTAAACAAGAGTGATTATGAAAGCAAACTATGCAGTCGAAGGAGTGCCACAAGACAAAATAGCATCAGCAACTAGCAAATCTAACAGGAATCGTTCAAACAAGTCAAATTTATACATAGGACATTTCACACTTGATGAGTGAATTAAGAAGTTTTACTGCTTTTAGAACTAAAACTTCAGAAGAAAGGAAATAGAAACTAACAAAGAGGCAAACTGTCACAAACACAACAAAGACTATCTTCATGTCAACTAGAATGGTGGCAATGATGCTTTTCTTGGAGATAAAATTGTTTAATGCACACAATATGGTCCACTCATCTATTTTTTTGCTCTATGTTCAAGGATTATGTAGGGGCATTAAAAGAAAATGTATTTGTCTGTTTTTTCAAGTGTCCTTTTGTCCAAGCCTAAAAGTTGCTTATTTATGATCACAGTATTCATCCCAGTACTTCACCTCTTAACCATAGATAATTTACATTTTAGATAGGTTAGACAAAAAAGTAAAGCATAAGGGTGAGCATACTTAGCAAACTACTCTAGATGCACCAAGAAAGAAAAGGATACAACAGGGCAACTTGAAAATATACAGTCTGAGATGTCATGAGGGTTTCTTCCAAAGATAACTGCATAGCAAAAGCTTTGTCACAGTCCACTGCAGGAAGGGCTAATAAATCCGTTGACCCTAGCATACAGTGCCCATGATAGGTTGTAAAGCGGACCCCTGTAATAAAACGGAACCAAAAATATTAAATACCAGTGTACAGCAGAAATTAAAGAAATACTATAGAAGGAAAAAAACATCCTATCATTGACCTTTCCCACATCTTATGCGCATCACAGCTTCCCAGGCAGTCTCCCTTGTAAGGTTCCTAGCCAACTCATAGCCAAGTTTATCACGGTGAATAACAGCATTAAAAGATGGATAATGATACACCTGACCACCAGTATACTTGGCCAGAGTTCCTGTAAATTTACCTCAAGCAAGTATATAGAGAGGTAAAGAAAAATTAAAATGCCAAAACTTTATATATATAACCACTGGACAAAGAATTTGAGCACTGTCACCTAAAGAAGCAATGTCAGAATACTTTTCACTGAAAACATATATGTCCACGGCAATCTGAGTCGTTGTAAACTCAGCAGCCATCTGCTTATAAAATGGATCTTCAGGTAATCTTAAGGTATGCTCTTTATCTGTTCCATAAAGATGAAGATCATCGTGGAGATTCTAAACAACATTGTACCATAACCATGAATGCTGCTCTAAGCGCAGGCCCGAGGGCAGATTCTACATTGGCAGTGCCCTCGAACATGATCGGCAAGCTATCTAGAAATGCATCCACTACATGCCTAGAATCACATAAGTTAACAAGAATATCATCAGGAAGAGGCAAAAATACATCATCCAGGTCGGCTACCACCAACATTTGAGGTTGTGCCAAAGAAGACTGGCAAAAGCAATAAAAATGTTAATCAATAACAAGGTTGATTGTCCTAAAGAATTATGTTAGGGGGGAAAGCAAAAGCACCCAGAAACAACAGGCAAATTTTCATGCAACAACTACATGGAGCCATGACTTTTAAACAGCTACACCACTTGCCTTCAGATTATGAAAATGCAATGTGCTGTCAAAAGTTATAAAGCCAATTTGTGTCCGAGGAAAGCCAGGTAGACTGTCAAGACAGGATTTGATGGTCTTTGCCACAATCTGCAAAAAATTTGAGGTCAAGCTAAACTCAAAGGTCCATATGTACCAAGAAATAAACGGTTATAGCTTGCTCATATAGCTAAATCTGAAAAGAATTTTGAATAATGAGGAAAGTCTCAACAAATTTGGAAATTACCTCAAGCAATCCAGAATGAACTGCAGGGACTGATACATCAATAAGGAAAAAATAGAGAGGTGGCATTGGTGGCCGAACCATATATTCCATTGAAGCAACAAATTCTACACTGCCCTTGCATAGCTCAGGTCTTTGGTCCAATTCACTTCTTCTGCCACTGGCATCCAGAGTACAGTAATACTCTCCAGGCACTGAACGAGAATATATATATATAAATAAGGGCATGATCCAAAAGACTTGGGAATATCAGAAAGATGGCATGCTTTGTTAACCAAAACTACAAGAAAGCCACTTAAATCAAATCCCACTAGCATAAACCTAGCATATACAAATGCCATACTTTGTGGTCCAACAGACAATGAAAATTAGAAAATTACAAGAAAGTTCTATTGCTCATTGTGATGTCTGACAATGAAATTAGAAAACTCGAACCCTTAAGTTGCTCAATCATATTTAACCAGATAGCCTGTTCTATACGAGGCAATTGCATAAACTGCAACAGTTTTCAAGGGAAATTAGATGAAATGAATGTAAGCTCCAAATGTGGCAATAATCATCCCATGAAACATCAGTCCTACAACAAGCAGAAGTATAGACTGGCAAATTAATACCACTGCAAAATAGCAAAGGTGTGCATAAATGCAAGACTGAACGCTTTGAACTCGGGAAATGAAAGCTCCAAGATTTACACACCATCATTAAGCAAAGAACAAAGGTTGCACCTCCACTTCCTTCCAGCATCTGTGAATGTCACATATGGATTTACATATGTTCTGCATCTTCGGCACCGAATGATGCCTGCTGGCCTAAAATTGACAATTGGCACCTCTTCCTGAAGAATTATAGTTGACAAGAGGTTCACATGGATATCAACAGGTGCCTATTAAACTACCAAAAAAACACTTTACCTTATCGGGAGCTTCTGCTAGAGGATGAACTACTGCTCCAAGAGGCAAATGCCACCTAGAAAGCAATGACTGAGAATTTGGTATTGCATGAGTTGTTAGCCGCAAGATCCTAGGATGGCAATTCAGTGGATACATCTCCAGAATCATAGCTGACTCTTCATCACCATTTAGAGGTCTTGGCAGTAACTTGGTGTCAATCCCAGGATCGAGAGCCCCCGGTACTGATCCAACAGTTAATGATTCAAATTCTTCAACCAGACCTTGGAGACCTCCCATAGGTGGCCCTGCCATGGGATGCTGCAGTTGTTCCCTTGAACCAAAACCCAGAGGACCTCGAATTGGAGGCGGTGCAGATACATGACTTTGGTGAGAATGATAAGGAGAACCATGTACAGGAGCAACATGGGAAGATGAAAAAGCCTGCATTGATGGCTGTGAAACTGATCTAGAAGCATGAAACTGTGTATCTGGATGAAATGGGGGCATGTTAGATCTTGGGGGCACACTTGAATATCCATGTAAAGATGGTTGAGGTGGAGCCATTGATGTAGAGAATGATGACTCTAATGGTTGAGGCATATTACTCCTTGATGTCAACTGGGTTGCACCTTGTGGTGGAGGACCCATTGATACCACCGGAATTTGTGACTGGGGGCGAAAAGATCCAGTAGGAAGCATAACTGGCTGACTAATGGGAGGAAAAGTTTGAGCAGCTGGCAGAAATCTTGGGGCTTGTGATTGCTGATAAATGTTGGCATCCTGTGCCAGGTAAGATGGAATATTAGACCTGATAGATGGTTGTGGATCTCTGTAGCTAGAAGGTTGTGTGCCAATGGAAGGCCCCGAAGATACAAATGGAGATGTAGTTTGTGGAGCGCCTATTGCCCCCAAGCCAACCCCAAGACCTGAAGATTGTGGAGCAGCTAGAAAGGGTGGGGTTGGCTTTCCTGGATAATTTGATTGTTCTCTTCCCAAGGGTTGCATCTTTACCTGAAAATTTTTAATTTATTGTGGGTCTGGCCCACTAAATAATAATAAAATCAGAAAAATTCCAAAACCTGTAGTATGACCAACAAAAAATAATCAAGAAGAAAATTTGACATAATTTAGCCATATTGTCTAGGATGATTACACTATGTCAATCACATCTAAAATTTTCAATCGTTGCAGTATTACTAAAAATCTCAAGAAACCATTTATTGAAACAGCAGTTCACAGAATGCTTTCTAGGGATAAATCTGCATGATTATAGTATCTCAGGAGATAGATCTGATCTCCTCTCTGAGTTATGATTTCTTCAGAACTCAATTTTGCTATCCTCAAACACTCAATTTCTCATGAAGTGTTCAGATGTCAATAAGAATAATTATATCAAGGACTTGCCTCCTACTATAATCAATCAAAATATACCACTTGTCTTAGTTACAAATAAGAGAAACAGGGAGAAAAAATAACATTGGTAAAAATATCTAAGAATACTGAAACATGTAAAGTTCTCAGGTTGATGGTGTCAGAAACGGCCATCAATTTCCTACTTGTATTATTTTTTTGGTGATGCAAGAGAAAAATCAAAAGGTTATCCATATACTAAATGAACTTACAACTTCTTCAGAGTTTTTTATTCTAAAGGACATCACAGCGACCACACTATATCACAAACATCCCCCTTTACTTCAACCATCTTGCTTAAACTTTATAAATAAACCTTACATCAATCTTCCCCTCTTGCTGAGTATTAGATCGATCTAAAACTTCTCATCCATCTATTTCAAATATACATCAAACTTAGTGTAAACTCCATAGCTTCTAAAGTTTATCACTGAGATATCCAAGATTTAAATTAATCCCAATTTATTTTTATCAATCAGAATAATATCATCAATCAACAATGTTTACCAAAAAGGATTATCCAAAATATACCTGGTAAGTTGTCACAAAACAAGTGACAACAAGGTCTATTCTTTGATAAACTAAAACAACAAAAATATTCCCGTCATCCCATTCATCAGATAAAGTAAAATTATATACAATGAGAGAGAGAGAGAGCAACAAAATTAGTAAGATAGTGAGAGTGCTCTGATCACTCAGCCTACGCATTTAACGACAAAAAATAATCATGGAAGGTTTCCGTGCAGATAAAGGAAAAGGCAACCAACAGCCAATTTAGTTCAAGAATCTAAAACTCAAGAGATATAGAACTCAAGAGGATGAAAAACTGAACCATAAAGAAAGAAAAGAATCAAATAGTGTTCTTCGAAGCAAGTGACGAATCAGATCCTGCGCAAATTATCTGCACCGCCAAACCAATCGCTGATCACAAGACTGAAACAGATCAAGATGCTCTCAATTAACATGAAGACCAGATCCACGTACAAAGCTCGATGGACAACGAATTCAGATTTAGAACCTAAACCCTAATCTATATAGCCAAGATCTCCCAAGAAAAAAACACACTGAGAGCACGATCCGACGGGGATCCTAACTATAACATCCGCCAACAAAGATCGTGTATAAATATTCGTTATGATTAATTTAGGAAGGCCACGAATAGTAATTCAAGTAAAGAAGAAGGTAAACATCATCCATCGCATCCAAAGCGAGAAAGATTAAGGACCACGCAGTGGATCGAACCGAGGAATCGAGTCGAAAGCGTACCTGAGGACGTCGGAGAGGAAGCCGTAGCAGTGGAAGGAGAAGCCCGAGTCGAAACGAAGTGAGGCGGGGGAAGAGACCTATTGCAATTGCGTCGGGTCCCACAGCCTGATTCGATCCCAGACGTTGAGAAGTAAATGGACGGTGGATGAAGCTCTTACATGTGATCGCCGTGTATTACGAGTAGCTCCAGATCCAACTTGTCTTTCTCGTCTGGCCAGCCCCGTCACCGCGAAGGGAATTCACACTTTGTCATTGGGTGAAATCTGCGGGCCCCATATCCACGGTGGGGTTTAGTGATCTCAACCAAAGGGAAGGGACACGTTGGCCTCGGTCGAGACACGTGGCCGGCCGCGTTGGTCCAGCGAGCGTTAAGCTACTCCGCGGAGCTGGTTTAGTTAAGGGAATATAATGGCACATTAATTAATGCGATTAGCCATGTAAGAACAATATTAGTCTTTATATTATTACTAATGAATTAATCAATCATGATTTCCGGTATAACAAAATGAATACTTACTAATTCACACACACAATAATAAAAAAAATGGAATATCATTCTTATATTTCTTCCAGTAATCCAATAATTCCTCTAAGAAATTTATTTTGGTTCATAATTTTATTGAGCAGTATATATTATATTTAATAATCAATTTAAAATTCCATTTATTGAGTAATATTTTTAATATAATATTGCATATTTTCTGTAAAAAATATTTTATTAATATGTCATATAACTTTGACGCCGTCAACACTAAAAAGTGAGGTGGGGGTGTCACCGCCTACTTGCAGACTGCCTCCACCAGTGTGGCCATGGAGAAGAACAATGTGATGGTCTGCGCAGCTGTGGGCTTCCTCGGCCTCCTCTCCGCCGCGCTCGGCTTCGCCGCAGAGGACACAAGGATCACGGTTTTGGCATACCGAGACGATCCCTTTTCGCTTTCATTTTCTCTCCCTGATCTCCGTGATTTGTTGTTCATGGCATTCTACCATTCCCTGATGCAGAGAACTTTCATTGCGAAGACTCCGCTCATTTGTAGGTGCTGTCACTGTTTCCTCCCATTGTACTCGCAAATGCGTGGTAGAGCTTCGATGATTTCTATTTTCTTGGTCTTTCTTGGAAGACGCGGCTTTGGTGCTATAAGAAAGCTGTTCTCTTGGAACCAGCTACGACGATGACCTTTGACCCCTTTATCGCATTTGGATTTGTAGGATTTATAGTCTGGATGTTGGTGATTAGAATTAGAAGGCCTCTTTCCAGTTCCGTTACTGTTCTCGATGGCAAAGGTCCGATCTATAGGTCCCTTGGTTGTGTTTTCTTTCGTGAGTAAGGGTGGACTGTAATCATTATGCATTGCTGTCAGTTGTCAAGTTTTGTTTCTACTCTCCGGAAGGTTATATGCAGGTTAGCGTTCTATCCAGGTGTGACTGCTGTTTTCCGATAAAGGGATTTGAATGTCAAGCCATTTTATGTTCTGATTCTGATTGTCTTTTATCTTCCTGACTCAACTGCAATGATCATGTTTTTGCATATGTCATGGCTCCAAAAGGTTACTGATTCTGGAGCACAAGGATAGGAAAAGAGTCGTATGACTCTGCATTGTAGTAGGAGGGAGTTGCATTAAATTTGTTTTAAGGAGAGAGGCTATAAAACAGGTTTCAACAAAGTTCCATGTCTCAGAAATGTATTTGAT
Organism: Musa acuminata AAA Group; assembly: GCF_036884655.1. NCBI lineage: Eukaryota > Viridiplantae > Streptophyta > Magnoliopsida > Zingiberales > Musaceae > Musa > Musa acuminata. The sequence goes on from NC_088350.1 coordinate 23,865,609, forward strand.
TACTCTTATGTGATGTTACTATAATGTAGCATGACAAGATACTGGCTGATTTCATCTCACAGATTCTAGGTTCTCTTAGTCTAAGGTCATGTGTCCTAACATCACTTACATTGTGGAATTACAGATTAATTATGAATCTGTACTTCAGTTTGAATACATAATTTAGATTCATATTGTCCATGGAGAGACAAGAATGATAGTTCAAATACAATTAAAATTTTCACCTTCACCTATCTTATAGAATCTAGGGGAAATTTTGAAAAATACACTTTTGTGTTTTTTGCTTGCATTAGTTTAAGGTGCTTCATGAATAGGCAGGTCTCATTATTTGCTGATTGGATTTTTTTTTTTTTAAATTTTCTCATAGGGTACTTCTTGCCCAAACTTCCCTTAGTCACTACTTGTTTTATGATTCCATGTTTTTCTTTGTTGGGTTATCTCTAATTATGTATGTTAAATAAATTGTTGTCAAGCATCTCTACACACTGATGAGCCTTATCGTGATTGACTGGGCTGGCCTAAATAAACTAGGAGAACTACTAGTCAATGTTCATTCATGACAAGGTCTAATAGCTTTTGTCTAAATGGATCTTTGTTGATGTCAAAAATCAATATCTATAATTCTACGTCATCTTTCACATTTTTTCTTCATTTTCTTCATTTTTTAAATATAATTCTACATCACCTTTCACACTAAAAATGAGGTGGGGGTGTCACCGCCTACGTCATCTTTGTTATATCTCTTTATTTATTCTATTGCCACAATGAGATGCCATATATTTTTCCTTTATATGACAACATAAGCTTGCACGTTGGTTAAGAAATTTTCATTAAGCCATTAGAACTGTTGCCTTTTTATCAAGTGTAATATTTGTTCCTTCAATCTCTATATTGCAGGTTTCTGATGTGCAAACAACAAATCTAGTTGTATGCACGTACCCAAGGACTCCTGCACTAGCTCTGGGTTTATTAGCAGCAGTGGCTCTTATGATAGCTCAAGCCATCATAAAAACTGTATCTGGGTGTATTTGTTGTACAAAGTATCCAAATCCATCAGACACTAACTGGACATTAGGGTTGATCTCCTTTATTGCTACTTGGTAACTTCAGCACCTATAAGTTTATTTTTCATGGACACATTAATCCATACAACATAAATTGTTGTGCCTCTTGTAAATTAGTTTCTTAGGCATGGTAATTATTGGTAATGCATTTGACTATACTGCAGAGTATATACAAAAACAATAAGCAAGCTACAAGTTTCTAGGAGTTAATAATGTGGTACTGGTTCCTTTGGTAATTGGCTTTATTGAGGTTCTTCTGTGTTTGGTCATCCTTTAGCCAATTTACAAGATGCAAAGTTATCATACCCTTAAAAACTTGTAACTTGATGGGATAATTGCAGACTGCTGCTATTTTCATGTGTAGGGTAACATATTCAAATACTTTATATTTTGTTGAAGGCATATTTTGTATACAACTCATAGGATAATCCTCTCTGTTTTAGGGATACTGTAATTTAGATTCCTTGCCTGGATGCAACTGCAAGGATCATCACTTTCTCCTCTTTATTACTCATGATTCTGTCCCTTTTTTGGTGCATCTTTTTGAGGTACATGAATTTATTGACTGCTACCTATATAAAGTTAACATGAATAAGAGAATTTTACTGTTTGTTGTTGTGTATGAACTGTAACTGGTCCCTACTTAACTAAACCTTGATATGGTATACTAATAGTTCTAGGCATGACTATCCTTACAGCAATATTTACTGTTGGATATTTATTATTTTGTATCCAGTGCAAGTAAGTATCATTTTTCACTGAGGCTTACTTACAAAAGTAACGACAACAAGAAGTTATCCCAACTATCTGGGGTTCACTTCATGAATCCTTTCTTATCATTCAACTCTATTAAGGGTATTATTGCAGGTCAAACTAAGAGCAACTGTAGTCCTTTGTACTGTTTCCAGTGAAGTCTTCTTTGGAACTATTATGCTGCATGTGATTTGATAAATCTTATATCAAATTTTACTGGCATCGTTGGTCCATACACTTGGGATGTGCTAACACACACTTGCAAACAGTAAAGTGGTGTAAATATAACTTTAGCACTTGACAACCATGGTTTGGCCTGTGAGACTTTCAACTCATAGTGACTAGTGTTGGCAGCAATTGGAAAGCCAACACAAAATGGAGAAATTGAAATGTTAGTCTCACATACTGTGACAGCCACATCCTTCTGTAGTAGAGTTGACAGCATTACTCCTATATTTTTCTGGTATGCTAGGTTCCTTGCCAATCAAATGCTTTTTGTGACTTTAATGTACATGATACAATGGTACAACTACAATTGCTCTGGCATCAACTGATAGCTTTGCTACCATGAAATGACCTGAAATGAAAATATGACATCTAGAAATGCAGGTAGGGGTGATAGATGGAATGTGCTTAACTGCTGAATATCTTAGTTTGGCAAGTATAAGTTATTAGTTTCTAGAGTGAAAATTCTGTTTAACTGTCATAATAGACACCTGATGATTATTCATGGACTGCTTAATCTGAGATAAAGTTGTCAATGAAGATAAAGTTGCAAAAGATATAGCCAGGGGACTCAAATGGTGCTTGTATCAGTGCCAAGTGATGCTCCAGTTTTCGACTCTGTTTGGTGGGTTAAGCAACACACATGCTTTAAATACAACATACATGTAGCACGGAAAGCTCTGTCATCTTGATTCATTCTTTGGTCTGTTGGCTGCTTGCTTGGAGTAGACAAACTAGTTTGTCAAACTTTTAGCAGTTGTTCTGTTTTAAATTAAATCAATGATTGCTGCTTTCTATTGCTAGGTTTTTTCTATTTAAATTGATATCTGCATTGTTTCAGGCCAGTAACTTAATTATCATTTTCTTTTCTTCAATCATGCAGGGTTACTTTCATAATAGCCTTTGTACTATTGCTATCTGGAGAATGCATTTTGGTGAATGCTGCTATGTCATCAAGTCTGGAGTATTTTCAGGAGGCGCGGTGTTATCTCTTGCAAGTGTTGCCTTTGGCATTGTATATAATGTTTCATCGTATTCAGCAAAGAACACCCAGTCCTGGAATGCACAACAAAATCAAGGCATCGCATTGGGCCATCCTCATACACCACCCCAGACTCAACCCACTCCAGTATTTGTGCATGAGGATACCTATAACCGGCAGCAATTTCCCTAAAGATGGCACTTGCTACTATTTTCTGGGTCATTCTTTTCTCTCATTCTTCCTAGGTATGTGGAGATAGATATGCATCCTACATGACCTGAAACCAGCTGCCGTCTTCGGCGGCTCTGTCTTGGTACCACAGAGTGTAGTCGACTATTAGCTATAATGTATTGTTCTTTATCTTCTTAGTGATGGATCATGCATTTGGCAGCATTCAACTGCAATATTCAGGACAATCTGGAGGGGTTATCCATTGAAAGATCATTCAATTGTAATCTGTGCCACAGCACGAACATCATGTATTGTTGTATGATCAACATCAATGTAATTAATATATCCTGACTAGACTTCAGAAAAGAAACTTGGATGTGGGACAATTTGCATGGTTTTTGTGTCTTGTAAAGATCTATACGTTTTGCGTGGCAGCATTAAAGTAGTTCTATTTGTAATGTTGTGACATTCACATCTATTTATTCCTTGGGGGATTATGTGCCATTGGTGCAAAGGAACAATGCATTAAGTCCCGTGGAATGTATGATAATAAAATGATTATTTGCTTTCCTTTTTTTTCTTTTTACAAGAAAATCTGTGTTTTGGTCTAGTATTTATTTCTTTTGTATATATAAAGAGATCGTGATGACTTATTGTTTAAGGACAAGACTTTATTGTTCTAATTTTGCTTCTCTTTTATTCATATTAGGTGAGAGAGTAATCGTCGGGCTAATCGATTCACTAATTTAGCAAATAATTCATATTTGATTATAATTGGAAGAAGAATTTATAAATTAATTTTTAATTTATATTTTTTTTCTTCTTTTTTTGGTAATAAAAAGAAAAAATTGCTTCTATTTTTATATTTTATTTTTATTCGAATTAGTGAAAACACACGTCAACGCCGTCGGATTCCGTGCACCCTTCTTCACGGTGTGTCTCTCACCGGTACTCCAGTCGTCACTTAAGTCGGACGGAAGGGGGCGCCTGTCCCCGTCGTCCTCTCTTTTGGCCGCTTCGATGCACCGATCAAGGGCAGCACAGCTTGGGGATCCGAAGTCGGGTGAGCGGCAAATCCATTACCTCCTCCTTCCTCTTTTCCATTGTGAGTTCTCGTGTTTTGATTCGATTTACGCGCTCTATATATCGATCGATCGATCGCTCGGTCCCCTGGATTCTGCTCTCATCTTCCACCATTGGTTGATCTAGGGCTTGATCTTGCAGCGAAAACTTCCTTCCTTTCGGCGTACTGCTGATTACTCTCGGTCAGATGTGATCTTTTCTTCCTTCTTTTTTTCCTGCCCCTGTCTCTGCCATGAATTGGATAAAGAAAAGACGGCCACTTGTTGAATGGAATTAGGTAGTTTGGACACCTGAAGAGATACCTTTAATCATTGTTTCTGTGGCTTGCTGTTAGAAATGAACTGTTAATCAAGGCCGGCCTGAAGGACAAGGGATTATTTAGACTTCAGAATGCATACTTTGTAATGATGTCTTGTAGAACATTGTCGCATAACATTCCAATATAGATTTTCAAGTGATATTTGGTCCCAGTTTCTGTTGTTTTTCAACACTTACAAGATGCTAGAATGTTCATCAAGAGTTAGTGTGGTTCAGCAAGAAATGTGTTGGAAAGCATATGATGTAGATAGAAAAAACATGCTAGTATTAGCAGCCAGTGTATATCATGTATGATTTAAAAGGAACATGAGTTTGCTTAAGAATTGTATTTGAACTTCTGAGTGTACGTGCAATAGAGTTCAACTTGAGGTGTTTTGATAAAGGGGAATATGCAGATTTTATATCTTTGGTGATAGATTTATAGCCTATTTTGATCTCTTAATTGTAATTGGAGTACAATTGCACGTTCTGAATTCCTGCTTGTTTCTGATTGAAGATGGCATGAAAAAGTTCAGCAAAAGCAAGCGATCACCATCTTTTCTTAGACTATCTCAACAATGACATGTTGTTTCTGTCAGACCCTTGTGGAATGTACTCCTGGTAGTCATTTGTTGTAACTCTGGCATTTGGGTCTTCACCTATCGATCCCTTACCATATATTTAATTTCTGCATCTATGTACTTATCAATTTGGCATGTGTCTAAGAATATTTCAAGCATAAGATATGCGTAAATTGGAAGATGCCTCGAGTGTCTCTTCAATAGTTATCCAACTATATAGTCTTTGTGCTGATTAACCAACTAAAATATTCTGCATAGAGAGAACTAACCTATTCTTTGTAAATTCTTGGTGTCTCTTTGTTGCTTAGTGTTTCAGTACTATGACTCAAATAATTCTTTTGGATATTTCGTTGTTGCTGCAGTTTAAACATGGCAGCACCCAAAATAATTGGATCTGTGGTTGCGTTCTTTGCATTTGCATATGTATGCGACACTTGAGTTGCTGACAGCAAGATTTTTGGTGGTAATTTATGCTAAACTTCTGATTCTGTATCATATGATCTTTAACAAAATTGAATCTAACATCTGCATTTCTCAAAACCAGACAGAACACCATAAACTGTAGCTGATAATGAATGGTGGGAAGCCACCGACGAGAAGTTTCAGGCCTGGCCTCGTACTGCAGGGCCACCAGTAGTGATGAATCCTATAACCTGCCAAAACTTCATTGTAAGATCAACTGAATCTTAAGGTAAAAGGCATCGTTTGGTGCAACTTTTATGTGCTAGTTGTTTCTTGTTTAATAAATAAGGTTTTGGTTTTGTTGTTGATCCTCAGGTATGGATTTCATCTTAGGACCTCTTTTGTGACTGTTCTGGTGATATTGTGTTGGAAGAAAGTACTATATCTGCTCATGATCATCTTGATTTGCCCAAGTGTTTTTTATTCACATTTTGATTGCAGTGATAATGATTAATAAGCAGAGATTGATTTTACCTCATTATGTTTCTCATGGATGTTGACATTATTCTGACAGTTTGAATAGGAAGTCAATAATTAGTAAACAGATATGTATGTTTGACCTCCAAATTCCTCATGTATCTTTTGTTGTGTATCAATCTCATGGGTATTAATGTTGCTTGATGTCAAGGACATAAACAATAGGAAGCACATTTAGCATGTGCCCTTGTGGCTTCACTGCCAAAGTGTTTCCAAGCTAACAATCCATTGAATTGGTCACCATCTTATTCTTTGTAAGAAAGTTGTCAGCTGGATGGGAACAGGGAAGACAATAAATAACTAGAATTCTAACAGGTAAAAGAAGGAATCGATCTTTTTTCCTCCTTTCTCGACATTTCTTCTCTTATTCTTACGCTTTCTTTCTGCTGATAAAAGCAGGAGTCTTCCTTGCCTCCCTAACTGAGTTCCCATGGCCGCTTGCTCCAGCAGATGACTGCTCGCTAATGGCTCCCCCAGCAACCAGCTGTTTCCCGGTCCTGCTTAAGCCGCAGCTCTTCTCAGGTTCGTATGTACTCGTGGTTGTATGAGTTGCATCATCCTTCAAACTGCTATAGATTTCGTCAGTGGAAGTTGCGAGGTTGCATCAGTTTTACATGTTGTAGTAGCCTGTGCAATGCTTCGAACACCACCGAAGAATTTGCAGCTGTTCGACCTGGTACGATGATGGTGTTGCTTGACGAGGCGATCTAAGTAAAATCGTAGTGATGGAATCTTATCATAAGTAGATTCTTTTCTATTAACTGATAACTACTCAGATTTATAATATATTTTACTTAATTAAATAGAATCATCTAATCTAATGATACAATGCATACTGGGTCGGAGAAGTACCGGACTCCTGACCCTGAAACCGGTGTCTTCGTCCCCGATGAGCACAACGGTGGCAACCACAGCAAGAATGATCTCCGTAACACCCTGCAGCACACTGCTGGCGATTGTTCATTGGTGTTGGAGCAGACTACCTGGATCCAGCAGCTCGAGGAAGTTGACAAGCCTCTCCCAAACCTGGAGGAGAAATGAAGTTGGGCAGAGGTTTCAGTATGATGTTTTAGCTCTCACCTTCATGGTTGTCTTGAGTTGTCTTGGTAGTAGCAGTTTGCAGGTTGCATGATTGCTAAGACTTCTCTTTTGGTTCGAACCTGCTCGACAAACAAGACAAATAGTTCTGCCACTGCAATTGCCTGTCCCTCTTTGAGTTGATCTGTTTTCTTGTCTCAGCAAGTTAGTACCAGCTATTTACTGATCATAATAATCCAAATTCCATCAGCTTCCTTCAAGCAAAAAGTATGTGTGACATTAGCAAAAGTCTGTCACGTAAATTGTCATTCTTTCATCAAATTATGGATACTGCAAGGGAACATGTTACACTTTAGACGTATTACATTCTTATAATGATAGAATGAGTAATACATTTGTTTGAAGGTCATCAACACCCCAAAACTCAAAAGAAACAACAATCACATGAAGCCTATACAATAAGAAATAGCAGCTGTAGTTCCACTTGAAGTGGAAACACTGGCTACCAATAATCTCCACAGGAACATTGCCCGTTCTTGAAATGATGGAATCGCTGCATATCCCTCACGATAATCTCCCTACCTGTGACCTGAGATATGAACTTGGTTGCTTTATGGCAATCGTTGCAGACACGAAGGTTCTTTCGTATTTGAATTGTGGTTCCTGGTGTAGTGTTTATGAGCCCGAATGCGATCGCAAGCTTCTCGCTGTGTGTTCCGAGCAGCTGTTCTTTAACATCCTCTTCCACATCATGTAAAGAATCACTATCAGGCATATAGCCGACAGCTTTAATCTCATCTATTAGCCTAGCTAATCTTGTGTAGATCTTCTGTGATTGTGGATGATCAGTACTTCCAGAATGGAAGGTATGTATCTCATTCTTCAAATCGATTGAACTGTAACCAGGAGTCTTCTGCAGCCCTTTCTTCTCCATCATAGTCCTCACCCTTGCTACATCCTCCCACATTGAAGCTGCAGCATAGATGTTAGCCAATAGAACATGGTACCCTCCCTCATCCGGTTCTAGCTCAAACAATCTCTGTGCTGCCTCCTCACCCAACTTTACATTTTTGTGGATCTTACAAGCACCCAACATGGCACCATAAACACTAATACCCGGTCTGATTGGCATTTTCTGAATAAAGTCCCAAGCTTCATCAAGCCTCCCGGCACGGCCCAGCAGGTCCACCATGCAACCATAGTGATCCATATTAGGCTCGAAGCCATAGTACTCCTTCATGCTGGCAAAGTATTTCTTCCCCTCCTGGACTAAACCAGAGTGACCACAAGCCGAAAGAACACTCAGCAATGTTATGTCATTTGGCTTCACAGAGCTCCTCTTCATCTGTTCAAACAGGTCAATTGCAGACTTCCCAAAACCATGCGTCCCATAACCATCTATCATCGCATTCCATGTCGTGACATGCCTCTCCTCCATTGCATCAAAGAGTCTTCGTGCTATACGAACGCTCCCGCACTTGGCATACAAATCTACGAGAGCAGTCATGATGAATATATTTTTGTCCGTACACAATCTAATAGCCAAGCCATGTATCCATTTTGCCTGCTTCAAGACAGATATGTCAGCGAGTGCAGGAATTACACTAACCATAGTGAATGAATCTGGCTTTACATTCTCCCACTGCATCTTGTTGAAGAGTCTCAAAGCATCCTCAACACGATCATTCTGTGCATAGCCCAAGATCATAGCATTCCAAGACACAAGACTCTTTACCGGCATGTTCTCAAAAACATCTTCAGCAAGATCAATTCTCTTACACTTTGAATACATGGTGATGAGTGCATTCAGAACAGAAACATCAGACTCGAAGCCAGTTCTTGTAAGCAACTCATGAACATGCCTCCCCTCCTCGAGATCCCCCAGTTCACCACAGGCATACAAAGCACCCATTATGGTAACATCTGTGGCCTGGATACCATCTGCCATCATCTTCTTAAACAGTCTCAAGGCTTCCTCTGCATCCCCATTTTGCCCATATCCATCGATCATAGAATTCCACGAGACAACATTCTTCAGCCGCATACTATCGAACACCAACCTTGCGGTCTCAATTGCCCCCCGCTTTGAATACATATCCACGAGAGCAGTTGAGACATTCACCAAAGAATCAAAGCCAGCCTTCATGGCAAAAGCATGAACGGTTTTCCCGATCTTCAAAGATCCAACATTGGCACAGGCAGGCAAAGCCGAGACGAGGGTGATTGAATCAGGCTTGTGACCATCCTTTTGCAATCTTATCACCATCTCCAAAGCCCTCTCTGCCATCCCGTTCTGCGCATACCCGGAAACGATGGCATTCCACGCCACCAAGTCCCTCTCAGGCATTCTATCGAACATCCTCCTCGCCTCCTCGATCCTGCGACATTTCGCATACATGTTTACGACGGCGGTCATGGCAAACACATTGGAGCCAAAGCCACTGGCGATCAGCTGCGAGTGTATCTCCCTGCCCCGCCCCAGGTCCGAGCGGTCGCCGCAGGCCTTCAAGAGGTAGGTGAAGCTGTGCACGGCCGGGCGCACGCCGGCGCGCCTCATGGCGCGGAAGAAAGCGACGGCGTCGTCGAGGGAGGAGTGCTTGGCGTGGCCCCTGAGCAGGGAGTGGTAGAGCTCGTCGGTCTTGTCCTCAACGGAGCCGAAGACGAGGGTGGCATCGTGGAGGTCACCGAAGCGGGAGAAGAGGGCTACGAGCTTGGTTTGGAAGACGTGCTCAAGGTGGAGGCCGCGCTTGACGACTTGGGGGAGGAACAGGCGGACCTCGCGGCGGTCGGCGCAGAGATCGAGAAGGAGATAGGAAGGGTGGGAGAGGAGGCGAGGCGAGAAATGGGGAGGGGAGTGGGAGGTGTTGGGAAGAGTAGGAGCAGCAGCAGCAGCGAACGGGCTCAGCGTCGACAGCATTTGTATCGGTTTCGTGAGTCGAGTCGGGGGAGCGGGTAATTCAATAAAAGGAAGCTAATGGTGAACCCATGACATAATGGGCCATTAACGGGCTCAGCCCAATAGTTAATTCTTTTTTAGGCCGACATGCCTGAATATTAGTGGTAATGAAGTCGGACACGTGATCCGTCTTAAGACCAATCCGAGAACCAAAAGTTACGTCTTTTAATGTACCCGTTACGTATGATTGGAGAAGATGTTTCACGGGTCCCACTCTGTTCTCCAATCACAAAATAGGTAGATGCGCAGGGGATACTTAAACTTTTACAAAGACTGCGGTAGCGCGGGTTTCGAGGGCTGCGAAGTTACTGCAGCCGGACAATACATCTGGAATCCGGCGAGATGGCCGGGAAACGGGGCCGGTCTCTTGATAGAGGAGGTGGTAGTGGAGTCTTGTTCAGCAATCTCCGCCTCCGAAGGCCCAATGGTGACGAGTGCTCGCGTTTCCTGCCCTTCTTCAGCTTTATCCTACCTCCTCTTTCTAAATGCTCCTCTTTTCCTTGCTTTGTTTGATGCTTGCTGTAGTTTGATCAGCACTTAAGCGTGCATAAATGAGACCTTTTTTCTTCATTGTTGTGCTTCCTAAACTAAATCATTGGGAAATCTAGTAGTCTACATGTTCATGTTTTCCTCCGTGACTTTCTTAGTTGTTATTATTGTTTCTGTCCTAAGGCTTAGAAATTAATGCGACTTCCTTTAGAAATTAAGGAAGCAAAAACAAGTGTGCAGGTGGCGCATGGTGTAAAGGATCTTTCTTCACTTAATCTCACTTTTTCGTAGTTAATAGCCACTAAACTTACCGAATCCATTCTGATGTAGCTTATGCAAGTATTCCAAGTACGATTGTGTTTATCTTTTGACACTCATTACTAAAGTCAACTCACCTTATGCATCTAATGAAGACGTCCTATCTTTCATGGTGTTCTTCCTTTGAGCTCTTGTTTTTCTGTTGTATGTTATTGCTGGTGTGAGTAGACTATGTCTGACAAGATTCACCTTTTGTAAGATCCATTTAAATTGATCAACATTCCCTTATCTTTGTTGGCCAGATACCATTTCCTCTTAATACATGCATTGTACGTGTTCTATCCCACAAGTCAAACTAGCTAAGCTGTGATCAATCTTCTTGTATTGTTTTGCTGAATTTGTTCAACATCTTATAATGGCACAGTGTTTAGAATAGGAAACTTTTCTTTTCTTGGAGAGCTATGAGGACTCAAGGCAAGGAGATCTACAGTTAATTTGCACAATCTGGTAACTAAATTTCGATTTGTTTGGTACCAAACTTTGGAAACTTAAATCTTTGGTTCTTAACTCCCTTATGGATCATATTCATGCTCGGTAAGTGAAGCAGGCAAAGAGGGATCTTTGCATTGAATGTATTAGGGTTCTGTCCTTTGTATAATTGTGACAAAATATGAGGACACACCGTTCATATTGGGCATTTACATTTCACTAAAGAGCATGACACTTGTATCTTTAACCATTTTCATTCTTGATTCTTTTTTAACATCTTTTCAGTCAGACTCTTCTGTAGTTCTGGCAGCATGCAGCCTTACATCTGAAGAATCAAATAACCATCCAGGTATATACATCCTCCAAGTCTCTTTGCTGTTGCGTACGGGTAGAACATCTCCATGTCTCTTTTCTATTTATTTAATGAATTTGACTTCTATAGTTTCATATTGAGTTATGTAACTTTCTTATAAATAAGAAAGGTCAGGTATTTGAAAAGATATGGAAGGGAAACTCTATACCACTGTTAAATAGTTGTTATCTATACTATCTTACTCTCAGCAGTCGGATTTTCTGTCGATGCATCGCAATTGGCGATACTAAAAAGTCATTCAATAATCTGCTTGTCCATGAATGATGTAGCAATCTTTTGTCAAATGTTGATTTAGATAGATAAAAATTTAGTGTAGTTGATTTATTACATTTTCATGCATTGATAGTGAATCCGATGGTTGATAGCAATTCAAATTATCCAAAATAAGGTGCTATAGATAACAATATATTGCAGTGATATAGAATTTTCGTTTCCTACTTTTTTGATCTCTTTCTGCTGATTTGCAATGAGAAATTTGCAAATTTTGATTTCAACATCTGATACCTTGAGATTGGACATGCAGCTGGACACCATGTATCGAACTGCAGCACAAATGGAGAGAATAATCATGAAGATGATGTTTCTTCCCCTAATCCATCAGAACCTGATATATCTGATGCAGAAGAAAAAACTGTTCCACTTTCTGGAAAACCCTTCTTTTCAATCATTATGTCAAAGTCTCAAGTCCAGCGCCCATATCAACTGGTAATTTCCTTTTATATTAATCCTGGGTATGCAGTTCTTCTAAATTTTCTCCAACATCTAAGAATCTTTTTGTCTTGCTGCATTTTGTCAAACTCTGAATAATTTTAATGATATGTCATACTTTTGCCATACTCTTGAACTGATTCGAAGCAAAACAACCATTTCAATACCCTTTTATACTGAAACAATTATTTCAATGGCCCAACCATATTAATTGAAAGAATATGAACTAAAATGATTGTCATTATTAGCTACTACCCTTATCATCCTGAAACAATTATTTCAGTGACCTAACTATATTAATTGAGAGAATAGGACCTAAAGCGATTATCAGTCTTAGCTACTATCATATGGTGATCTGATGATTCTGTACTTTTTCATCAGATAAAAACTAAGAGTGAGTTCAGTCGTACTCTTTTGCTCAACCAGTTGACAAAGTTCTAATAGAAGTCCAACTACAAATAAAAATCCTTAGGTGAACTAAGCCTTGTGCTTGTGAACACGATGGAAGAGGCAGTATTTGTAACACCTCACTTAGTCCTACATCGGAAGTGGGCAATGACTATGATTGGCTTATATGGGTCTAATGAGTGTACTGCGACAACTCCCGCTTAAGCATTTTGGTCCATGATTGAAGGACCAAAATGGAGTTATTGGCCAGTTGGCTCATCAGACTCGGGTCGTGATATTTGGTATCAGAGCCGACCTAGCATTTGGGCAGGGTGAGAGGGCTAGAGTAGAAAAAGGTTACCCGTGGATAGAGTCAGAGAACTCATCGCGGCGTGGCATCAGAGCCGACCTAGCATTTGGGCAGGATAAGAGGGCTCGAGTAGGAAAAGGCTACATGTAGATGGAGTCAGAGAACTCATCACGGCACGTGGGCAGGGTTAAACCTCACATGCATTATGCTAGGGTTCGATTTGGGTTATGTTGGACCTTAACGAGGACGTCAAGCTAATTGAGTGGGGGATAGTGTAACACCCTACTTAGTCCCACATCGAAAGTGGGCAATGACTATGATTAGCTTATATGGGTCTGATGAGTATATTATGACAATTCTTGCTTAAGCATTTTAGTCCGTGGTTGAAGGATCAAAATGAAGTTATTGGCTAGTTGGCTCATCAGACTCAGGTCGTGACAATATTTAGTATTGGTGATTAGTTCTATCTTGGATTTAACCTATTTGTTTTTAGGGAGTTGCTGAAATGTGTTCTTACAGCTTCCAAGGTGCTTCAGTGTACCAGAATCCTGAATATAGCTTCTTTTAATTTCTAGTGAATCTGCTGCTTTGTTCATTAGATGCTACACAGGTGATTTATACCGTTTTATATCTTTTTTTTAATTTTATAGGCAATTCCAAAGAAATTTTGGCCACATCTTCCAAACACCTGTGTCCCTTTAACACTTCACTTCAAGAAGAAGATATGGGAGATGAGATATTACGGAGATCGAGCCCAGAGAAGATTCGATGGTGGATGGAAACATTTTGTGAATGATAACAATTTGAAGATTGGAGATTGCTGCTTCTTTGAACTCATGGACGATACGGATTTTACATTTCGGGTTCAACTTCTTAGAGGAGATCTCCCAGCTGAATGTCTTAATAACGGTCTAAGTTCCGATAGACCTATTTTGATAGACTAGAATCCAAATGCATCAATACCTGGTTTCTCTGTAGCAGACACATATGGTCCCAGAACTCAGTAAGTTAATGGAAACCAGGATCTCTTTCAACAAATGGGAACCTTGTAATATTTTAATACTAAGGTAGTGATCAGCTCATGCAATGGAATTTTGATGGGGATGTTCTATGTATGGTTGTTGTTCTACATGTTCAAATGTGTAATGTGTCTTCAAACTAATGGTGGTCAACTCATGCAATGCGATTCTAAGAGGAATGGCTTATGTCTGTTTGTTATTCTCAGTGTTCAAGTGCTCTCTGTGGCTTGCTGCTCCTCTCATTCTCCTGAGTTGATGAACACACTAGTACTATCTTGGTGTTCATTTTACCTCCTTTCACGTATGAATCTTAAAACTCTTGCATCAGAAGAAGGCCACCAATGTGCATCAGTTATGCCCACAGCATGCATACTAGAGACAAGGTGAATTGTTATGTTCATTGTGACTAAAATCTGTCTAAATTGCTTCCTGCTGCGGCTACAAAGCAGCATTAGTCATCAAGATGGATGAAAAATACATGCAAAGCAAACTGCTAAATCTTTACATTTCTTCCTTATGTGAGCACCTACTAATGAAGCAATTGATGAGTTGGTAGAACAGCAAAGGGTATGCAGGTTGGTGAGATTTTATATTGGATTCGTATGATGTTGCATGTTGGCACCATTAGAATAATGCCTAGGCATGTTGGATTGTACTCTTACAATCACAACAAGAACAGGAAAGTGTTCAGATTGCATGCAAATGATGAGCAAGACTATGTCATGTTGGGATAATGATTCCAATGCTACATGAGTTTATTCCTTTGTTCATCTGTGCAAGCATGACAATGTTACAGTGGTTCCCTTCTAAGCAACATCCTCTAAAATGCTACATGTTTTCTGACTTGTAAGTCCATTTTTGTAAACACCCAGATCCATATTTTTCTATGCTATTTATTTAATTCTCCAATTAAAGAACTCTAAACAACATTTTAGAGTAAGAATATAATAATTTCTAGAAAAGAGTGAAAAATACTATAGATGATAGCTTGTCAAAAAAAAAAAAGTATTTATGAAGAAAATTAGTTTGAAGTGTCCTGTTTAGTGGTAACCAAGAAAATCAAGTCATTTTCATGCTTTTAACATAGAACTAAATCATTTAAATAAGAACCACAAAAATGAACATTAAATCAATTTACAGGACTTTGACTCTTCATTAATTAGGGTTGGTTGCATAGGTTAAGCATTAGCTTGTGACTTCAAGTTAACTGCTGATGCAGAAGCTGCTGATCTCTTTTTTCTACTTAACTGGTCTTATATCATCCAATAATGTAATGTGAAGTGTAATTATGAAGCCATTGACTGTCTTTCTAAATAAAATTCAAAGCTAATTGCTAATTGTGAAACCTCCTATGGTACAGGTTTTTGTGATGTACTGTTTGGGTTCCTTGTGTGCTGCCCAGATTTCTTTATGCTCCTAGGTTTTGATTGAGTAAATTATAATCCTATGTTATAAGTAAACAACAACATTGAAGGCAGAAACCCTTAGGACTACATTACTCCTTAGGAGTAAACAAAAAACATAAAATGTTAAAAGTATCAACCAAGACTGCCCTTAATCTTTTTTTTTTTCCTTGGACTTAAAGATTCATTTTCTCCCCTGATACAATGTTAGATAAGATAATATCTCATAATATATCAGGCAAGAAAAATTAGTTTCATCTTTTGTTCTCCAAGAGAATGGATGATATGCAACAAAGAGAACAGAGTGAATATTGCAGAAATGTTAGATAATGATAAGCAAGAAATATTGCAGAAGAATGACAGATGCATGCTTTAGTTGAAAGAGAGTTGTATTAATCTGAAGTCAATAAAGGAAGATGTACCACAAGTACTTGAGTCAAAGAATTGACAATGTGAAGGGCATGTTTCACTGTATCTGCACAGAGTCTTTGTGCGTTTGAAGTTGGAACTCGATGGCATCGGTTCTCAACAACTCATACCTACCGAGAACACATCTAGTGAACATATGTACTACAATAACTGAGTCCTTGTTTGCCAAGAAACAGTGTCATGATGAACCAGAGGAGTGCTCAAAGCTGCAACGCAATTAAGATTGCTCTTACCAGAGTGGTTCCCCTGTTTTGGAGAAATTAAGTGCTAATTCTTACAAATTTCCATTTCTAAATCCTATAACTTGAGTTCTTGAATAGATTTCCCCAGTTGAGGTTGACTTGATTTCTTGGTGTGGCTAAGGATGCATTCATATTTTTATTTCCAATTCTTAAAACTTGAGCTCTTGAATAGATTTTCCAGTTGGAGGTTGACTTGAGATTTCTTGTTGTGGCTAAGGATGCATTCATATTTCTATTTCCAAATCCTAAAACTTGAGCTCTTGAATAGATTTCCCCAGTTGAGGTTGACTTGATTTCTTGGTGTGGCTAAGGATGCATTCATATTTTTATTTCCAATTCTTACAACTTGAGCTCTTGAATAGATTTTCCAGTTTAGGTTGACTTGAGATTTCTTGTTGTGGCTAAGGATGCATTCATATTTCTATTTCCAAATCCTAAAACTTGAGCTCTTGAATAGATTTCCCCAGTTGTGGTTGACTTGATTTCTTGTTGTGTCTGAGGATGCATTCAATATGGTGTTGGAATCTGGAACCAGCAGAAAACATCTTAATCAGAGAAACTTTGTTTGTTCAGAGGATGGATCATGAGCAATTGAGGATGCATTCAATCTGAAGAACCAGCAAAAATATGTTAATCGGAGCAACTTTGTTTGTTCAGAGGATGGATCATGAGGAATTGAGGATGCTTTCAATCTGAAGAACCAGCAAAAACATGTTAATCAGAGCAACTTTGTTTGTTGAAAGGATGGATCATGATGATGACCTACCGAAATGGATCGATGCATTTTATCCGTGATTGCCGGTACGAGGCTTTCGGTGTTTGTTCATGACACTAAAAAATGTCAGAAGCATATCTTAGCATGCCAACAAGAATTACCCCAACCATGTGGAAGGAGAGAAAATAAATCACAAGCTTAGCTCTCATTTTGATCCTCGGAAAATGAAACCAAATTCAGTGAGTTCGATCGTATAGAAAAGAAATGTGGCTGTACAAATGGCAATGGAAATCCGAGTTCAAAACAAAGAAAGTTAGTTGTCTTCTTTAGAATAGCTAAAATCAAAGAAGAATTCACTGCTTAATGATGCAAACTTCACGTTGGAGAATGAAAGATATGGCTCTCCAAACGTTGTAATTCCCAAATCAAAGATGTTTTCAGCCATTTCTGCTGATTGAGAGGGAACTGTGGATGGCATCAGCCTCAGAGCAGCAAAACAGAAGGTGATTTCTTTATCGTTGTTGGACAAGTAAACGCACGTAGGAATTCTATAGTTTGCTTGTTGAGGGAGCTTAGCAGCACAGCGGGATCAAAGAGGAAACCGAAGACTGCCCCCTCATTTCATATCAGGAAAAGAAAAATGAAAGTTGCTTGAATATTATTATATATATACATTATGAGGTTGATATGTGGGTGACGAAAGTGGTGACACAAAAGAAGATCTACACAAGCTTTTGGTGATGGCTTTAAGGTGGATCCCAGTGGGAGGGTGAGATATGCTGCTGAATGATTGATTACATCTCAAATGGTTGATAAATGGTTGGCACAGCTAACATGAAAATGACTGAATAGTTCACATATCTTTTCAAGGAGTGGTCAGTGGTGGGTGACACATTGCTTGATCCACATGCTAAACTCCTCATGACTATACTGGTCTAACACACAATAGATTAGTTGTTTCAGATGTTCATGGTGATTGATGTGCACAAAACTCTTTCCAATGGCATTCTTGAGTTGCAGAATTTTTTTCTTAAAGGATTTATAACTGGTAGAGATGAATGCATTGGCCGGTAATAAGTTAGTTCCCTCAAATTAAAATAAAAAAAATTCCTCCACTCTTCATAATGTTTCATCATTCTGATTTATCTTGGCCTTTTGAGAGTTGATGGTCATCTAATATGATAGAGAAAATTAAAGAATTGCTTCATGGTTTTGATGTTTATGAGGTGGAAATAAGATAGTTGGCAGCACCATTTCTTGGTGGAAGAAGACAGCTTGTAACAAGGAAGCAACAGCAATGTGGATGTTTCATATTTACCACTGAAAAATGAGATAAACACTTAGTTTTGCTTTTGTTATTGTGGCAGTACACTGCAAAGATGATGACTGCAGAGCAAACTTAAATCGGATTTCTTAAGGCAGTATTATTGGTTTTACTTGGTAATATGAAGTAGTTATCCTAGTAAAGATCTGATGGAGAGAATAGCATAAGATCAAATGAAGTGATCCCATTATTTTGGTTCCATTTTTCGGTGATTGAAGGTGCTTAAATTTTTTTGTCTCTGCATCAAACTACTGATTCATTCTGAACAGAAGAAAAAAGGTTCAGATGTAGATCAATCAGAATTTGGACATTCTGATCCAACTGCTACAGAATCTTAGACTGAAAAGGAAATCATTAACCAGAACTCTGCTATTCTTGATTCTTTCTCAGCCACTTACAGAGTTTGAGCTGAACAATTATGATGGTGGGGTGGGGTGGGGTTTCTCATGCTGATACAATATAAAATGCCTCTAACTACTGATGCATGCAGGCATAAGAACACCAAGCCGTGAAGGCACTTGCAGCACTTCATACGGCAACAAAAACAAGTGCAAGTTGATCAGCCTGCAAAGATAATTCTCTGTGGGTAAAAACCTGACAATGGATCTCCCAGCTTGCTTAAACCACTAACTTGCTCTGGTTAATTAGGTCAGTTTGCTCTCTAACCGAGATTTAGAATTCCTTGTAACACACAATGAACATCCACTTTCACTTGAATCACCCATTACAACACTTCAAAGAATGTTGTTGTCGCCTTCCGATCCGACTCAAATGTTCTTAGTGATTTAGAAACTCGAAGAAAAAGATGTTCAGCATCATTACAGCAGCACTGTTATCGACTAATTACTTGTGTTATTTTAATTACTTCTGTTCTCCTTGCCAAATCAGACATTTCCTGATCATTTAATTCAGTTCTTGATCCCAAATCAAATGCAGAGTGAGTACCGTGTCAAACAGAGGGAAACGAGTGCATGAATCTTCCTCGGCATTGCCTTGCAGAATCCACTGCCTTCTTTGACTTCTAACCCTTGTCAAGTGGCATGGCGAACCTAATCCTCAGCTACTCTCCTGCAGAGGTGTCATCACAAACAGTCCTCAGTATTCCTTCAATCTCCAAATGAGAACCCTGATTACGTGATCAGAAGATGCATGCATGGAGATATTAAAAGAACGTGAATTCCACAGTATATATCCTTCTCTTCAGAAATATACATCGATTGGTAAGCCAAGCCAGCGATATTTAATGTCGATGTTGTCGGCTGTTTGCTTTGCGTTTACTTCTCTGTATCATCGGGTTTGTCCTATATATTCTCAGACAACCCAAGAGACTGCTTGGTATTGTAGCAGCAATGGCGAGGTCTCTTAGTCACGAGGAGACGGGCAGCGTGAAGAAGGGGCCATGGACACCGGAGGAGGACAGGAAGCTCATTGATTACGTGCAGAAGCATGGGCGGGGGCACTGGCATCGCATCCCCAAGCTGGCCGGCCTGAACCGCTGCGGCAAGAGCTGCAGGCTCCGGTGGACCAATTACCTCCGACCTGATATCAAGAGAGGCAAGTTCACCGAGGAAGAGGAGCAGCTCATCGTCCACCTCCACTCCATTCTCGGAAACAAGTATGAATTCCCATCTTCTTCTTCATTAGCTTCACATATTGGCTGTGTGAGAAGATGTAACCGAGCACGATTGTTCGTCGAAGGTGGTCGTCGATCGCGACCAAGTTACCTGGAAGGACGGACAACGAGGTCAAGAACTACTGGAACACGCACCTGAGGAAGAAGCTCATGCGAATGGGGATCGATCCGGTGACCCATAGGCCGACAACGGATCTCAGCCTGCTGACGAGCCTCTCGAGTTTGCTCTCCGCTGGTAATTTTGGCTACACGACGAGCCACTTGGAAACCGCTCTCAAGCTACAGGCAGAAGCTGCACTCGTGGTGCAGAGCCTGATTCAAGCCCTGACAAGCAGCTCCACTTCAAACATGGACCTGATGAACCTCTTCGGATCACCTTCTCACACAAACTACAAAGCCGGTGATGGCTGCCTCGGCGGCTCATTCAACCTTCAGAATTCAGCTTCGGTGATCCCTTACTGGAACAAGGACTCACAACCTGTTCCGGACTCCAGCTTCTGTATGGATGAAGGAGGGGTTACAGCTTGGAGTGCTTCGAGAACAGAAGAGCGTCAGAGCGCCAGTTCATCGCCAGCTTCAAATTCTACTCCGCCCTTCGCTTCAGCCTCTTCCGAGGCAGAGAATGTTGACCTACTCAAGCTAAGTGATAGTACATACGCGAATTCGTTGTCCTTCACACCATTTGAGGCTTGGGAAAACCTAAACTTGGATAGCCTCATCAGTGATCTTGGCTGGAAAGAAATACAAGAGTAAGCATTTTAATCTTCTCTTTCCACATTAATTTCTACCTACATGCAATGGATATATTGACAAGTATTCTTTGTGTGTTTACAGCCAAATGCCATGGCCTAATGCATAAACTTCAACTTGTTAGATAGGTTTTGAGGTATCATTTTTTGATGTAAAGCCTTGCTATACATAAGCACAGTTTTCTCTTCCCACTCAAAATGTATAGAAGACTAGAGATGCTATACATGATCTTCTTTTAACAATTCTCTGGTTTGGTGGAGCTGAAAGGAGAAAGTAGGATTGTGCAGCTGAAAGCTTGGGACATTTGATGAACTCGATAATAGTTGGTTGTGTTGGAGATTGCTAATTTATTGAGAAGATAGATTTGAAGGTTTGACCTTGATTAAAGAGACAAGTCATCCAGAGCACCAAAGAGACAAGCATTAGAGTTACAGAGCTCCAAAATATTTGGATTAATGTTTTAGATCACCAGATAGTCTTAAACTGAAATCTCAGAGATAAAGGAACAAAATGAGGTGCCTTTTCTTATCCAAAAGTCTGGGAATTGTTCAGTGACCATATGATTCATTATATTATATTCGAATATAAAAAAAATCAAATATGCAGCCATATTAAAAATTTAAAATCTGATCATTTGATATATCAAAGCAAATCTGAGTTTTACCTCTTTCCATGAAAGAAAAGTTGCTATGGGGAATCTTTAGAGCATCACAACAAACAGAAAGAACGGTTGAAGTGTCTGGCAGAAGAAGTCAAAGAAGGGCCAAAAAAGGACTCATCATATTGACCATCTCACAGCTACAAACTTCCACAAAGCCAATAGTAGGAAGCTTCGTCAAATCTGATGGTGTGGTAATGTCTTCGGTAGATTCTAATGCTGACATTGTTTCCGGCCACAAACTCCATGGGAGAACAGAAGATGCAAACAAGCTGGCTACAGAAGTGTCTTTAGTCACAAACTCTTCGTGGCCACATGGAGCAGAGGATTTGTTGCAGGGAGCAAATGCAATGACTCAAACTTGCTGTGATCTAGTTAGTATATTAAAGCTTCTGAAAGAGAGAATAGAAGACAAATATTATCACAGTATGCAGCTTTGTAAGTACTCTTAGCCACAGCACAGTAACAAGTTATTTCACTTGTGCCTAACATATAACCACGAAGTTATCACTAAAAATTTGGTGTTTATGCTGTACCTAAACAATTCCAGTGGTAGCACAATCAAGATGTGTCAAATGGTAGACATAAAGAAAAATTAGAGGATTAACATATCGTAACAGCAGACAGAGTCACTAATCAGCATGAAGTGAATGATAAGAAAATTTTAGCTCACATGTAATAAAAATAGTTAACAAGGTTTCGGCATTATAAAATAATTACATTGAGTTCATTGGATATGTGATGGGTTTAAAAGATATACCGTTTCTCTATAAGCGCAAAGGAAAATGTAGTACAATTCTCCTCAACTAAAATCTGGCAATGGAACTGAAGATACCCTTAAAATCTTTATGTTCGTTACAGGATTTCAGACAAGCACTTGATGAAGCATCAGAAAATCCAAGTGATACTGAAGCATCGAAGAAGCACGATATGTAGTATGTGAGACTCAATGTGATACACTACCTGCGATTGAGCTCCTATTTCTACTTATGGGTTTTATGGCTGCCCTTCTTCAGCAGAGTCCCAAACTTATGTAGAAAAGGCTTCTTCTTCTTTTGCTCCTGGTTCTTGGTGGGTGAGGTTGTTCCATACTCCATGCTCTCTGTCATGCTATTTATCTGATCAAAGCTACCACTGTCCAACTTCGAATCTGCATCGTCATCTATTGATTCTGCTTCATAGTCCTTTTCTGATGCTAAACCTTTTGACACGATATCCATGGGATCTTCCTCTTCCTCATTTTGGTTTCCTTTCTTGTTCTCCACATTTGGCTTTTGGTCATCCGAGTGATAATTTAGTACCCATTCACGACTATTTATTTCCTGAGGCATGTTCGGCAGTACGTCATATTCTTTTTCACTCTTTGAAAGCCTAATCTTTTCTTCAGTTTTCTTGGCTGTGGCCTCCTCAAGCAGCAAAGACAAATCTTTGATTTTCTGCAGGGCAGTTGTTTCCCTGACCCGAAGATCATCATTTTCTTGAGTGATACTCTGCAGTTCATTCTCCTTGTCCAACAACCTTTCCTTTAGCCGCAAAGTCTCAGCCTTTGCTTCTTCTGCTGCTTCATAAGCTGCAGTGGCTGCAGATTCAGCTTGTTTCAACTTGCTTAACATCTCAACGCTATCTGCCTTTGCTGCCTGTGCTTCTTGCTCTGCTAGTTTGAGCGAGTCAACAAACTTTGCCATTTCCATCTTGAGGGAAGAAAGTTCATCTTCTGATTTTTTGATGGCATTAATAAAGTGTAGCTCCTTTGTGTCCCACTCGGTGCTCGAATTGCTGGCTTCTGTTTCAAAATTTTCGACACTTTTCTTGAGGCAAACTATCTCATATCTTGCCTCATCTAGCATGACCTCATACCTCTCTTCAGTGTTCTTGATAGCTGAATTCAATTGCTCTATTTGCACCTGGGCATCTTCAATTTCAGCTTGCTTTGCCAAAAGCCTTTCTTGATTTTCCCTGGCTTCAGTAGACATTTCATGCAATGCTGAAGCTAAACCTTCCATTGCTTTCTTAACCTTTTCTGCTTCATCTCTACTAGTATTAAGTTCGTGAACGAGTTTGTTTTTCTCTTCCAACAGTCTCTCGATATCTGAAGCAGCAATCTTGTCCTTGTCGAGCACCTGCAACTTCTCCTCCTCCAGTTTCTTAACCTCAGATTTTAACAGTTCAACTGTCTTTCTGAGGCTTACTGTCTCTTCCTGTGTTAAATCAAGCTTCCTATCTGATTCCTTGAGATCATTTTTGTACTTAGCTACCTCAATTTCCATGGATTCTATTTTTCCTTGAAGAGCAGCAATCTCAGTTTCAGCATTTTGCAGTAAAGTGGCATACTCTTCCATTTTTTTCCTCGTGATATCAAGAGATTCAGTTGCAGACTTCTCAGATTGGTTGACTTCCTTAAGTCTAGATTCGAATGATGCCACATCCTTTTTCAACTCCTCAACTTGCTCACAAGCATCTGATTCAGCCTTTCTCGCATCAGTCACTTCCATTTGTAACTGTTCAACTAATGATTCCATCTTGGGTAGTTTCTCTTCAGCTGTCTTTGCTCTTTCAAGTTCGAGCTCCAAACAATTCATTTCCACATTCAACTTCTTAATCATTTCTGCTGCTTCTGTATTCATATTATCCAGATTGGAATCAAGCAAGGATTTTAAATGGATCACTTCTCTGGACAAGGCCTCCACCTTCTCTCCATTCACTTCAGAAATCTTCTTTGCATCATCAGCTTCGCTCAGCGCAGTGTTCTTCACACTGTTGGCACTAGCTAACTCAAGTTTCACTTTCTGGAGTTCCTGAGTCACAGAAAGCAGTGTCGAAGCATCCAAAGCATGCTGATTTCGGATGCTTTCAAGTTCTTTTTGATGCTCTGCATCCCTCTTTTGTGCGCCTTCAATGCCTGCTTGCTCCAATTCATCAGCCCGGAATTTCTCAATCTCCAAGATCTCCTCGGTCATCTTCTTAGCAACAATTGCGGCTTCGAGTTTCTCATTCATCTCACTGGCCAATCTCTTAGCTTCATTCAACTCCTCGAGAGTCTGCGTCTTCTCCTGCTCGGCTGAAGCCAACCGCTCTCTTGCTCTCTTCAAATCCTCCTCAATGGCATCCAACTTTGCTTGCAGCTCTGAGCCTTTTGAAGTTCGATTTGGTTTCTACAACCAAAATCATGATCTTAAAAAGATTCACAGAAAGAAGACCTGGACTTAACATGTAAATTTTGTTTGTGTCCTTACCTCAGGAGTTGTACTGTTCTTAATCGGCGGCTTGGACTCCGCCAACTTGGGTGACCGCTCAAGCAAAGAGCGTGACTTCGGCACAGGAGAAGATGGCTTTGCCACAGACGGAGATACTTTTGGCACAGGAGAAGATGGCTTTTGTGCCGGAGAAGGGGAACCAGAGTCCGACTTGGTGGATCCATTTCTACTAGGTACCTTGCTGACCTTGGGGGTTGCCGATGTAGTCTTGCCGTTCGAAGCCTCGAGTAGGCCGGATCTGCGCTAGGTCAGATTTACCAAAGCTTTCTTTCATCCAGACTATAAAACCACTACATAAAGGAAAGCAATGCAAGATATCCCCGATACAGATCATCCTAAAAAGTGTATGAATCTATCGCATAAATCAGTAGCTATCTTAGGAGCCACAGCTAAATCAGTCAACAAATGTCATATACAGTGAACTCGGGAACCTAATAGCATTGCATACATCACTACTATGTTGCCCAAATGTAGAAATGCAATAGCGAACCATAAAAGAAGAATCTTGATGCTCAAGCCCATGTAATATCCAGCAAAACATGGCCTAAAGATCCACGTTTAGATCAGACAAATCAGCAAACAGCATCCAATCTAACAAGAGTCAGATTGCAGCATGTGCAGGTACCGCTTTACCTACGCTAAAAAATGCATCTTGATCACAGGAAGAGAAAGCATTTCAAGAACAAGAACAAAAAAAAAACCATACTGAAAACAAACCCAAAGCAAATCGTACCAAAAAACCCCTAAGAAACTAGGAAAGGCGGCAGCTTGGTGAAGTAGAGGAGAAGAAGAGAAGGAAGCTCTCACAGATCTGGTGGGAAAAGGATGCTTACTTGGCTTTGGCGGGCAACATAGTAGTTAGTGGCTTAGGGAGATGCAAGTGAGACGCTACCAATGGGAGCTGCCGGAGAGCTCAGGGTAAAGGGCGGAAGGAGGACGCGGTGGATGCCGTGCCGCACACCACCCACAAAAGGAAAATGGAAAAGAGTGAGGTGGTAGAGAAGAAGGCAGAGAGGAAGTAATGAGGCGAGTAATAGTTTCATTAGGTGTCAGATCAACAGTCCCATTTCCCCACCACACCACCCCCCACCCCACCTCACAAGAAGCACACATCGCTCCCCATCTTTTTCTTTCTCTATTTCCGAGGTCGTAAATCGTAAGAAGAGTCCCGTAATAACTCTCTTTTTCTCAAGACACTGCTGCCGAGAGAGAGGTAGTCCTCAATATAGTAGCTAGAGTTTTGATTTTTTCTTTCTGTCTCCAATCCGACAAAGATCGAAGTTACAAAAGGAGACATTTGAGATGATGTGATCACACTTTTTTTTTTCTTTCATGAGTAAGCTGTGTTTTGCCACTTTCCTGAGGATATTTAAAGGCACTTGCAGTCTGCAACCAAGAGAGAGAGAGAGAGAGAGAGAGAGAGGGTAATTTAGTAGCTGAAAACATAAGAGAGTGGTGGTGGCCAGTGGGTGTGCTGGATTTTGTTTGTGACGTCCCACTCAGGTAGATGCCGCTGTCCGGTTACCCCAACAGGCCCCTTCGTTGGCTTCTCGGCCTCGTGTTTGTTTCTGGGGCAGGTATTAAATGGATCAGATGAGGAGGGTTGGGGTTGGGGGTGGGAGAAAGACCTTAGGGAACTTACTTGAATGAAAAGCTAAAACAATTAGTCTCATCGACTTGTTTCAGCTAAGCTCGTTGGCATAAAAAATGATGATTCTGGTGGCTTGAAAGCACATTTCTGGGGTTGTTAGAAAACAGGTCGATTACGCAAAAGTAAAACAAAAGGTAATCCTGGGCATATTGGACTCCCGGACAACCCTACGAAGCATCTAAACGACTGTCTCCTCCCCCCCCCCATGGAGATTACAGAGCGCTGACGTCGGTTGAGATGATCCAAGTGATGTGGGTAAAAAGAAAGGGGGAGGAAGGAGGACATGGCCGAGACAAAGGGAGGCCAGCAACAGGATAGCTCGCACATGGATATGGATGTGATCCGCTTTGCCATCTCTTTCCTACATGTGTTTTCCTTGGGTCTCCAGCTCACCCCTGGGACCTGCTGCTCATGCTTCGTGGGATCCACTTAGGGAAGTTTCATGGATATTTGGCAGTAGCAATTTGTAGGTGTAATCGGCTGATGCCATTTGGAGTTGCCACTGAGATAGAGAGTACGATGGATGACCTGATTGATGATTGGTCTGACGAATATAATATCCAAATCAAAATTTTGACTTGTAAACCAATCATCATATTGTATCTTAAATTTCCAGTCCATTTATGTTATTATATAGAGTCAGTCAATTCACATGTATAAGCGTCGTAAATGATTTACTTCTTTGCGAGTGAACTGACCTGCCACCGTAAGATGACTTGCGGAGAAGTAATTCTGTAGAGGATCAAAAGGATTAATAAAAGGACCTTTCATCGACCCAAGCCATTCACCTTTTCTATGTTGTCTCCAGTTTGGCTGGCTGAGGAGATCAAAGGAACCTCAAGGACAGACCACAGACCAACGAACGTGTCGGAAGATACGATTTGATGAGAGTTTGATTAAATTAGAGTTCCATGTACATGCATCGAAAAACTTGCCATAAAGCAGCATTATCACCAGTAATACGATTGTCACAAAAGATAAAATATTGTAAGAGCAGAAATGACACATGATTAAGAATGCTTTAGAGCTTACAAAACATCAGCACTGGCGAAAATATTAGAGGAAACAACATGAGAAACGCCTTAGTCTTTTGCCCTTTCGTGAAGTGATCAACCCGTGGTCTCGTATTCACTATGATTCTGATTTCGTTCTACAATCTAAGCATCCTAAAATTTGAACAAAATCAACATCGAGATGTGGCATCGATCTGAAAAAGTGAATTCGAAATCTACACTAGTATATACAAGTTGAAAGAATAACATAAAGATTACCTCTTGGCATTTAGTATCAAAAGATACTTAACGAAAAAAAAAAGTATGAAAAGTAATGTCACAACAATGAACCTCGAGGAATATGTACCCACCTCCACTAAACCCCATTAGAATATAATCCACACAACATATTCTACAAACTCCACAATATAATCCATTATCACCGTACGGTACCTACAAGGAAACCGAGCATTAGAGTTCAGACATGTAACAAACACTAGCCAGACCGATACCACAACCGTACCATACTACATTAAAAATTCATCCAACTTAGATCAATGCATGTCATCTTACACATGTATCATCAATAAACACAGCCTCATTCAACATTGAATGCCACATTCTGCATAGCAATCCAAAAAGCAATGTCAACAGGACCAAGAAACTGATTCAAGCATGAAAGCCAGAGCATGTGGAACACAGAATTTTACCAAAGGAAATCATATACATAATGGAGATGATGATGAATCCGTCAGTTGTCAAAAAGTGTATTTTAATAAAATACATTATGAACTCAATCCATCAGTACCTTCAAAGGGACATAAATGGCACATCATAAAAAGATAAAATTAACATTGCACCAGAAAATGAAACTGTACATTGCACCAGAAAATATGAAATAACATACAAGGACGATTGATGAGACCGCTTTTGGGGTTCGAATTGGTGCAATACATTTTGCAGATTAGAGTGCAAGCCACAACTCAAGGTAATTAATATTTTTTAAACATCAATATGCCTTAATCTCATTGTTGACACCCAAAAGATTATTTTAAGCCTGAACGTTTGCCTTGTTCCCTGCCAGAATGAGGGAGATTTCCAACCCTCGGCTGAATGCTTGATTAAATAGAAGCCGAGACTGGAAGGTAGACACAAATGGGAACCATGATAGAAATGCTACAGGAGCAAAGATAACCATGCCCATCCCAGCATCATACATTCGAGCAATTTCACGAACAGAGTCCCATAATCCCAGAGTTCGGACTAGGCCTTTCCATGCAATAGCCAGCTGCCAAGCAGAGGAGACATAAGTGGTAGAGGCAAATTTATTGATGCAAGAAAGCTGCAATATATAAATGAATCTATGACAGTTAGCAATTCACAATGGCCTCAGATGCCCCTTCCTAGCCGCAGCTCTCAGCATTGCCCTAGTGCTGGGTGATCTGCCTATGACCTATGCAACAGATTACTAACCATTTGAAACTACACGGGTTCCAATAGTAATGCGAAGTTAATCGAGCAAATGGCCTTCAAGAGTACAACAACATTTCAGCAACTACTATTCTTTAAGCTTGCACTGAACATGTAATTTCTCAGACAAGAATTTGTTCCAGATAGTGCAAATTCAGTCTAACATATCTCATTTGGACACAAATAAACACATAATGAAGAATAAAAAAAACAAGAAAAAGAATTGCAAAAGAAAACAAGATTGACATGTTAAACAAAAAGATGAAAAAAAGAAAAGTCAACCAAATGGAGAACAAAATGTTACCAAAGGAGTGAACAATGCTAATATTTCTGCCTCAGATACCCATATCTAGCACAAATGATTATCAACTCCAATTTTTCTCGTATAGGGGAAGATGGCAACTAAAAAACTCCATTATACGCTCAGTATGTAAAACTTGATTTGCTCAAGGTCTGCTCAGATTCCTCAGATATTAAGTCATCATACATGAGAGAATTAATCATGAGTGGCTCATTCTACAACTATTAACTACAGAATCTACACAATTTCAGTACTGCCCTGAGATAACTCTCATTTGAGGTTGCAGGAAAGTTCCAAGCTGTTTGTATATAGTTCATCTCACCTATTTATAAATAACTTTGTCCCGTTCTTTCTATATCATAAATGATTTGCAATTTAATTCAACCTACACCAAAATAAGATGCTTCCCATAATTACAGATGAAAGTTGATAGGATCATACTTCAAGATCTTGATGCTCAAACTGAGCTACTTACACTACCACATATTGGCGTTTTATCCCAGGTCTACAATCCAAAGGCAGAAAGGTAGAGGGTGAAACTTGGTGCTATAGCAAAATTGATACTTTGCAACTTGGGAGACCAAGGTTCAAGTTTCAGAAAAAGCTTCTTTGCTTTGAAAAGACAAGATACATATGTTGACCCACCCTAGACCCCCCACACAAGTGGAAGCTATATGTGCTAGACTCTATTAGTTAATAACGGAACTTGAATAATCAACATGAAGTAAGATAAAAATTATTATTTTTCTCATAATTAGCAGGAACCCTCCATGCATGTTGGAACCAGTGATTTAAAAAGCGCTAGGCGCCAAGGTCCAAAAATGCCCTAGCACTCGTCCGACCGAAACGAGACACTAAAATATAAAAATATATAATATAATTAATAAATATAATTATTTAAATAAAAATATAATATTAAATTAAGAAAATCTTGTAAAATCACAATATCACATTAACAAAAAGTCTCAAAATTCAAAACAATAACAATAATTTCAAATAATAAAAATTAACAGTATTAAAATTAAAATAATATATTATTAATCTAATAAATAAAAAATACTGTTACTAGTATACAGTTAACATTATACTATTAATATACTGTTAACAGTATACTATCGAGTTGATTTGAGAAGTGTAAGAGTAAGACAACAACAGCAAGCAACGGCAACAATGGCAAGCAGCGACAGCAGCGGCAAGCAGTGATAGTGGCAACGGTAGCGATAGCAGCGTGCAGCGGCAGCGAGAGCGCAACATAAGAGTAAGACTGATGCTGCTAACTGAGAGCAACAGCAATGATAGCAACGAGCAACGACAACGGGAGCAACGGCGAGCAGCGATAGTGGCAACGAAGAGCAGCGACAGCGGAGAGGAAATGTTGTCGACAGAATCGCGAGCAGGGTTAGGGTTGGGGAAGCCGAGAGAGGGATGCTAGGAGGCTGATATCGGTGCTTTAGTTGGTTCGATTGAACCAACTAAAGCACCAGGGTTGCCTGGTTTAACCCGAGCGCTCGCCCGAAGCGCCCGGGCTTGGGCGAGCGCCCAGGTGGTGCCTCTTTGAAGTGCGCCACCTGGACATGAAGCGAGGTGCTCGGGCCTCGCCTTGCCTCGCCCGAGCGCTTATTGAAATCGCTGGTTGGAACTGCAGCCACTACCTAATTTCAATTGAAGATACATTCGTCTTGGATATCTATGATATCCTATATAGAACCATAGGTCCTAGATAATTATGGTAACCTATACCTAACCACAGTAAAAAAAAATTTCATCTTCAATGATTATTGTACCCCATACAGAATACTGAAATTGAGGATCCAATACTTTCAACTGTGTTTTCTAGATATAAGCCAAATGAAGACAAATAAATCTGTGGGCATTCCTGCACTGCAAGCTACCATGAAAAGCCCAAATCAAGATAACACTGAACAATTAATAAGAAACAAAGAGTTCATAGCTTTCACTTCTTCTACCATTATTATTAAATTAATCAGATGCATAGACAAGTGCTACCCACTGAAATCAAAATATCTAATCAGCACAGCAAGTAGACAAGTGCTGCTCTTATACACAACAAACCCAAAAGAATAAAACCAACTGATATGAACCCTCAAGAATAATGGAGCAAACTAAGTAGTATTCCCTTAACTAGTAACACAACCCAAAACATTCCATGTTCTCGGTAACTATGATCCTTCAAATAAGCATTAAAAACTTGAGAGTAACAGATTTCGAAATTAAGGTGGATTAGACCAGACACCAATATAACCTCAGTGGCAAGTCCAATTTGATTATTACAAACAGAGATTAAGATTTAATAAACTGACCCAATGTTTTGAGAGAGCCTAGTGACATAGCAACAGCTGAAATGCATCTTCAGTAGAAAGTTAGAATAAGAGGAAAATAAACAGAATCATGAACACAGATAGAAAAAGGTCAAGGCCCACCAAACTAAAGAAAGTTTAATACACAGATGGGAAAACAGAATAACATAGCTCAGTCTCAGACACTTTGGCAGCCCAAAACCTTCTCAAGCGAAAGAACTCTGCTACTACTCTTACTGATATTGAGCTTCTTGAAATAAAGGACTCCATATAAAATATACCTAGTTTCAAAATTTTGGAGTCTGACAAAATCCTAAACAAACACCTGTTATAGTTTGAAACTTAAATCCTAATGTTAAAATAATCCACTGATTCCAATATATTCAGATAGGAGTCATATGCATTAGTAACACTCAAAATAACAAAACTAAAAATGGATGCACAACAAAAGGTCCTTTTCGCTGGAACCTAGTGCTTGCTAAAATCACATAAAAAAGACTTCTTGAGAGGCAAAGTATTTAACACAAATGCATATGCTATACAGGCAAAAATCATGATACAAAATTGGTGATCAATTTAGACTTACACACAATATGGCCCAGCCAGTTGGTATAATTGCCAGCACACATGCAAACAAATCAGGAATTGTCAGATTTGTCAAGGCAACAACTAGAACAAGTCCGGCAATGAGTCCTATAGCAGCGATTCCTTGCGTCAATCGCATCATCAGCTGAATCTGTGTCTTTTTTGGACTAACGGTAAAAACCTGCAAGGCAAAATAAGAACCATAATGCAATGCAACTTAATTCTTCACTTTTAAAGCAGGCATGTTGTTCCTCACCTTGAATATCATGACGATTAGAAGCAGAACTACCCATGAAAAACCATAAATCTGGAAAGACAAGTTGGAACCATTCAGCACCAGAAAAAAGAGATATGGACTAAGTAACCATTTCAAATTCTGTTAAAAAATATTGATGATGGTGAATACAGATACCTTATCTTTTTGCAGATAATACCAGTACTTGCAAGCTAACTTTGGATTAAATTGTGCAAATGTTAAAACCCCTACCAAGGGCACACTTCGAGGGGCAAACAAGAGAATCATAGTTGATGACAGGAAACACAGCAAGTGTAGTAAACAAAACTATCAATCATGGTTTGCTAAACCAGCAGGTTCAGCTGGTATTTATTGGTCCAACCAGCACACACACACACGCACCCCTTTTAACTAGAGCTCAGCCAGACCTGACTCCTCACGACTCCTAGCAAGGTCTTCACCCACCACTGCTCATACGGTCGCCTCTTGCCACTGTCGATGTGCTCCACTCACTTTAGTATGCCTTCCCTCCTTCCTCCACCTCCTCCTCTTCCTTTCTTTTTCTTCCTCTTCCTTCTTCTTCCTCTCCTCCTCTCCCTCCCCCAATGGTATTACAGTATGTTGGACCTGTACCTGTTAGGCTATGGACCAGCACGGTAACCGAAACTGCACTCCTTGCTAATAATATTATGTCACACAAGCTGCTATAGTTTACAAGGGTTGCACAAGGTGAACATGCTGGCTTATACCAGATGGAATGTCCCATGTTAGCGCAGCATTGGTGTTGAGATACATGCTGTGCCAAGGGTGTGCTGACACACTTTGCCAGACATGACATTGACACCAGTGAGCAGAAACCCTGTGCTTTGCATGCCAGTGATGTCCTTTGGAAATTATGTAAAACAAAGTTGCTCGTTGAATCATTTTGAAGTATAATAAGCTAAAAAACAAAAGTGCAAAAGGATAAGTTTACAAGGTTAAGTTCTGGCTGAACTTTTTGCAAAAAGCAAAGGGTCATCCATTGACCCAATGTTCACAGTAAAATTAACATTAGTGTCATTAAGCTTACGTGACAGGTGATGTGTAGCTCAACAAAATATTTCATAATCGGTTGGTGAGATTCAGCCTGTTTGCATGCCCTAGTATCAATGAGTCTAGTTGTGGGATGGATGGAAACAGAGGTGCAATCCAAATACTGGATATATGAGCTAAAGTTGCCAAATTCAGAAGCCTATGTTGCAAGCATTTTTCAAATTTGTAAACGTATGAAGCATATGACCACCTTGGATGGCTCACATAGGCACTGGAACTTAGGCATTGCATCCTTAACTATGCTCGACAGAGATGCACATACATGCATTTGTTGTGAATGCAATATACTAGAAATCTACAGATAGACGCTACAATTGATTGCTAAGTGTGCAATAGCTTCCATAAGCTGGGATAATAATAAAAAAGACTTTTTTGAAAGCTAGTCAATGATGACCCTCCATGGATTCACCTAAATAAGTCGTGGCTACCTTGCAAAAATAAGAGCTTGAATGCCATTTGTAAATAAGCCAAGAAACATAACAGGTATATAAATACTGAAGGGACTAAAGAATAAAAAATGACAACTACTAATTCATCAACCAATATATTTCTGAAAAGTAGAAAACTAAGAGAGAAGGGATTTGTGAAATCTTCTAGGATGTTAATTGGTAAAAGTATTGGTGTTGGTTGAAGTTATCCAAAGTTAGCCACCTGATTTTTATTGTTGGCAATCATCCACTATAGTACTAGAGATTGGTGCCTAGTAACTACATTGGCCATCCAGCTACATTTGAAGGACATAAGCTAGGACCTAGAGGATATCCAACAAATGTCAGCTTCTCAAGAATTGTCATTCCATGGACAGGCAAATACTGATGCCTAAAGGCACCATACGTTTCAACCCCACTCTCTCTGCAGATTCTAGTGCTGATCGACATGGGCCCGAGATTGACCTTTCTATACATCAGCAACAGTATTAAAGGTTGGCATGATGCATCACAATTCCTCTCTAGGACAATAAAAGCCAATTTATTCCAACTATCGCAACAATCCTTACTAATTCTACCCGTTGGCCTCCTGCCCTCGTGGAAGTTCCGTGTCAATCTGAGACAACCAAAACAGCAATTTTACCATCTCTACTCATTTGCCTCATTGCAAGTGTCTTTGACCATAAGTGAGCCTTCTTTTAACATGCTTGGAAACCACTGACATTGATGTGGCAGTCCGACACTTGCCAATGTAAGAGATTTATATGAAACTTGTGACTGTAATCTTATTCTAGTGCAAAATCAAGGAACAACATTTCTTCTTCCCACTTCATCGACTTGAAAAAGGTTCAACTTTATGCTTGGAAACAAGGAGAAATCTAGGAAGCAGAAGTCTATGTTCATCTCAACCTTCTTCCCAAGATAAGGGGAACAGCGCAAGATAAAGGGCTCAATAAGTATTTATAGTTACTTTAATATAAACTATAAATAAATATTTAAGTATCCTGAACTTAACTAAACATATGGCTTTTTACATATCTCAGTGATGACAAAAGATCCATGTAGCCAATCCCAAATAATTGAGACTTATGGTTTTGTTGTTGTTGTATTCTCTCTTTATTTCACTTTGGCTTTCATACATTGAATATGGTATTTGTGCGGTTGATATATGATATCATGGATTGGACTTTTGGGGTTCTCAAATATCGGGCTCAATTGGGCTTTGACATTTTACTTTATAAGTATTTTGGAGTAAAGTTCACCCATCTTAGATACCTCAGCTTTCATTGTTGATACTTAGGTTTCAAATATTGTCTATAACAAACTACACCCCTCTTACCTTCGTGATATACCAATGTACTGACAATACAATAATCTTTAATATTTAGTTTCTTACAAGTGTACTATATCAAGGCAAAGTATACCATACCATTAGATACATATCACCTGGTAAGATTCTGTCAGACAATGACTCATTTGTTTGCATTTTCTCTGTATTTCGTTTGTGTTTCACACAATAAGTTTGCTATTTTATCTGTTGATATAGGATGGATTTAATTTTTGGGTTTCTCAGATATTGAGCTCAATTGGGCTTTCACTTTTTCTTACCTGAAGTCTTTTGGACTCAAATTCACCCAACTATCTTAGGTGCCTCAGCTTTCAATGTTGACAACTAGGTTTCAAATATTATTTACATCAACTACACCCTCATAACTTCCTGATATTACAATGTACCTAAAAATACAATAAGTTTAAATATTTTTTCTTACTAGTGTATTATCTGTAGACATAGCATACCATACCAATAGATACATATCAACCTGGTAAAATTCTACTATGGGTGCCAGTACCAGTACTAATATTTAAAACCTTATAAAAGATATCTTAATACCATGGAAAACTAGCATTTGACTATTAGTGCCACAGTTTATTATCAGATGTATATCCTAATTATGCAAATACAAGTACCTAATAATGCAAATAAAAGTATCTCTAATCTGAAAATTTTACATTTTTCTATCATCTACTAGTAATTATGGTTTCTTCCACCACAATTATGCCCAAATATTCAGCAGTAATAATCGAATAAATATGAAAACTATAAGTACTTATTTGAAGGTGGTGCATATGAGATAATTAAAAACATGAAGCAAGCAGTTCTATAAATCTGTACAAGACTGAAACAATACACACTATGAGAAAGTCATATTCTTAATTTGTTGATAAAGATAGCAGTAGAACCACTAATATAAAACTTCAATTGGTCCCAGCGATTGCTAATAGTCAAGTAGTTATGAGGATAAAACTTACGGCGAGTGAAGTATCAGCTCCAGTGAGATGCAGCTTGTAGACAATTCCATATTGAAATATGAAAAATCTGAGGCTCAAGATAGTCTCCAAGATCTTTCCTCTAAGTGTTTGGATGTGGCTCTACAGAACAAAATATTAGATACGCTAAGAAAAAATTTCCAAAATTTTCCCTCTATAATTGGATATGACTCTACACGACAAAATATATTACAAATTAAGAAAACATTTCCAAAATATTCCCTATAAGTATTTTGATATGACTCATAAACAAAATATAACTAAAATTAAGAAGATATTTAATCATGGTTAAAGAAATCTTTATAGGATAGTAAACATCATTCAATACTAAATTTTGACTTCTTAGCTCTCAGTACAAGATTGATAATCTGCAAGAACACATCAAAGCCAAAATCCTAAACAAACTACAAAACATGGATTAATTGAAATGCCATGTCCAACAAACTGCACTAGGTTTGAAGAACATAAATAATCTGAGATGAGGAGAGATGAACCGATAATTCAATCCAACAGAAATGTTTAACGAGTCATATATACAAACCAGACTTATTTCGTATCAACCAATTTGGTAATTTTGTTAACCAGTCAACTTAAGGAGTGGACCTTACTAGTCATGGTAAATAAATATATACTGTTCATCACTCACCATACCATTTGATCACACTATTAGAAGCAAGTAAAGCCATCAGCAATCAACGCCATCGATTGTCAGAAGACATGGAACAAGCGAATTTGACCCCACTAAGAGGACAGGATAAATAAATAGAGAAAAAAAGCCCATTAAATATTTACAACAAAAACAGCACTATCAACCTTATAAGACATGCTCCTTTAAGACAATGTCATCATTTAAAGGACACATGAAAAGGGCCAGAAGAGGCTCACTTTAAGCCAAATACTACCATACCAAAATCAACAAAACACAAGCACTGAAGTTTAAAGACCATCAAAAGAAAATACCAGAACAACAAAATAATATCTTTAGTAAGAGATATTTTAAGACCATTTAGTTTTTTAAAATAATTTATTCAAAAACAGCTAATGTTGCAAGACGAGCTGCAGCTCCAGTTCAATAATTAATTTTCTGAAAACCAAAGAGACAGGATATAAGATATAATCGAATATATTATATATTACATGATGAAGGAGATTAGAGGGTCCACATGATAAAGCACAAATGCATATTAAGCATTTCAAGAAAACTAAAAAAAATACCTGCTCTTCATCCCACCAAGATTCCCAGCTATTCTCTCCCTTAATCCCAACTCCACCTTTATACAGAAGCCAAGCAGTCCAATCATCAAAATCCTCGACAGTTCTGGTAATCAGATATCAAACAGTACCATTCATAAAAAACAAACATAGAAAACTCAACTTAAGAAAAAGGACTTTAAAAAATCAAGATACTTGCAAATTACAAAGTAATTGAAAATATCACATTTATAATTAATTTCATGAGAAACTTACTTCTGCCATTCAAATCCAGAAGGGTTGAAAATATATGGTGCAAATAGCCATGATATCACGAGGATCCAACTGCTGACAGTGAGAAGAATGAACGAAGATACACCATTTCTAGTATATCCATATGCAATGTAGACAATCAGAAGAAGTGCAACTTCAAGTCTGCAAAAATCAAAACCATTCATGTATATTAAGATAAAAGATTCCTCTGAAGCAAACAAAAGTACATCGAAGATTGGAAGATAATAGAACTTACGCCTTAACAAAGTGGCTTCTTGAATAAAGCCTGTAATTTTCAGCAAACTTGATATGACGAACAACAAAGCCTCTACCAGTTGCCTTGTACTGTTAAAATCAATGAGTATTATGCATTAAGAGAAGGCAGAATCACCACAAAAAGTTCAACAGGTAAGAGTACATACTTTGGCACCTCCATGAAGAATCGTTCTACCAAAATAGTGGGTTCTGGTTCCAAGAGAAAATGTAAAGAAAACTGCACAAAGCTGGAGTTGCATGGTAACAAAACTGAAGACAGCCTGCATGGTTTTCAACATGAATCAAAAAGTTCAACTAATATTAAAAAAGTCAGCATTCCGAATGGTCATAGATTCAAACTTGACAGTCTTCCAAGTTACTACAATCTGAAATTATTGGCCCATTACTTCAAACAAAATTATATTTTGTATCTTGAACACTATACTAAATGGCTGTGCATGTTATAATTCTTGTAGCCAATTCCTGAATTACTTAATGGGGAAGGTAACTGCTCCTTAATTATCTTTTATAATAAAATGAAGAGGCAACTAATGACAACAAGTTCTATAGAACAGTACTGCATAAGCAGACTAGGAACACTAAATCCACAAAATTTATTAAAATATTTTTCAAGAAGGGAAAAGAACTACAGAAATAGCCAGGCAGACCTTCATTAATCCAAGCTCCAATATAAAACCCATTATCATTGGTACTGCTGTAAAAACTCCAATTTGAACCAAGAACTGAGCATTTAGAGCAGCATCTAGTGCAGTGTTGCCCAACATCCTAGCCTTCGTTGATATTGCAGAATCTAGTCCAGATAGTGCCTAAAAAGTTTCAGACGACTTGATTTAGGGTAAACAAGGATTATAATATATAATTGACCAGTAAGAAAAAAAAACAATAACCATAATTAATTTGTTTATGATAAAAAAAAAATTCACTAAAATATGTAAAAAAATGAAAAATTAAATTAATAATAAATCGTTTCTGTGTAACTCAATAAGATATACTTGATAATTGAGCCAGGAATTACCAGGTACACTCTTCCGTACAAGAAAATGTAAACAGTAAGAACAGTCATCTGCATAGAAAGAAGGGAAGTTCCATAGATCACAGTCCAAATAATTTCAAAAATTCATATAAGGCACACAGAAAGATAAAGGGAAAATTAGTACCATAGTACAAACATAATAACCAACTGTTGTGAAGAAGAAAGATAACATTCTAAAGAAGTCAAAAAGCTGCCCAAGTCGATAAACATCTCTACTCAACACTTGTTCTCCATTTCCACCAGCTACTTTACCCTCAAAAAGAGCAATTTGGTTCAACCCAACATCTCTGCCTTTTCCAACCTATTACAAGACAAAGTTTTCAGCAAACATACCATTATAATTCACTGAAAGATAGCACAAGCAGAACCTGAATATATTCATGGTGTGTAATATTGCCCTGTCGCAATGTGGAATTGAACCCTGCAAGAAACCTTAAAACACTTAGGCATTCCAACAATAGGTTCAATGATAAACCATAGAATAAGACATCCTACTTGACAAACATCGTAATCAGTCATCAAAGAATCCATGTGATTGAATAATCTACTATTAAAATTTTACATTTTACAAAAATGTTATCACTTCAATAATGCATTATCCTTGTTCCTATATAATTTCTTGAATCAATTGGAAAACATTATTTATCTTCACTCATTTCAGATTTTCTTAATTTGCAAGTCAATGCTTTCATCTACATGTTTTCCTGGCCAAACACTTAGTCTAAACATTTACAAGCAGATGAATATTGTTTTAGAAAAATAAATTAATAGCACTGACTGCCTGGAGAGAATTTATTCATTTAGTCTTACAAAATTGCTGTAGGATTCTCAAGAGAGGTTTAAGTATGCCAGTTGGAGATAAATCACCCATTACAAAACTGACCACATAACTCATTCTAGACAAGCTTAAATAAATTGGGATCAGCTATCTTAGTCTGAAAATGCCTATGAATTTAAGTAACAGTCTGGATAGATTTTTGGGGCTGAGACTGCCAAAAATCAAGCTAAACCATCGAATTATATCCCAGGCATTAATCTTTTAATTAAAAGAATATTTCCAACAATTTTTGGGTTTAGAACTGCTAATCACAATCCAGCATGGTCAAAAAACTAAAAATTTTCAAACACCAGAAACGACTCAAAATTAGTAAATCTGTCCGAAGTCCACTGCACCATGGTAAAGTGCCCGGAATCAGCGGTACATACTAGTCCGACAGGAGACCGGTATGTGGACCGTACTATAACGGGCGGTACACATTACATGATCCTGTATCGAGCGATACCAGATCTATACCAGTCGGAATAGTCGAAACCCAATCGTTCTGATCAGTAATGGTTAGATTTCGGCCGATACCGATCAAGGGCTAAGATTGCCAAGTTTCAAACAGTCTATTTGATCGTTTGAACGGGAGGAAAGGGTTTTTTTCCTCCCCCCGCCTCCTTCAACCCATTTCACTCTCTCGAACTCTTCAACTCTTTCAAACTCTTTCTCACTCGCATCTCTCTCTCATTCTCACAATTTCTCTCTTAAACTCAACAAAATTACGATTTGTAGATTAGATCAAATTTAGGAGGCTAATTTAGGAGGATTAATACTTAAATTAGATGATTGAATCAAATTTAAGGATTAACTAAACAAAATATTTTCACTCTCTAAAACTCACCCAAGATTCAAATCATGGAACTCGACAAGGTACTAATCAAGTTTATACATGGAAGGCGAAAGGAAAAGCAGTGGATGATTTTGAGCAGATGCAACAAAGCCGACACAACATATACATAGAACGGAGCTCATCATATTCACAGCCATCGTATTATGGAGAATTTACGACTAACAGCAGCACAGTGATGGTCATTCGTCTCTGAGCAATAGTACGGTGCTCGATCTTATGATACGAAATAGTAGATCAATGGCAAAAGTAAAAGTTATGATATTCTCCGTGCTCTGTACCAACAGATGCCACAATCATACTTGCCTCAGGAGCCACCTCGGACACGTATGGTTTATGACAATTAGACTACAATCATCACCATATTGATGCACCAATGGCATATAATGTATCAGTATACTATGTCGTGAGAACAATTTCAAGATTGGATTCGACAAGCATATCAAATTAATATACATATACATAAAATCGAAGACCCCGATCCACCACCTATGGAGTCTCATCGTTCTTTTTGGTGAAAGAACGGGATATATCCATCGATTGATTACTAGATTTATTTGAATCTTAAAGTTTAATTTTTAAAAAAATAATCTAACAATTCAAATCATTTCTTTGTAAATAATTCAATATCAACGAAAGAACGACTCGGAACATACCGTAAAACTTCTCAAAGCCTGAAAAATGTCATTATTCTTTACTAATGTAGATTATTTTTGTTAAAATTATACTAAATTTATATTTATTTTCAACTTAAAAATCCTAATCTATCTTTTTCTATTTTTCAAGAATTTTTGGATCATTTTTTGTGCCATTGGTACGTGTTGCCATATCGACATGCAATACGTTGATATAAATCGGTACATACCATACCAATGGCCGATCGGTACACCGATAAGGCAAACCTTGAATTTGTCAAAATTAAGACTTCTCAACAGAAAACAAAGAAACTGAAAGCTATAATAAACATCTTGAAAGGAAAAGATATAATTACCTAATTCTAATCTCTATTTCCTTTTTCTAAAGACACCTTTTAATGTAAATATGAGGCTAGTTATAAGTTGTGAATATTTTATCATATGCAAAGATGAAACTAGTATGAAACAATAAGCTTCTTTATGGCTCAATAGCCATAGTTGTCTTCTTTCCATATCCTTCATGGCATTTCTACAAATTCTAATCCTCCTTTCAGATTTATTCTCTACCACCTTTCAGTCTCTGTTTACTATCCTCATTCATGAAGATTCCGTGCTGCAAATTGAACCTTGAATACAAGAAGTTAGGAGGACCTGTACTTGCATCAATAGTAACAAAGCCCATGCCACCATGTCTCATTATGATGAGTGGCCCTTAAAAGATTAAGTGGCAATATGAGAAACCGAAAAAGCATTGGTACAAGCAGGAGAAACTTCAGTAGTCTGGAATCATTCAACAAACACCTTGGTATCACTATATGCCTTTGAAATCATTTAAAACTTTCTGCAACTTGCAAGCTAATCTAGGTCATCCAAATAGTTCATTTGTCAAATGAATAAAACTATAGCTACCTCAATATCCTTACAGTAAAGTCAAATTAGATTCTTTAAGTAAATTTATAGAATCCATTTTGGGTTTTCTGGCAAACATAGCGCAAGTCTTAGTTGCATACAAGAAAGATAACAATTACATGCTGGCAACATACTTTCAACATTGTTAATAATAATAATAATTCAAATACTAGTATCTAACCAAAAGATATTACAGGAACTAGCATAGCAGCACCTATCCAACATACATTAGTATATTTGGCAGCATAATCCAATGGCAGACGAAACAAATCTAAAAAAGTTGGCAGCATAACAGCATTAGACCTTGAAAACTATGTTGATTTGCAGATCCAAAAACAAATAAAAAAGCACTTCTAATTTGTTACTGTACATAAAAGAAATAGCAAAAAGGGAGTTCGTGTAAACTGTAGGGTAAAGGATGCCAAATGTTCATGAAACCAACCAGCATATATATCTTCACTGATGTTGATTACACGAGATGCCTTGCTTATGCCACCTCTAGTTATGTGAAATGTCCTATCAAAAACATCTGGATGTCCATAGTGCATACGAACCCTATTAAAAGATAAGAAAGAAAATGAGAAAAGAGGATGTTAAACCAAATGATCTCATACATTTTATTACAGAACAAATATGTATGAACAAGAAGATCCAATTTAAGAGTGAAAAAGATGACTACCGAGTCTCATAATAAAAAATCACTCTAAAAGTGAACATCAGCAAATGTGAAGATCAAGACATAAGGAGTAACAGGTAAAAGGAAATCTGACACTAATGTTACAAGATCTACCAACCTGCAAAAACAACCCCTAATATCTTTTACCTAGTGAAATGATATTGGACACGCTGCTGCATATAATTTGCCTAAAAAAAACTCAAACAAATGAGAAGGTCATAGATCCATACTAACAGTTCATAATTTTTTTCCAAAATGTAACAACAGAACATAGTATATTGATTGAACAAGTGCTTTAAAGCAAAGATTAAGACTAATATGTTTCACATTAAGACTATTATGTTTCATGTGAATGTAGATAAGATCTGTATGGAGAGAAGCTTTAGGAAAAACCGACTCTCTCATGATTGGAGGATCTAAATCTGGTGCTTCAAGTTGACCATGATATTTTAAGAGGACAGCAAGTGAGGGCCTTCATAGTGGCACATCTGTTTGTCCCTAGTGTAATCTACCTTGATTTATAGGTGGTCTTATATATGGGTTTCTAGGTTCATGTAAGTGGAAGGCCTTCATAGTGACACATCTCACTGACGTGCAGATGCAGTTGTAATCAAAATTTTTAAAACGATCATATATGTTGCCACCAACCAGTACTTACTGGTCCAATCAGGAAGCAGTACATGGACCATCAGTTTTCTCTCGGATCAATTACCTTATTGGGTGTACCACTAATAATAAGCCTACTGCCGGTATCCCTATTTTCTCAGAACTTCTGACAATTGTCCGATTTACCTTTTTAAATTTTATTTTCTCTCTCCCATCATGCTCCCTTTCTTCCTCTCTTTCACACAGCAGGATCTCCTCATTCATGGCTGCACCACTTCCTCGTCAGTTCCATTCTCCGCGACTCTGCTGCATCACCGTTACCACGTCCTCCTCATAAGAGTTGCCACTCTCTGACATGCCTCCTCTTCCACTGCTCCTCCCCTCTGCTCTCCCTTTCTCAGTCTGGATGGTATTAACCCGTACAAGTGTCAATACACCGGTCTGTACCGGATTCATACTGCTCCGGCTGCCAAAGTTATATCGGCTTCAGATCAAGGTTTTAAACATTCATTGTAATACATGCTAGGGTAGAATGTAGGATATTGAGATATACGGAAGATGTATACAAGAAAAGATACCCACAATTTTATACCAATTGTAGGATAAAAAAAATTATAAATTCACAAATTTATACCAAACTCAATTATTTGACAACATCAATTTCTTTAGACAAGACTCTAGTTCATAGATTTCACCTTAAGTTGTAAGAAAATCTTCTACATACACAAAATTCCATGAACCTTGATAAGCTACATACCTATCAATACAATATGGTATGCGTCAAGGCACACGATCTCAAATACCAGTCCCATACCGATCTAAGATGGGACCAGTATAGATCCGAGTCATACTGACATACTGTGCCATACACCAATACGAACCGAGTTAGGATGCATTCTAAAAAAGACTGGAAAATGAAAAAAAGGAAGTCACCAAGCAGTACAAGCCTTGTACCAGGTAGTACAGGCTTTGTATCAAGTGTACTGCCAGTTTACCCAGGTTTGTGAGCTGGCAGATTGTCCGATCTGCAAATGCCATCGATACCAAACCGTACCAAGCAGCATTGCAAACTTTAGTATAAATCAATACACCAACACAAAAAAGGTAATCACCAACTAATACAAATAAGTATGTTGGTGTTATTGAATGCTAATATGCTGACAGCATCATGGTAGTTGAAATCACAATAGATACATCAATCTCTTCTAACTAACCAGCCATCATTAACTATGAAGCAGATAATAAAATAGGTAGTAATATAAATATGATTAGCAAGTGAAATATTCTAATAATTTTTTTAAAGAATACTTAAACGGTAATTTAATCTCTATCGAGCGCTGAAGCAGAAAAATGTCGGTTT
This sequence comes from Musa acuminata AAA Group, assembly GCF_036884655.1. Lineage (NCBI taxonomy): Eukaryota > Viridiplantae > Streptophyta > Magnoliopsida > Zingiberales > Musaceae > Musa > Musa acuminata. The sequence continues at coordinate 23,910,168 of NC_088350.1, forward strand.
TGAAAGTGAAGTGGAGTTCCACATCAATTATTTCTATCAGCTACACAGTTCCACATCAATTAGCTCAACAAACATGGCAAACATCATCTGACCCACAAAAACACAAAAATGGAATTCTCTGAGGATCTGAAAATTTTGCAATTTGAAAGTAAGCTCTAACAAGAGCTTCAAATGGCAAAACTTACTTGAGAGGATATGCCAAAACGCGTTGTCCCAATGTAACAAAGCTAGTTTCTTGATTGGACATGAACCAAGCTAACGATGAAACACTGACAAGATAATAAACATACTTAGAGAAGCTAGAATTAGAACAGTAGAAAAAAGGGAATTCTGACAAGCTGGAGACAGCAACCTTCCTGTAAAGACATGCTCCCTCACACCAAGAATAGTAGGAGCTCGAAGATCATGTTTTCCATTGAATTCTTCTAGCAGATTCCTTATTTTCATAGCCTCCTCTAGGTAATTGTCCTGCATCATGTGATGGAATTTACTGATTGATAACAGGTCGGGAACATAGACAAACATGTGACTAAACTGATTAATTCATGCAAACATAAAAGTAACCACCTAAAAATGTTTATCAATAAGCATTAAAATATTTAACTAGTGCAACACATGCTAGTTTTCTACTGTTGTGAAGTCAATTTATCTCCTGTTTGAGCACACAGGTATGGTAACCAGAACTAATGCTCCATATCAATATCAGTAGTATACCGAAAACACTGGTTAAACCAGTTTTCACAACCGGTTGCAACAAACAAGCAAGGTCGAAAATTTTGCTGGTGCAAGCCATTTAATTTGTCAGCAAATAGACAGCCCATTAGTCTAAATTGGTAATATTTGCATTCTATGAGGCACTCTCCTAGAAGATGAGTCATCTAGGGTTTCTTCAATTAATTCCTTGAGGCAATTTACTTATATCCAGAACAGTAATTTAATTGATATATAAATATATGTATTATGTAATACACAGCAAAAGTTCAAACTTGAGAATCATGATGAGAAAAGGAAGACCAAGAGTTGATTACCATGGCTTTGAGATATTCCAAATCAGAAAAGTAGCCATGCAGACAGCTGATCCAAAAGTAGTCGGTAATCAAGGGTACGGTATCGCACTTATTATGGAATCTGACCTTTGTAAGTTCCAAGAAGACTATGTCTAGCAACAACAGGGCCAACTAGTGCTAACATGATTTTTAATATAGTGTTGCCTACCTACCCTTGCATTCTAATTCAATGAAATTACAAAATCTGACAAAAAAGGAGATGTACATATTATTTTACTGCTAAACACTCAACAAGAAAAATAAAACATACGCTAAAATTTATATAGTCCTATGCAAGGAGTTCAAATTTCGGACCAACACCTCATTAGGCAACTGGTCATACTGGTACGCAAGCAGTATGTCGCCTTGTACAATTTGGTCTCACTAGTAAAGTAATAAAGATCTAAATACCAGCAGTACCAACCTATATGGCATGGTGTGGTCCGTGGTCAGAACAATATGTACCAGTTCAACTGGTATATGAAACCTTGGTACTAGTTACTTTCCTGACTTAGTTCTTTTGCCTTCTCTGTTATATAACCTAGTACCTTCATTAAGAACTTAAAAACTAAATTGATTAAAATTAAAATTTAGTGGCAGATGAACTAGTCTGAAATAATATGAATCACAAAGCAACCTGATTCATGTCAATAGTTTGAATAGCATCCCCACGGGTGAAGATGATTGCATGATTCTGGTTTTCAGGTTTCCCTTCTCCGAGCTTGGGATCTCCAGGAAGCTTGATCGAATATATTTCCTAGATGGTATTAAGGCACACAAAAAATGATTAAAGAATAACAAATCGAAAACAAAATATCAATGATAGAAAATATTTTGAAAAAGAACTCTCCAGCGAATTACAACAAATTATGACTATAATGAAAAGGAAAGGACATTACATGGTGTAATAAAAGTTACACTTGACCTAAAATAGAATTGTAAAGCATTTGAAAGACAACTGCCAATTAGCATATGATAGCAAGTTGCAACAATTGCATAGTTATGTTGAGTAGAACAAAATCAAAAACTCAAAATGCCTAGTCAAAGTTGTGATTTGGAATTTCAAATTTTATTACAACAAAAAGCAATATCAATGAACTACAGTCCAAGTGTGTCACAATCACGAAATGCAAAGACCCATTGATCAATACATGAAGCTACGTTGAATTTGGAAAAAAGAAAATGAATTTGTGTTGATATTCTAGTGGCCACATCAAAACTCATCCAAGACTCAACTTTCCAACAGAAAAATTGGAAGGCTTGGGAAAAATAAATCATATTAAATCCTCAACTAAAGCATGCTTCTCTCTGACTTAACATAAAGATGTTCCAGGGCATACAAATTGCATATTTGAATACATTAATGTCGGTACAATAGCCTGTCAAATAGCCACTCCAGGTACAAAAGGAAGCAACAAGAGGGATTTCTTTTTTACAAACAGAAGACATATCATTTCCCATTTTCATTTGCATGATCATTTTCAAGTTCATATTGTTGTTTAGCAAAGTAATTCTATGTATTCATTGAAAAGCCCACACCTACATTTGGATATTCAACGGTTAAAAGTTCTGGGATGGTTAAGAGGTCCATATAAGCACACTTCACACTTGATTTCTGCTAGTCCTCAAGAGTAACAAAATAGAAATGTCAAACACATTATCATAGAGCAGCAAAATTATTCTGTTCATGGTTCAATCAGATAATTTACAAACACACAATCATTAATCCTTTGGAGTTTGGACCAACATATGCAATACCGTACCATACCAGTGTTTCGAGGTTGGCTTGATACGGTACCAAGTACTGAGCGGTACACCAGGGTATACCAAGCGGTATGCCAAATTTTAAATATTTCTCTCTCTACTGTAGTACTGCTACAGTATAACACTGTAGCCCTGTAGCACGTTCCATCCGGTAGCGAGAGGTCCACGTACCGGTATACCATCAAACCGATACGTACCGCCCGTACCGGACAATACCATTCGAAATTGCATATCATGCTTTGGACAGATTTCAGCAACCAGGCTAAAATAGCAATAAACAAATTTGTCAATACTTGTACCAAAATATGTTTTTTTCAAATATTATACAGATGATAAAATAATGAAATAAAGCACGACAATTAATCTGCACCTTATTAAGTATAACAAATACAAGAATAACTTGGAAATATAAAAACTTCGCTGAAAAAATGAACAATGGGAAAAGAAGATAAACCAATTCAACCATTAATGTGGTATCCTGTGCACCTGATCTTTTCCGTTAGCATCAGCTTTGACAAGCTTTGAGTAGAAATCTTTAGAAATTGTTCCATCAGCTAATGCATTTTCCTCGACATGTATGAAAGCAACTCGAAGAGCCTCATTTCTGGAATTCAAGCAACAGGACAGGGCAATAATCATTCAGCACAGCAACAACCAACACACACAATAAGACAAAGAAAAAAGAACTTTGACATACTGCAAAAAAAGTTAAAGAGTTACAGCCATCCATAGTTCACAGACCAAAATGTTCAAGGAACATTAAGGCACAAGGACCGAAATTTTCAAAGGCTCAAGGAACACTAAGAGCCAAGACCCTTTGGAACCAAGGCACAGGGCGAACTTTCAGAAATACAAAATTTAATATAAGAGACCCTTTGGACCTTAGTCACTTGCTTAACATAAAAAAGATATGATAAGATATTCCAAAAACAAAATTTCAGAAAATTATCTATTTACATTCAGACAGCAAAGGAACGGATCCTTGGATGAAATTAAAGTAGCTTCAACCAACATATACAGGATCAAAATGTGAATTAGGAATGAGTCAGCTAGGAGAAATAGAACCAAAACAAGAGGACGGTAGGATAAAGACGAGAAACTAGATAAATAAGATATGGTGGATCAAGATAAAATAGCTCAAAAACAAAAGCATAATTTTTAAAAACTGAATATAAATGCCAGAAAAACTCTTTTAGCTTCATATTCCATAAGATATCTATCTTTTCAAAGAAATACGGAAATAAAATATCAAATATGAAAAATAAGATTTTAATATAAGAGAAAAAAAAGAGTAAATCACCAATAAGATTATTGAAAATAAATAAAGAACAACATACAAAGATAATATGGCAGTTATCGACTATTATATTTATAGTAATACAGCAAAGGCAAAGAAAATTGTCCACAGCCTTGAAGTAAGCAATGGGCCCTGTTTTGGCCCTACATTGCGTTTCCATTCTTTAACATGACATCCATATCGCCCTTAGAGGCTAAAGCTACTTTCTTTCCTATAACCTCTCCCTCTAGGAAATCTCCACTCTATCTCAACTTATGCCAGATGGTGAGCATATAGAAATATGATGACAAGGCATCTATCCTTCCTCTGCATCCTTTCTTTTCTACTGAGGTGAAATCGTGATACTTCATTTCAAGAGCAAAGAAACCGAAAGATGACAGAGAAGATGAAAAAAAAGGAACGGACAGGGGAATCAAAAGTAACATTATGGAAAAACCAAGAACACAAAGCAATGATTAATTGAAGAGTGGCAGGAGCAAAGAAATTACAAATTAAGAAAGAAAACAAAGAGAAGAAAAAACATGTAATTGAAAGTAGCAACAATATAAAAGCAGGATTTTGAATACCAGTCTGTATCGGCATACCGAGCTCTGATCGGTATGGTACGTACCGATGGTATACCCTAAAACCTTAAAAATATAGTCACCTACCACGCCAAGGCATACCGATCGGTATACCTCGATAACGATCGAAATCCGAGGTGATACCGGTCGGTACATCTCGGTACTGGTCGATACACCTCGGTACCAGTCAAAACATTAGTACTGCCTGGTAGAGGACGGTCCGCGTACCGGTATCCTCTCGGACTGATATGTACCACCCGTACCGGGCAGTACACATCAAACCCCTGCATAAAAGGACAGTAATAGGAGCTAGGAAACCAGAGCAAGAAAAACAAATGAAAAGAAAAAGAGGCAGACGAATAAATCAAGATAGCAATGGCGTTTTTTCGTTCTATCCCAACGAACAGTTAGCCCCACTGACAGGCAGCTCAATTATGATGCATCACAACACATAAATTCAATTATTGAAAACAGGCAGACTTGATTTTGATAAAAGAAAGCAAGTTTTGAAAGATGTATGCATTAGAATATATAGGCATCTCTTAGTTGCCATAGCATTTTCGAATAGCCCACAACACGTGAAAGATAATATGCACTCATTGAAGCCTATGAAACCAGACCAAAATGAGGATTCCATAATGAGTATCCATGCTAATCATACATAAGTGCACCTTGGATGGACCTTCATAACAGCAGTTGGAAACAATCAATATCTTGCAGCATGTAATTCCTACAAAAATTCTAGAGGCTTGCAAATCTACAATGTCCAAATTGTCAAATTGAAAACCAAAATTTCACAATTATAAAATCCATAATGACAACAAAAGTCAGAGAATTTTAACATATATCAATAACATTTATGACTTTCAACGGCCTATATCAAAGGCAAACCCTTTGTTTCAAAGATAAGAATTTATTTAACCTCTGCATAAGGAGAGCAATATCGGCTGCCTCTTGAGCCCCTTTTTGTTTCTGTTGACCATAAATTTGGCATGAGACGACATACGTAAATTTCAGATCAGCTTGGGCACGCGATTCAGGAGACAATTCATATCCTTGTGTACTCATGTAATCAGCTCCAGAATAACCATCTTCAATTCCTGCAATATCACATTATAATATATAGAAAAATATCACAATAAAGATTACAGGTCTGGTAAAGATTGGCAGATGAACAGCAACAAGAAAGTACCTCCAAGATAGCGCTTTTCTAGATAACTTTGTAACATAAGGGCCCTTCTGTAGTACATCATACCACGCACTACATGATCACGCCATGAAATTGTTAATAGCACATGAGCAAAAGAAGAAAGCAACAGAATAGCCATGATATGGCAGCTGAAGTAGATGAGCTAATAAAAGGGAGGCTTAACATTTGGAAGTCAAAGAAACAAGGGGGAAAAAAGGAGACGATTGCCAACAGGCAATTCAGGTAGCAAAGAAACACAATAACCTGTTCTTGCCAATGTTTGGCCGCGATAAGATGCCCAAAACCGCAATTCAAGGTTATCATTATCTTCAACAGCATCTGCAGTTGATTTAATTCGCTCTAGAAAGTTTTCCCACTCATCTAAAATAACAAATTGATCATGTAAGATTGATGAAGAAATGAAATTATTTAATGTAGATGACATTTTAAAAAATCAGACGAATCACCATACCACATTTGTTAATAAAACTAACATGGCAAGATAACTGAATCAGTAAATGAATTCATGTTAATGTCATACAGGACATATGAATATCTGAAGCGAATCAACATAGAGTGAATACATCCCAATGAGCATGCCAGCTAAAACTAATATCTCACAATCGAAGCATAAGAACTTTCTAGAAGTTGATGTTTTATCTGCACAAGATAATGCCATGTGCACAGAAATGTTTGTACAAGGATGCTTGCACACAAAGCAACTATCATGTGATAGAAGTGAAGGACCACAACATGTGGTCATGAGGTGGAAGCACAACACCAAATAATCATAACCAAGGAACTGATTTCTATGTGATAACTAATAACCAGCAGAATGATCTTGGCAGGTAAACCAAAGGCAGAACGCATGGTAGGCTTTGCAGCAGAAAACAGATAAGCCATGACTAGCTTTAAAGTGATCTACTATTTACATTAACTTGAGAACAAACACCATTACTTCAGAAAATTGCTAGATGCTAGAGGTCATTAGCCAATCAATCTGCATAATTTGAAGGTGTCAATTACCAACTCACTAGTTTAAGCATAAAAAACAAACAAAATTAACTTTCAAAACAAAAATTCATAAATGTTAAAACGGTAGGCTGATACGCATTGAATCATTGTAAGTTGGAAGTAAGCATGTTTCAGGTTGTTTTCAATGAGTCAACAACCAATTCAAAGGCCAAAAGAAAATCACAGTGTTTAGTTCAAATGATTCATTTTTGCATTTACGTATAAAATAAATAACATACAGGCACAAAAATGCACCATGATCTGTCACACCACCATCTATGTCATGCCTTGTTCCCAATCAAATGTAATCTTACCATCTATGCTAGTAGGCTAAGAACCAGATATCACATCAAACGTCAGACATGGGCTACCACGCACCACAAAATCCATGGAAAGGCAAACTGCATCAGCACAGAGCAGTTTGGCAATCATGTAGGACAAAGCATTTAAAGGGGCTCTGATGATAACGATGGATGCTACTTGCTCCACACCATAATTTAATATACTTTATATTGGTCAGACTGGTACATTGTTGATCTGACTAAAGGCCGGTGATAGACCATACAACATAATATGAATCAGTAAATCACTTTTTTATTCTTTTTCCAGTAATACTGAGCAACAATCATCGTTTCGGGTACCAGGCCCATTTCGGCGATCTGTCGCATAGGTACGCAAAGGTCAGTACCTATGTACCGACACATGGTACACTAGTATATACCGGTGTTTGGCAGAGGAATAAATAGAGGGAGAAGAGGAAGGAGAGGTGGAGATATACAGGAGAAAAAAGGAGAAAGGAAATGAAGAAGGAAGAAGAGGAAGCAATGGAGGAGGAAGAAGTATTGGAGAAGGAGAAGGAAGAAGATGAGGAGAAGACGTGGGAGCATCCCTATCAAGAAGAAGGAATGCAGGGCAATGGTGTTGGCAGCGACGGCAACAGCACGACCAAGGATTCGCAAAGCAACGGTAGTGTCAGCGACATCAGGAAGCAACGGTGGCGACAGTGACGTCACGAAATAGCAGCAACGGCGGCGACAACAGCATCATATGCGAGAAGAGGAATCACATTCACAAGCCCTAATTTGGTTTTTTTTTCTTTTTTAACGCTGAGTTGGATGAGTCCCACCACTTTTTCTTTTTTTTATTTTAATCAGGCCACCCAAAACAAGATGGACCATGAACCGACCTTCGCCTGGACGGTACACACTGCCTGTTTCATATCGTTTTGAGCGGTACAGCAGTCCTTGATACTGAGCAACACAACTCAGTGTACCACTCAGTATGTTGGTATTGTATCCTTCTGACAAATTGTTGAAACCAGTATTTGACGAACATTTACAATCTTGCTTCAGACAACTTGGATCTATAGGTTATGGTTACAAAGATAGTACCTTTTGGAATTCAAAGCTCTAGGAATTTTTTTGTTTCAATTTCTGAGGGTTGGAAACCAGAAAGTATTTGGAGCAAAGGCAAGGGTCTTCAGCTATGTTTTTTTGAAAAGCCAACAAACAAAGATAAAAGAGTAGATGAGGATTAAAGCAAAAAAAAAATACTTTTTTAGTTTTTTTTAGTTTTAAGAATGGCAGTAGTAAAACAGAGACCAAAATAAGAGCACGATAGTTGGAGTTACTCTAGTTCCAAAGAGTCGCACCTAGACATCTTTACCCTACACCAATAGTGTGTTGAATAAACCGTTACACCTTAGGGGAAGAAAAAAAAAATCCTCATGTTAATTTTATCATGAGAATGCTAACCTCAACATACCTCTATTCATGGAAAATCAATCTTTGGCCACATCAACATATATCCCTACATCAGCCAATTTGCAAAGAGCAACCAGTATAACCATATTGTGATAGGCAATGCATAGACCAGTAAACAAGACCAATTTATAGGAAAAAATGGTGCTTAGGGAACATCTTAACAACAGCTGATATGGTGCTAACAATGACCCAGAATAATGTACCAGTATGTGACTACTCATAGTGTAGTGAAATTAGGGATTAAATGGCAATCATGTTCTCCATCATATCAACCTTTTGGAACAATGGTGTCACAAAGAATTTTCATCTACAGAACCTTAACAATCAGTAGCAATAAGCCAATAAGCATATCATTTAAAATGTGTCATATATCGATTCACCCAAACTCTGAAAATCATATGGTCGATAGAGTAGGAGCATAAGCCAGATCAAATTGTTCCTAAAATGTAAATATTAGATAAGCTGATAAGCAAGCTAGAAATTATCATGAAAAACTTAAATAATTCTCTAGAAAAAACAAGGACTACCTGTAAAACACATGTAGGAACTCCTCAGATCACGTAAACCATATATCTACAACGAATTATTCAAAGCAAGGTTTTGAATACCGGTCCGTATCGACGTACTGAGCTCTAATCGGTACGGTACGTACCGGTATATACCGTCGGTACGCTAGGGCGTACCGATGGTACACCCTAAAACCTTAAAAATACATTCACCTATCACGCCAAGGCATACCGATCGGTATGCCTTAGAAACGGTCAATATCCAGGGTGGTACCGATCGGTACGTCTCGATACCGGTCGATACGCCTCGGTACCGGTCAAAACACTGGTACTGCCCGGTAGAGGACGATCCGTGTACCAGTATCGTCTCGGACTGGTACGTACGCCCATATTGGACGGTACAAATCGAAATTGAGAACCCTGATTCAAAGTCCAAAATCGCAAGTATTACTGGTAGTGTAAATTCTAAACTTACAGTAAACAATGGATTTGAAATATAAAGTTGAATTTTGTACTGCCATTCAGTAAAAATTATATACGCCAGACCACATAAATCATAAAAGTTCTCACGAAGAACTGAAGGATCACCTGGAAAGATCTTCTGAAGATAAAAAAGGGTTGAAATCCCATCTTCATTTTCAACCCGTAAATCTGAATAACTGTAGAGTACTGTCTCACTGTAGTATGGAGTAAAAACACTACAATCCAAACAAGTAAAATCTTAATTACACTAAAAATGCTTTGAAAATTTGCAACACTACCAACATGTTTAACAAATACCTAAAAGGCATCATCTCAGAAACAGGATTCGGCGACGGCATGTTCATAAACAATGAATTTGCAAAGAACTGCAGTCTCCTTCTGGCTTCTAAATTCTTTGGAATATTTGTAGCAGAATCTTTTACGGTTAAAAGTAGATACAACCGTTTCACCTGTTCTCTCTGAAGAAAAATACAAAGTAAACCAGCAATATATATTATTGATAATAAGCACTAACTTGTGAACTGTAAGAAGGTTCCATACAGTTTCTTTGTCCCTGGGCCATGAAATTTTAGAGAAGAGGCGACCTTCATTTCTTGCTCTCGCTAAAAGTTGCCAAGAATCGAGTTGCTCACTGAGGATAAACAAACTCATTGGATTCTAGGCAATATTTGTATGGATACCACAAGCATATTACGTGTCACTATAATGGCCAAGTGTTCAATGGTACCTCAAATTTGAGGTCAAGAAATCATGAGTGACAACATCATATAATTCATGTGCAGCTTTTGAAGCACCAATGGCAAGTTCAGGAGTCTCATCTCTTATCTGCATAATATTTCTTTTTATGAAGAAAACCACTAGAAAATAAAAAGGAGTGTGAAAACAAGCTATCAAACAGCATCTAACACACAAATATATTAGACAGAGACCAAGATGTTAAGAAGTGCAGGCACAATCGAATAATGACATCAGCATGGGACTAGGACAGTAGTGACAAAATTTACGCACCCTCAAGCGCATATAACAAAAAACAAATCTGACTATCATGTGCTTTGTTTTTCGTATGTTTTTCGTAACTTGTTTTGTGATAGAAACCTTATGCTAGCATCACAATTCATAGACAAACAACTACAAGATCAACATGTAACAAAATACAAAACTTGACATGTGGGATACTTAAAATGCCCTGAAACAAAGGATTTGTATGCTGTAAAATTTTCAAATTTTGCAATACATTCAATTTGTTTCAAGTTTGTGGGTTAAATCATTTATCGCATCCTTGACAATTCTTCTTAAATTTTACAGTCACCAGTTTTATGCCCTAGCAATAAGCATCCAAATTAATGTAACAAAACTAGGCATAAAGCAAGATTAGAACATCACAGAACATGAGAGACGGTGATAGATGAAACAATGAGCAGTTCATGTTTCTTTTACATGAACTAGCAACCAACTGTAAGGCAGATGGACTAGTTCTCAGATGACTCACAAGAAGCCCAGCCAAGGCAGAGAACCTTGTCAACACCAGTTGCAGCTTTTTAAGCGTTATAGTTACTACCAGTGAGTCCACTGAGATACTGTTATTAAGTTCTTGGAATAACTTCTCCACCCTGCCATCAAGCAAATATGTAAGATTCGCGTGTAATAAAATTATGCATTTCTGAAAAGAAATAAGAAATTTGCAATAGAATACCAAAGTCTCCCTTCACCATCAACTACAGAAACCAGAATCCTTTCCATACTGTAGTAGACTTCCTTAACAGCATATGCCATGTATTTGTCCTTTGAGATTCTGCTCCATAGATCAGTTTGTGTATCTTTGCAATCCAAAGCCACGTCAATTGCCAATGGTATCTATAAACATTAAACAGGTTTTAGAATCAATTGAAAAATAATTGCAATAGGGTTTTGAAAGTAGGAACTATTACTACTGACAACAAACCTTACTGGTCAGGAGAAATAAAGGCCATTGGACCAACCGCCAGGTCCCGGAATTGCTTGGAATAGAAAGCAAATCCATTTCTCTGTCAAAAACCATGAAAACAAAATGGCCCTTAAGGCCTTAACTAGTTCGACAAAAAATTAGAGACTCAATGCATTCACAAAACAGAAGTTCCATAGCAAGTAGAATCACATCTTAGAAATTGCATTTACCGGTTGTTTATGTAGTCTTCTTCCCGCAAGCTTTTGATAATTTCATTCCAAAAGGGAGAGAACTTCGCTGCAAAATCCCTGTCCATATCTTTAGAATCCTGAAGGTAAACAATGGAGGAACACCATAGGCATCATAAGATCATATATCAATAAAAGGATAAAATATTCTTTTTGCAAATAAAATAATTATGGGTTGTAACTTAATCAAATAAATTTTGGAGCTTTAAGAACATGACAACACCAAAAGTAGTGACTGCTTATAATGACAAAAGAATCAGGAAAATTGAAACAGTTCAGCTGTTTACAACTTGCAGTGGTTCATACTTCAGAGATTGGTGAACTCAGACAAAACATGTCTTTCTACTCACCTCTAAGATAGAGATTTCTTGATTAGTACCTGAACAAGATTTTTTTTCAAAAAACACCAAAAAGAGAACTTCCATTGTGAGTTGTAGAGATTGACACAGAACATAACCTATTCCAGTCACAAACCTATGATGCAGTACAACCTGATGGAAGTAGAATGTGGTTTCCTCAGCATAATTTGGATAAAAAACCTGCAGAACAGGCATGGAATATGCCAGTAGATCTATGTATGATCTACAGGTTAATGTGGGATTCTAATATCATACACTATTGATGGTTAAATCAAAGAATACTAATTTGTTGATTATGAAAATCAAGATTATTCAACAGGAGATGGCTGCTATTGTTTCTTTTCTGAATAATCTTCCACCTTCACATGCCTTCTGCTTTTCAGCATTTGCCACCTCATTCCACTGCCTCAAACAAATCATTGCATCTCCACTGTCAGCTCCACAATCTCCATATCTTCTCACTCTGTCTGAGCCCATTGACCCAATAATGCTACAGGACACACTACCATTGCTTTTGCTCCATCAGATGCAACTCCATCACCACTTCGAAAACATTTCTACAGTTTTCTCCACCTCCCTTCCCCTCATCTTCAGCTCCTGTGGCGGCAAATACCAATTTGATACAGTGACACTTACCTCAACCGTCATCTAAGTAAAACATACATATCAGAAAAAAGTATTAGAAGGTTCAAGAAGTTACAATGCCAGATGAGATGGCACCGAAAAAAGAGGACCAAAAGAGTGACACTAGTTCTTGGGGGCGAAATGTGCACATTTCATGAAAGATGTGCTAGACGGGCGCTAAGAAAAGAAGCATAACAAACTGATGCATCAAACTTGTACTGGACATGAATTCTCTGCATTGCCTTGTATAAGCCAATGAATATTGCAACATTGAACATAACCTGATATGGTTGACTCATTAGGAAAGTAGGAGAAGGGTCTGCTATAAATTGAGGCTGATAATGTCACAACAAAACTGAAAGGTCTACTAGCCAATAAATTGCAGACAAACCTCATACTATGTAGCCGAACACCTTAAGCCCATGTTGCTAATAGTAGACACAACAGATCATCCACTTCAAATGTGAGGCTAATCAAGACATCACAATAAACTTCCAACATAGTTAACTACTACAACGATAAAACAGAAGCAACAGATGATATATTTGGTCAAGATGCAGAGCAGATAATGGCATTAACTAACCACACCGAGATGTCATGTCTAGTGATTGACATTTCGCTCGGACCGATAGAAAACGGACAGTACGCACTGGTCTGAGGTGAACTGGTATGCGGACCGCCTCCAGTTGGCACAGTCCGGTCCTGACCTTTTAAAAAAAATTCAAAAACAAACATTAGTGCAAGCCCTCTTCACCCCGAACATGAGCCTTTCACATTTCTCTTCAGCAGCTCGTCGCCACCCACCACCGCCCGCCTTACACTTCCTCCACCTCTTCTCCCCTTTCTCCTCTTCCACCTCCCTCCTCTTTACTACGTCTTCTCCTTCTTCCTCTTCCACCTTCTTCCTCCACTTTTTCCTTCTCTTCCGCCTTCCTCTTCCTCCTCTTCCTCCACCGCCTCCTATTCTTCCTTCCTCTTCTCCTCCTCCATCTTTGAAACACCAATGTACCATGTGTAAGTACACCAGTACTGACTGGTACTACGAGTCAAGCCAAGGACAGATACAGCTCCATAATTCTTTTACATCCATTGAGTTTGATGCAGAAATTGTAAATGGGTTATATCAGTGCATTACAAGATTGGTTTCAAACCTTAAGATGCAAGATAAGATCAAAAGTAAATTATCTTTATATAAGGATATCAATGGTCTTTTTGGAATTTCAATGACAGTTTGATCAAGGACAACTACATCCCCGATATTAATAAATTTATATAATTAATTTTATGTATAGTATGTTATTATTAATAACAAAGTAAATTTTGCTACAGAATGGTGGAGTCTATCTGGAAATTTCATCCCGAACTTGTAACAATTGGCTATCAAAATTCTTAGTTTGATTTGTAGTTCTACGTGTTGTGAGAGAAACTGAAGTGTCTTTGAGCATGTAAAGATCACAAAATATTTTTGTTTCAATTAATCTATTCTTTTTTAGATAGATATATTAATATTTTTTAAACTATATAATATGACAGATTCACACGAAGAGAAAAAATCGGTTAGAGCATCGACGATTATATGATCTTATTTATATAAAGTATAATCAAGCAATAAAGGCTCGTCATGATTTGCGAAATAACATTGATCCAATCTCATTACAAGACATTGATGATTTAAATGAGTGGTTTGGGGGGAGGAATGGGTGCAAACTTGCAAAATGTCAAAGATGAGAATGTATTCAAAGATGACAGCTTAATATAGAGAGATATGACAAGAGCCTCAGGTGTTGGAGAATTACAGACATATTGTAATCACATTAAATATTTAAGTTAGGAATTAATTTTTTCCTTACTTGTCATTGTAATTTAAGGAAATCTTAATCTATTTCCTTGTTTGTTAATACGAATTAGAAAATAACTATTGAGCATTCAAATAGGGTGATATCATATTTGTTAGTATATTAAATGAAAATAATTTATATTAAATAAATACAAAATTTAAAATAAATTTTCTTTAATTGAGGCTCACCTCCTCTTATTTAAGGGGAGGGATTTCTCTCCTTCGTTCATCACCTAGTCGAGCTTGGCAGCAGGAGGAAAGAGGAGTTACACCCTGCTGACGAGAGGTAGGTTTTTCTACCTTCCTTGAAAATAAAAGTTTTAGTTTTTATTTTGATTTTTTAAATGTTGAATATTTTGTAGTTTGAAAGATATTTATCAATTCTTTAAATGTCAAAATCATATTGTTGCATAAAAATTTACTGAAGTTTTTATAATATTTTTAATCCTGCTTAAGACTTTTATTTTATATTTAAACATATTAAAAATTTATATGTTTTATATGATATTTCCTAGCATTACAGTTTATCTTTAATCTTATCTAGATTAAAATCTTTGTTAGATTAAAATATGTCATCTAAAATTTTTTTTTTATATTCTTTGATCTGAAATTTAAAATGTGTTATTATAAATGATTTAAAATTTATTTGACTATAATATGTTGAAATTATACATGTGTTGAAAGTATGATTTCTATTTAGATTTAAAAGGTTATTTCCTTGTATTAAAGCTATCTCCCGATCTATCTTTTAATATGTTATGATTTCTATTCAAATTTAGAATGTTATTTCCTTGTATTAAAGCTTATCTCCTTATCTATCTTTTAATACGTTATTATGTTTTTGTTTATATTGTTAATAAATATATGTTGTGGTATGAAATTAGATATTAATTGGATTGAAATTGCTTATAGGTCAGGCCCAACCCATAGGTTAGGCCATGGCCCACTGGCTAAGCCCAGTCAGTAGATCAGGCCTAGCCCGTAGACCAGGCCCAACCCACAGGTCAGGATTTGGCTCGTAGGCTAACCAAACCCAACCATCATGAGTGGTCACATGCGATGCACATGACCAATCCATGGGCCAAAGCTGGGCCAGCTTTATGTGATACATGCCTAGTCATATATAATGCACATGACCAGTAGATGGTGGCTGGCCCAATTCAGCCAAATATTGTTGTTGGATTTGAGCCCAAATATTGATTGAACTAAACTAAACTTGATTAGTCTAGATCAATTCAGGGTGATTCCGAATTATTGACTTACTCAAGTCAGTTTAACCTAAATTGAACCTAATCTAGTCCAAATTATACTAGTCTAGGGTGGTTCCAGACCAGTTAAATGAGGATTAAAGATCAGTTCAGTTAGGTTCTAGTAACTTAAGTTCAATTGGCTCGATTGAACTAGGGTTCAAGTCAATTGAGGGCTAATTTATATTATTTGATATTGATGATATTTGAAAGAGATGTTTTAATTGTGTTATTTCATCCCGATATGGACATGACCAGTGTAAGATTATGTTATTTCCCTGCCGAGAGTAGGTAGGGCGATTCCTTTCGAGGATTAGCGAGCCGTCAGACGTGGCGGCTGGATGGTTCCCCCATCCGCTGTTAGGAGGAACGTGTTCCCACTATGGCGGGTGCGGGACACCACTCCATCTGCTGTTAGGAGTGCGATATGAGTTTGCCTCCATCCGCTATTGGGAGAACACAAACTCATCCTGTAGGATAAAGCCTCTCCATCCGCTGTTGGGGGAGTGCTCCTTCGGGTATTTGATATACGCCAATGGGATGATTGAATTTTGATCATGTATTCATTTTAAGTTGACTTTTGGGGTTCCTACTCAGCGTTGCTGAATTTTCTTTGTATTTTATTTTCAAAGCAACCTCCCTCTAGCACTAAATTGGATTCCAATGGAGGGCTGACCTTCCTCTACCGCTAGGTAGAGCCGCTAGGATGATTCTTGAAGTTAACACCACTATGTTTACTTTTATATTTGTGATTTGATCAATAAATGAATTGTAATAAAGGCTTATGAATAATGAATAAAGTGATGTTTATCTACTTGGCCTGAATGTGTGGAAAGGAAAAAAAAAATTTCAGGATGTGACACATATACAATGCAGATGACAAAGGAAAAAATGAGTGCAAAAGTCTCCAGTTCATCTCCTGCCATTGTCGAAGAGAAGAAAACATATTTTGATAAAGATGAATAAAAGGAAGAAAAAGATTATGATATATTTGAGAAAGACGATGTAGATTATAATGATGATTGAATTTAATATAAAACTTTATTATTTTGAGTCTTTTGACATTTTTGTTATTAGAATATGGATAATATAACTTGACAATTTAGATCTTTTTAATAATGTCATATTTTTATTTATATAATCATATTTATCAATTATATTATATTTTTTATATTTTAATATTTTAGAGCGCTTCACTTCGCTCTAGCGAGCGCTTAGTACCTTCGGCATTTTGGGACCTTAGCACCTTTTCACACTTAACGCTTTTTAAATCACTGCTTCCATGCCACCACTAATCACATGATGGTACTAAAATTATCATATGACTAATGTGATTGGATCATAAACAGATAATATCAAGATTGGTTCATATTTTATGCAATTATTAATCAAGTAATGGCTTGAAGTTACCAAAGGGATTAACATTTCAAAACACTAAACCATATCCAACTTAAACTAGACAAAGCTTCAGATGAAATCAGGCCATATCTGATCTGCAGGCAAGCCTACCAATTCCCTTTATTTTATTTACAAAATGAAATGCGGGTAGATGGTCCCACCATATCATTACAAAAAAGATAAAGAAAATAGCCAACAACGCAAATAAGGCAGCTTTGGAATCAAAGAATTGACGAGTTTCTAGCTCTTTCAGATTGGCACAACCAATTAACAACATCTATTGCAGGCCATTTCGGAAGATTCACATATCTAGTCACATTATGGTTGGATACTAGGGAAGGATGGCATCTCTCCCTACCACCTAAAACTAATATAAAATTTGAGGTATACCAATCAATATTGAAAGGAAACAAGAATTGGTTTAATAAGTAAATTTCAAAGATAAAGTTACTGTGGCAAAAGTATTAAATATATAGCTACTGCATCACATTAATTTTTTGAAGTTCCCAGCATGAAAAAGATAATTTTGAAGTGGATCAGCATCATAATGTTGTCATGATACAGATGGCTTGGATCTTCCAAAGCCTACTCAGCCTGCCTGAAGCACCCTAGTCTGACCCATCTAAAGTCATTTGAACAGGAGCATATTAACCTCTATTTCTGACAAGTAATAGGCCAACCGGCCTTCTTACTATCTGGCAGTACCTGAGAAGCCAAATTTTGCCTAATCTTTTTTTTTTTTTTTCATTTCATGTTGATAGACAAAGATTATAAACTTTACTAACATATTAAAGCAAGATCTTCTAACCTTCGGGCATATGATTAGGCTTTTTTTAATATGATACAGCAGCATGCATGTTAACTATGTTCCCTCTCCCTCCCAAGACTTCTACTTCCACTTCATATGAAGTAGCAGAGTTAGACATTGTTCCTACCAAGGTTTGCGATTTCGAATCGTACCGCCCGACACGGACAATACGTATCAATCCGCCCATGAACCAGTACGCGGACCGCCCGCTACCGGGCAGTCCACTCGATATAGCGGCCTGGCTGCGATGAGGCTGAGGAAGAAGCATCGAAGTAGGAAGAAGGAGAAAGTGTTCGAAGAAGAGGGAGAATCGGGAGAACCTCGGCACGAACTTGTTTCCACGCCCTTTCTCGATCCCGATCCGGTACTGCCCTTGCTCAATGATCCCGATCCAGAAGGTAACGACGAGGAGAGTCGTAAAGAGGAGGCTATGGAGGCGCGGGGATCAAAGAAGGCTATGGCTATAGCAACGGAAGAGGCGGTCTCCTTCATTTTCTCGTCTGCGACTATGCAGCCTTCTTCTTCACCGCGTTCTTCACCGAAGGTCGGAGACGTGTGCGGCCTTCAACATCTTCGTCGCCTTTTTCGCCGAATGTCGTAGATGAGGTGATGAGAATTGGAGGTGACATCGCCAAGGCTGCATACACCTTTTTTATATTTTTATATTATTTTTATATTTTACATATTAATTTTTATATTTTTTATTAAAAAATATTTTTTTATATTTTTATATTAATTATATATATTTATTTAGGCATACCGTTCAGTATAACATACCATACCATACCGAGCAAAGCTCTATACATCAGTACGGTATGAAATTTCGAACCTTGATTCCTACCATATGTATCTCCCACAAAAGCAATTAGAAAATTGGTTAATTGAATCAATTACAAATGAATTTCCATGAAACCAATTCACTAGCATATATTAGCAAACTTCCAAACAAAGTGAAAGCATATAGTTATACAAATCCAATATTATGACAAATATCATGATCATGTTGACTCCCAAGAAAAGGCACAAAACTTCTGAACAAACAGTAGCTTCAAAAAGCAAAGGATAAGTAATTGTATCATTCAAGAACCTTACACAAAAATGTATTCATTCAATTACAGAAACTTCCTATAAAATATTCATGACAGATCAATTTCACAACAAGTTTGATAATAATCTGCTTTCAAAGGGAATTCATTACATTGCAAAAACACACAGACATAAAAGTGAACATCAACATATAGAAGGTTTACTATAAAAATCCACAAAGATGGAGAAGCCAAAAGAACAAACATTTGTATTCATTATATTTGTAATATGTCACATTGTTTTTTACTTTTTCTTATAATAAGCATCCCTATATACACACACACACACACACACAACAAGCAAACAAACATGACAAAGACTTCTTCCAAGGATTATTTATAACAAAATGTGCTGCTAATTAGTTACACATCACAGATTTTTACTGCTTGAGAACGAAAAGACCAAATAGAACTACAATACATACTTTCATTGACGGGATCCATTTGTCAAGGAGTACTGTTATAAATGATTAGGATTGATGTGCCTATTGCCATTGTCAGCTTGAGCCAAACCGTACCATGTTAATTCATGCTAGAAGCACTGATACAAGGGTAGGCTTTTTTTTAATCTATGTCAGCGGCAAGGGCATGCCAACCAGCACAACACAAAATTGTGATCTGCCAAAAACATTTTGGTATACTTTCATGCCCAGAAGTGGCAATATTTAGGTGTTCAAGTTGTTTAAAATTCAAAAAACTAACTCATCACTCTAAGAGGGGATGACAGAAAACAAAATTACCAAAAGAATTTCTTACTAAAAAAGTGCACATACAGAATATATATTTGTCAAAGAAACCACTAAGAGCAAAATATAAACAGTAAAAAAATATATTGTAATATGTGGACAACTGGTACAAGAAAAAAGAAAAAAAATCAGTAAAAACATTGTAGAAACATTCTGATACCATTTACCTGTACAAAGGGAAAAAGAAATATCTTACCTGAGCAGGCGGTCTATTTGGAATACTTCTACAAAAAGTTAATAGGAAATCAGTGACCACAATATAAAGTAAATATGTACTCAAAAAATTAGTAGGAGGCTCAGAGTTGCAACCTTTTCATTTGGGATGAGACTAGATTTTTCACAAAAGCTTCTGGAAAACTCTCAAAACGTTTGTGAAACATATCGAGAGACCGTATCTGTCATGTTGCCAAAAATACCATTATCATAAGCAAGTTAAAGTCCAATGCATGTATGGTGATATTTCTGAGACAAGAATCACTAAAATGAAAGAATACCTCACCAAGGCGACCTAATGCACCCAATAATCCACCAACAAGAGCAGACAACAAGGTGTACCATATATGGATGTCCATTAGATAAATCTAGAAGTCATTAAAATGATTTTATTATAGCAAGGAAAAGAGAAATTCAACTACATATTCAGAAGGCTAAACAAATATGCATCCCAACAAAGCAGATAGAAACCCACAGCAAAGACAGGCGCCCAAAGACTAAGGACAGTCAGAGCATTCCTATTACCTGAATGGATACAACAACAAAAACAAAAACAATTAGCAATGTGTTATGCCATCATTTGCAATTGTGCAAATGATGTTGTCAGGTCAATAGACAGAAAACACAAGCAAGGACTTCCATGTCAATCGGCACTAATTGGCAGGAATGGCATGGAATGTAAAAGTATATTGTTAAGATAAAAGCATCGGAAGAGATAGTTGAAGTGGCAGCATACATCGGTATTGTCATTATACCACATGCCAGTATAAGGGTATAGGGTCAAATCAAGCCATGTTAATTGATATGGCCAGCATGTACTGGTTCTTGATTCCTTGAACAATTATGCATGTAGTCAATTACTTATCAGACATCACATGCTGTAAGACATAAGTGCCAAATTAAACAGCAAACTTTAAGCATATTATGATTTTGGTACCAACTGTATCATTTACCATCCAGGACAATTTTGGATCCAAGTCAGAGGTGGTGAGAAAAACATATTTAACAGCCAGGCCTCGTATGGTCTGAGAAATGGTTTGCAGTTTGCATCAACAAAAATTAAAGATCAAACAAAGGATTCTAGATGATTTATAATTTAAAGGTCCTGATTGTTCATTGTAAAAATGCATTGATACAAAAAGAAAGAAGATAAATATTCATACTATTCAGAGTTCAAGAATCCATCAAACCAATTGGTCAAAGTGGTAATTTTTTATCATTTGGGATATTACATCCTATTTTGTTTTCTTTTAAAAGGTCATAATGATGTGATTAGGATTAATGTCCATAGTAATTGGCTGTCAACAATCCAAATAGTTAGGTTTTTTATGAGATGAGATTTTCATGTCTTTCATGACCTTAAAGCATCGAGCATAATTCACTATGCAAATCTAGGTTTGTTTCATATCTCAATACTCATAGAACGTCATATGGAATGATTAGGACTAAACTATTAGCATAATTGTGATTATACCTTTTAAAAATGTAATTCATAGATTTCATTTTTTGCATTTTTTTGAAGCTTATGGAAGTTGTTGAACACTTTCTGCGAGCATAACAGATTTTAATCAATGAATAGATACTCCTTTAAATGGCCAGTTGAATCTCCTATTTTGTGTCATTATTCAAGTTATTAAGCTTGGTTGTGTTCTTTACCACCCTCTTAAACCTTCATGACTCTATTATTTCTATTATATTTCATGCTTGCGATACTAGGTTATGCAAATCCTCCAAGCCATTGTTATGTATAGGATTATGTATAATCTCTTATATCTTGAACACAGTCATCTATAAGCACGACAGAAACACAAATTCCTTCCTAGTTTTGTTTTAATTTCTCTGATTTTTCAAGTTTTAGATGCAACAGAGTGGTTATAATGTTATATATCAAATGTAGTAATAAGCTCTTGTTTCCCTATTTCAGATAGATGAAACCTAAAATCATGCAGGCCAAACAAAATTGCATATCTTAGGGGCTTTAAGCCTCATCTTCACCAATAAAAATGGGTGTTCTTCTCACGCACATATCCAACCTACAATGCACACTCCTTAAAACCAAATGAGAATGACTTATCTGGCTCAAATTGGTGAGAAACTATAACAATATGACAGTATTTCTTTTAGTGAGAAACATCTTACAAATTTTATCATCTATAAACAACTGAGAAAGTGAGAAAGGCAACACACATGATAATCTTCAGGCAGTAAACTAACCCTTTGACACAAGATCATGCCAGGAGTACTGCAAACCATTCAGTTCAACAATTACTTTTGTTGGATCAACCAACGGCTTAATCTGAAAATTTGAGTAAAGTTGGAAGACATTGTCAAGAGAAAAAGGAAGATACACAAGAAAATAAAATTCTTTAAAACAATAAAACTCGTTCATACTAACAACAAAAATAAATGGATAGGAATCTGCTTGCCTGGAGATAGTAAGCAAACAAAAACTTGCAGGTAAGTATGACCATCCAGTAAAACACATACCTGATGCAATCACGAGGAGAAACTTTAAGAGAGAAATAAAGAAAAAGAGAAGAGACAAAATTAAATAACTACAAAAGCAGTAATCACAATTCACAAACATAAGAACAAGAATCATCTTCAAAAAAATTTCTTAAACCAATTTCATTTGTTTTTCCTAACTAACAAATTTCATTAGACCCTAAAAACTGCTGAGCATTTATACTTGTTCATGAAGCCTAAATTGCCTCACTGGTAAATTATTGATGTGTCAAATCAGCTCAACCTAGTAAACAATAAACTACTATGCTACGAAGAAAATATGTACATACCGGGCATAACTACTTGTCTTCTCAAAAAGACCACGCCCAACAAAATATCGTTCCTGAAAATTAACAATTCAAATAAATGCACGCATATAAAGATTCATCTTCAGGATTGAAAAATAAATGATCATATTGGAAAGAAACAAAATAAAATTACTTCATAAATCCATTTGAAGAATTGGAAGAAAGGCCACCGGTCAGACATATCCGAGAGAGTATGGCAAGCTGGAATCTTGACTAATGCCGCAAACGTCAGACGAATAACCACATAAACACCCAAAATAAGGGTATATATGCGGAAATAGGTTGAATCTGAGTTCCTATTATTTCTTTCATCCAAAACCTTCCTGAACTCAGATTTAGAAAATCAAAAAAGTATGAGCAAGTTTTTGCCCGTTGGTGTTAACAAACTTCATTTGTTTGCAGCACTAAATTCACATAACTTACAAATAAAGATATGTCAAAATTGTAGAACTGCAGCCAAACCAAATAAATCTTATAATCAATCTTGAGATAGCAAAGCCTCTGG
Organism: Musa acuminata AAA Group; assembly: GCF_036884655.1. Lineage (NCBI taxonomy): Eukaryota > Viridiplantae > Streptophyta > Magnoliopsida > Zingiberales > Musaceae > Musa > Musa acuminata. Next base: position 23,933,600 of record NC_088350.1, read on the forward strand.
TTGTACTATAGGCCCCAAACATGAGTAGGACATCCAGACAGCCTACAAGCAAAATGAGGAATTGCAAAAGTGTTTTAAAAAAAAATCAAACATTAAGAAACAACATAACACAAATAACTAAAACACAAGCACTTGCTAAAATTAAACTTTAAGGAAAAATGTTGGAAGATAAGAGAAACCACATAAATTTGGTATATAAAGAGTTACATACTCTCAATGAAGTGCAAGATAAAAAAAGCCGGTCCTACACTAAGTACTACTTTGAAGGTATTCAAGTTAATGTGCCCATCGTAGAAAGCAATAATTGTCAATGCCTGCATTAAATGATAGAACAAACAGGATTAAATTATTATACAGATTCTTAAAAAAATTTAAATGCAACCACTCGAGGAATCCCTTGCTCTCAAACCTGGAACATCAGGAAAAGGAAAATCCAAAGCCGGTGAAAGCTCCGATACAAATGCAAAAAGGTACGGTGCTCAACGAACCCAGTTTTCCCGGTCTGTCAGAAGCAAAGAAAACAACAAATGATTACATTGCAAAAGGATTACAGAATGCTGAAATATAAAAATAATGTAGTACAGAGATATTGACAATAATCTTCAAGTAGAAAAAGATATGAGTTATAAAGATAATATAATAAACAAAAATGCTGGAGCTTAGCAAACTGCATACCGTCATCTAAGCCATAGATATAATGCATTTTTTATCATATGCAACAAACACTAAGACAAACAAGACATATTGTGTATAATTCCTAAGTCCATATGAAGCTATATCTAGTGGATAAATGACTAGCTAATGAGGATGTGTTTCAACACATAACTCATCATAACCTTCAGAAATTGCCCATGAAATTACATTGACAAGGTGACAACAGTCTGATAACCCACTGGGGAATATAAAGGTTAGAAGCTACCACATCAACAATCAAGACTGCCACTATAACCAATCAAGACTTTATCATATTTTTAAAGAAAAAATAAAGGCATTAAACAAGAAACAATATAAATAAAAAAAGAGTGCCATAAGAGACATTAGTTAAAGATTCTTAAATTCACACCTTTCATAAGAGAATTATCCTGATAAAATCCCACAGCTGATAACATAATATCGACAGAGCAGACAAAGATGGCATCAACCTTTATGAACAATTTAATTGAAAACCTACTATAGACCTTACAATCTCAAATACATTATGGAACTTTTAAATCATGAAGAAGTTTCTCATGCTATTCCTTGCATATACAACATCAAGAAGCAGAGAATTTATTATGTGCATCAGCAAAACAACTTTCACCATGTAACACCCATCGACTCAGTCTACTCACAAGAATAAAAGACTGGAAGGCAACCACAGACTTAATATACAACAAAATTCACAAAAAACAGACCAGGAAGATGAAAAAACAAGATTCATAGATAAAGCTTATAAACAGATTTACAAAATAGCACAGTCGCTAAAAGCAAGCACATAAATAAATGATATAAAAGCTGCATTCAGCTAAAACAAAGGTATACAGACATACAATATCAGAAAAATGGTTTGGAAAATAGGACATAAACAAGATATACGGTGAGATCCAAGGAAGCACACATAGCTACTTGAACAACAAGTGTAGCACTTTAAGCAAATCAAGAGCACAGAACTTGTTTAGTAGAAAGTATATACTTCAAATACTTAGGCAACTGAACAGGAATACAATCATGGGAAGCAAAGGCCTAACAGTTAGAAATTAAATCATGGCGAACAAGTTTAAACATGAATCCAATAGAATTTTCTGAAAAGTGAAAACAATGAAGACTCCTGAATATTATAAGAACCAAATGGCAAAAATATTTCTATTGCCTACATAAGGCAAATAGCAATGCAAATGAAATGAACAAATTTGAGAACCAAGATCCAATTACAGCCTAAGTTTATATCCAATTTGAGAACCAGATAAAACGCAGAAAGAAGCCGGTTCTATCATGACTTGAGATACATCTAATTTAATACTATTCTGCTAGATACCCACAATCTACAGATATTGAATGCGATAAGAAAGAATAGCATTTAGGGTTTACCCTCTTCCACTTCTTTGGCTTGAGGAGAAATGAAGACTCATCTTTTAGTGGCCATTTTAACTCCAAGCAAGAAGGAGACCTACAGGTTCAGCATAAATAAAAACACCACCAACGAATAATGATTGATAGAATCAAATAAACAACAAGAAAGAAAGAAAACCAGAAATATTCATTAAAATCATCATAATTCCGCCAAGCAGAGTGCGCAGCTTTTCCATTATTGTTGCTAGCAGCTTCCTGAATATCAGTAGGCACATTAGAAAACAAGACTGAAAATGTCATCAAATACTTCTGATGATTATAGATGATACAATTCAAATTTTGTTTGAAAAGACATTTAAGGCATTGGGATGACCTTGTGTGTTGCCAGAACAAACAATAAATTAAAAAAAATTAAAAAGAGTATTTAGCCCCTCGATTTAATCATACAGTTAAGCCTCTCAATTATGACAGGCAAACAGCTTAGAAGGGGCGGTCTAAATAAAGCATAGAATGTAGTCAAACCTTGTCATCGTCATAATAATTACTCAGTATACTGGAATGAGAATTTTAACAAGTTCAAGAACCAGTTATCCCATCTCATTATGTTATTATCCAATTTAACCCCTTTCTGCTCCTCCTTATATCAACTAACAGCTTCAAGTTCTTTGGTTCTATACCTCGCTGTATAAATTTGTGTATATTCCTAGTCAATCTAATTAAGGTATGCTGAATGATGGCATGAATATATATTTGTGCTGCATCAAGGTGTTAACATATGAATGTATCTAAAGAATGGTTACCAAGCAAGTGATCACGAAGCTTGCTACATAATCAGTTTATAAAAACTAAGTTTAATCAGAACAATAAATTTGATATTTCTTTATTCAAAAAGCAGGTCTGGTTCAGCATTAAAATTGTTAACAGCCTACAGAAACCTACTAATCATTAGTTCAAAACTTCAAATAACAAATCAGCATCTAGAAACACAAGAATATGCCTACCAACATAACTTCCCAGACCGTGGTCGTAAATGCTTATTGTACTAGTCACCATATATTTATGCACATATGTTTCAATCAAGTATTTTAGGAATTTACATATTCTTATTATTAGTACCAATCTCCAGGTGGATAATCTTAAACATAATAGGTAGCACATGAAATCTATACCTTCACAATTGCTGAAAACTAAAATTTAATATTATTGCCATTACAGTTAAAGTTCACAGAAAACAAAGATTCATTTATAGAGCAAGGACAAACATGTCACTTTGCCAAATCTATGCATGCAATACTCCCCTGTTATGATGCTCATTACCACGCAGCACACATGGCTATACAGTTAATGACTACCACAAAGAAACAAAAGCACATAGGGATTACTATAAAATTCCAAATAAGAACAATTTATAATTTCACTTCACCTTATGGAACAAACAAACAGGAATGAGGTGAATGAATCCTTTTCTTCATGGCAATGATTCATGTTCAAACAGAATTGCATAAACCAGAACTAGGAAGAAGCTCAAATAACACGCGGTTCATGAATCTCTTGCCATGTGAAAAGCATGTAAAATTAAACAAACAGTTCAAACTACGAAGCTCAAAGGCCAATCAAACAAAATTTGCAAATAAATCAAAGTTGAATCATTAACTGAAAGCAAAAATTCAAGGTGTATTTCCCAATTTAAAATTCAGAAGTAAATAGGTAAACATTGCAGCATTTGTGACATAATTTAAAAATGCATAATTACTATGGGGTGTTGACCAGTAAAATCATCTTCTTTACCAGGAAACTAAAAGTGATAAATGATAGAAAACAAATAATTGACAGTTATTAGTGAACCAGATTGCTCAGGCCTCATGCAATTTGTCAGGAGGAACTCAACCCGTTAGTTTTTTACACAAGGACAAGCAGTTCAAAAATGCGCAACTGTCATGCTTGTCTTGCCACAAGTGGTAATTATTATAAAGGCCTACCATACCAGGGCAAATCCAAAATCATTCACAAAGTACAGGTCAACACTTATGTATCACATGATACATATGGAATTATTAAAAACTTCTAAATCTCAGAGCAAACACATGCCAATTAAAAACTATAGAAAAGTGCAATCTCAAATGAACAATTAAGCAACCATATTCAACAATATTAATTCAACAATTAATACAATTCAGACAGCTATACAGTAATTGACAACAATATTCAACAATTAAGCAAGTTTACAAGTGTACAGTCAAGCATGCAACAAATTATTAAACTTTGAGATCCTTCATATCTACATTTCATAAGCCAGTCAAAAAATATTGCTACTCTATAGATTCTGCTCAATCATACCACAGAAGTAAAATAAAGATTTTAAGTCACTTTAATAGGAACCCACCGCTGCCATAGTTTCATAAATAGGAAATATGACTTGCTTAAGATATGATACAGAACCATCAGCGCAAATAAAACTCTTAGGAGGAACAGCATTTTGGGAGTCTAAGATTGCATCCAAATCCTTTGCCATCTGCAAACATAAATCAAAAGTTGGCACAACATCTAAATGTGGATATAAAATAGTTAATAAGACACGCAAGAAAAAGACAACAAACACAGAAATGAAATTTTCATTTTGATCCAAAAAGTTCCTACCACTAATGTGCAGGACCAAAAATATTAAATTCTATATAATTTCTCATTGTCCCTAGGTAATACCATGAAGCACTTTCTGTAGACACAAAAGGAACTCGTCAACAAGCATAACGCCCAATCAGATGACTTAATTTTACATGCCAAATGATCAAAATAGTTAAATAAAACCTTTCAAACGAACATAATTGAAAGATAATCAAAAAGAAGTTATTTAGAACATGCCAATAGAAATGGCATCAGTAACAGAGATACAAATACATTGCTGTAAATTGTAGAACATTTATTCAACATCAACAATCAGTGGTTCTTGATATAGTGAGAGCTATTTATAGATACCCTGGTTCATATCACATAAGTCATGCAAATATTAAGCAATTAGGTATACCAAAGCAAAGTACTACAAGTCCAAGATACTCACATGATGAAATATGTAGCAAATGCACTCAGGAAGAAAGCGGACATTAGCAGCCTCACCCCAGATAAGATAGTACAGAGAAACCAAGATGACCTTCCGGTTCTTATTAAGTGCTTCCAGACTGCAAAAAAGCTTGATACTAGTCGATCTCCCAGGGACAGATATTATCTTAAGCAAATCAAATTTAGACTTACCTGTTCCAAGCTATTCGCGCACCCAAGTACCTGCACCACTTAATATAGTTGTCTAGCACTTTGCGGAAAACTTCAGTGACAGCCTTCTCATCAACTTTCTACATTTCAAAGAAAAAAGATCCAATTTAATGCTAGGATCTGTAAAATGCTCAATCTGGTCAATATGTTTATCGACATGAAGAAATGCATAAAGCCAATTGCTGCAACCACTAATATAATCAAGAGTAAGGATGTTTGTCAGTAATAGATATATGTTAAGCACCAACCATAGTGCCAGGTTTAGAGAAAGCAAAGTCAGCAGTAAGCTCATAAAGCTTCTACACTATGAATATACAATCAATGCCCAATAGGAACCCTCATGCAGGGTGTTTTTCAAACGATGTAATATCCACCAACAATGAAGCAATTGAAATTCATGTTAGGAAATGGAAACAGAATTTTCCAGGGAAAATGCCTAGATATAAAAAGCAAAACGCAGGGATTACTTTCCAAAGCCTAGAATGACTTGTATAAACAGAAAGACAAATTAACCGGACAGAGTACAATAGCAAAGACCTCATGAGCTCTGACATTTTGAATTTTTTTGGCAACAGAAGGAAGAACTGTAAAGACAACCCTGATGCATGTCTTTTACAAGATTAGCATACACAAGGTTAAGAGTGAATCATGTGATGAGGAAAAATGTTTCTCAAAAATGGAGAAGGCACAAACACAAGATCAGAAAATCGTCAATGATGTTACAATATATGCCACAAAAATCAAGAAAATTCTTGGAACCACTTTAGTTATGTTAGTCGGGTTAAATTTAATAATTCCACATTTTCTTGTCTAATTTTACTAATTCTGACGGCTTCTAATGATGCAGAGAAGATACTATGGGAAAGAGCAATGACAAGTTACGCAAATAACCAGAGCAAGCCACATAAATTTGATTGATTCCCTCCTACATCAATCCACCTACAATAAATCAACTACACCTTACCTAAGGAGCAAAAAGTCAAAGGAATCAACAACAGAAACTCCATCAAACACTAGAATGCCAATGTCACTCTCTCTCTCTCTCTCAAACTAGTACGGCAACAATATAGCACCTATCAATCAGTGATTTTGTACCAGTATGCCAATGTCACTCTCCCTCGCTAAGGTCCAAAAATGCCCGAGGCGCTAGGCGCTCACCCAAGCGAAGCAAGACGCTAAAATATAAAAATATATAATATAATTAATAAATATAATTATTTAAATAAAAATATGTTATTAAATTAAGAAAATCAGGTACAAAATCACAATGTCACATTAATAAAAAGTCTCAAAAATCAAAACAATAAAATTTTACATCAAATCTATTGAATTACTTTGTACACTTGCCATTTATTCTGAAACCTAACAATAATTTTAAATAAATAAAAAATAATAATATTAAAATCAAAATAATATATTATTAATCCAATAAATAAAAATACTATTATTAGTATACAGTTAGCAGTATACTGTTAATATACCGTTAACAGTATAATGAGAAGAGTGTGAAAAGACCGAGGCTGCTGAGGCAACAGTAACGGTAGCAGGTGACAGCGGTAGCTCGAGTGGGAGTGGGAGTGGCGACGACAGGGGGAGCGGCGAGCGACAGCGAGAATGGGAGTGAGAGATGCAAGCGACAGCGGGAGCAACGACAGCAGCGACGAGGAGTGATTGTGGCAACGGCGAGTAGCGACAGTAGCGGCGAGCAGTGACAGTCGCAGCGGCTGCAGAGAGCAGCGACAGTGGAGAAGAAATCTCGATGGCAAAATCGCGAGTGTTGGGTTAGGGAAGTCGGAAAAATCACGAGAGGAAGCATGATATCGGTGATTTAGTTGATTCGATTGAACCAACTAAAGCACCGGAGACCAACCAGACCTAAAAATATGGTTTGGTCGCCTGGTTTAACCCAGGCGCTCGCCCGAAGCGCCCGGTGCCTGGGCTCGGGCGAGCGCCCAGGCGGCGCCTCTTTGAAGCACGCCGCCTGGAAATGAAGCGAGGCGCTCGGGCCTCACCTTGCCTCGCCCGAGCGCCTATTGTAATCACTGCTATCAATCTTCTCTATGCATTATGTGATTTATGTCCACACCTAAGTCTAATATTTTTCTTAGCTTCTAACCAAAACATCTATACAGAGCTTCCAATGTCTTCAGATTTTTCCTTAAACTATGTACAAGTTGGAAGGAAATTGTGTTAATTGTACTTGAAGTCACAATTCTAGTAACTCCAACCACTATAATGAAGCTTCTTCTTCCGTGCAAATTAGGCATACTCCCAACCATAATAGTGCAGTTAAAAGTTGCCTAGTATTCATCAAATCCAAATATTATGACTCAGATATAAGGAAAACAGACCAACGACTTTCTCCATTAAAGAAAAACTAGCTTAAGACATTTTATCTACATGAATAAATGTCAATATGACCAGATTAGAATCTCTACATGTCTAAGAGGTATATCATACAAAAATAACCATAGCTCAATTTCCTATACCTGCAATACAATCCACCAAAAGAGACCAAATGTCCTGACGAGAAGTTACAGAAATTTCTCTCTTCAAATTTTTTTTAAAAAAAAAGCAAGAATCTTCATCCACTTGAGTAAAAAAACAACATCTGCCTATGCATGTAGTCCAACAATGAAGCTCCATGAAACAGTGCCATTAAATGTTTTAGAACAAACATATACAGAAGGAACTACCAAACATTCTGATCCTCCCTTCAGCATACGTTGCTAAGAGATCTAACTAGAGCTTGTTGATAGAAAAAAAAAATGGAATATTTTCTTACACCCAGATTATTCATGATCTCAAAAGAATTAATTAAACATATAAATGCTGAAAACCAATGTTTCAACAAGATAATAAATATTGCTAATTGATGGTTATCATCATTCTTTATCATTTTCTATCATTAAATCTGCAAGTGTATGTTTCCTTTGCAACAAGATAAAACAAAACCCATGAATACAAAAATAGCACAGAAAGATTGACCCAATCCAAAGGCCTCATCTGACTATACAGTTGGCAAAAGTGACGGCAAAAAATGGGTACACCTACAAATAGTCCAACCGATGATGTCAAGAGGCTCTCAGGTGCTCGCCTAGGCGCTTAGCAAGGCAAAGTGAGACTTGAACACCTCAATGGACCTTGGGCAAGGCACCTCCAACTAGATGCCGCCTAGGCAAGCGCCTTAGCTGAGGCACTGGGGTCCTAGTACTCACCTGGGGTGAGGTCAACCCAACCCAAACCCAAGATGGTCAGCATCTCAATTCTGAACCAATCTAAACCCTAGTACCACCAAGCAATGCAATTAGTCCCTCCTCAAGCCCACTCGAGACCTGTACTCCTCTCATCACTCCCTTCCCTTTCGTTTTTCTTCCCTCTTCCATTTTTCCTCCCCTACTTTCTCCACGCCCTTTGTGAATGCTCCATTATCACCATCCTTGCTTCTCTCTTCTTCATTATTCTCTACCCCTCTCCATTATGTGTGACTAGCACCCTGCTGCCTCCACCATCTTCTTTTTTCCTCTCTCTAAAGCCTTGCACCAGATATCGTTGCCCTCTCTGACTTCCTCTTTCCCCTCTTTTATCTCCTTTATCTACAGCCAAAAATAGTAGTCATCACTATCCTCCACTCCTTCCTCCAATTTATCTTCCCTTCCTCCTCCCTCTTCTTCTCTCCCGAGCTCCATGTCTTAATTAATCAATTTAACATGGCAATCCAAATTACATTTAAAGTACACGAACAACTAAAATACGCCAGAGAAATCATCAAGAAACATTAAAAGAATTCTGGATGGAAGTACAACTAAAAGATCTCTGGTATCATCATTGCATGTTCTGTGAGAAAACTACCCAAGGTGGAATATTTCTGGCAAAACAATATGAGGTTCTTGTTTTGATTGAAAATCTTATCTAAATGATTACATTTATCCTTATTATACTTTTATAGTTTTTATAAGGTATATGCCTTGTTTTGCTTAGGTGAACACTTAGGGCCATTAGAAACCTTGAAGCCTTATAGTCCCTAGCACTTATAGGAACACTGCATCTATCAAAACCTTCGTTTGTGCCAAACAATCATTGGTTCATTGGGGGGATGAAACAACTTGGCGGCATGAAGTAGTGAGTTAGAACATTTTTCATAGGCATCAATAAATTTTGGCAGCTGACTAATGAATGCACAAGAAAAACGATTTACAAAACCAGTCATACACTCATATACAAAATAATTACGTAATATGTATCCAATATTCAAGAACGTAAGAAACAAACAGCAACAAATTCAACTTGTCATAACATCAGACGATAAAATTACTCACTGGTTCTGATTCAGCAGGTAAGCCTAGCCGAACTTGAGCATTTGCTAATGCAAGAATGACATTTTCTCGCTGATTGCGGATGTTATCTTTCTGTAAAACAAAAATATGTGTTTGTCATTTCACCATAGACAAAGTAACAAACACGCATATAATTGATAAGCTACAGCACCACAGAACAAGGAAAGAACTAAAAGTCTACTTGCTAACCAAAGTTAATAGCATCAGGGTGACTTCAACTCTTGCACCTTAAAATAAACAATGGGCAATATTTTGTCATTTCTACCCCTCAGATTTACTAGCATTCAGGGTCCATAGAGACAAGTTTTATTGTACATTGTTCATCATTTTACATACCAAGGTTTTAAAAAGATAGCAATTCCACAAACCTATCAGACCAATATAGTACCATTATTTCGAGTGGTACATTCATCTATAAGTTTATATCATTACATAAAAAATTTAAAAAAAAAAAGAAACAGTATATGTACTGAAATCAAGATATATGTTTCGATGTCGGTATTTTGGTCAGACCTATAAATACCTGTTCGCACATACTGGTCCCACCAGCTTTTGAAACTTTATCTACAATAACAAGCCGTAACGTCCCAACTATTTGAAATTAACTGAACAGACTGCTATTGAATTCTGCTTTGGCAATATTCTTAATTAAACTAAGGGCAATCAAGTCTCAATTTATGCTTCAGCTAGAGTTTTCTTATGACACAACTTACACCAGATGACTCACCACATCTAAGTAGGCAATCTGCATGTATTCTTTCAACATATAACATCTTAATGGCTCCTCATCACTTTAAGTGTTTGCAAATGAAAACATTTCTTATAATATCTTTTTCAATAACTTAAAACGTCAACCTCAATATTTTTCATCACATTTACATTAGCTTTTTGTATGTTATTTTTTAATAAATCAGCACTATGATCAACGGTAAATGACTGGTCTTACAATTATTTCACAACTTTTTTTGTCTATGAAGCACATAATAATCACGAAGAACTCTCAACTTCATGTTCCTCTCCATTTTAACAAACCCATTTAACTCTGTGGACAACATCTTCGTCTCTTCTTCCATTGATTAATACATCCAATATAACTAAAACTTCAATGCACAATAACTTACATTCCATATGTCTTCAGGACACACTACAGACTTTTTTTAGCACTGCTAATTGCATTTAATATATTTAAACATAGTCCTACTTGGTCTAAAACTTTATTTTCTGAAATATGGTGTCATGAATCGAATCCAGATTTACATCCAGCAGAACTCTCTACCAGTCAAAAAATATCTTCAACAACAACATACACCATGCAGAACAATCATATGAATGGCTAGTATATCCATCCATTGCCAATGTGAAAAAAAGAGAAGAATTGGAACAGTTTATTCGGGTAACTTTGAGATCATAGAAACAACACAAACCTACAACCCTAATAATAATGGCAACACAACACTATCATTCATATTTTTTGTTGTACCGATATAACTACAGGATACTCCTTTGCCCTCTTTCTTAAAAAAGCCATCATGACAAATCTCTAGGAACCATATCATAAGGTTTTTTATGTGAATAGATGTCATGTTGAAGTATTTCTTCTTTGTATATTCTTTTCATTATATGTCTTAATGAATAAATAGTACCTATGGTCGATCTTTTCGACAAAAAAAAATAAGTTGCTTAACAAAAATACCCATCTTGTACTCCTAATATACTTCAATTACTATTTCTATAAGTTGCACACTATGGCTCATTAGGCCAATTTCTCACGATTAGAGTAACTTTTTATATTTTCCTTCTATATGTTACCATCAAAAGAGAAAATTCTTCATTCATTGGGGATCTTTTTTATTCTAAAAACTTTCTTAAATAACTAGTCCACCAAACCATGGTACACTGTAACGGTCAGCCCCATATGTACTGGGCAGTACATGTCAATCCAATGAGGAACAGTAACCCAGACCACCCCGTACCCAAAAGAGATGCTTTTGAGCTCTATCAGAAACTCGGTTGAGCTTCTTGAGCTGGAGAAGAGATCTTCCTACTGATATTCTCCTAGTCCCTCCATCTCATATTCTTTTGAGTGTCTTGAGCTTCCAAATTCTTAACATTTTCTCTCCTACTAAAATATTTTTAAATTTGTTGAATAAGTTCGATTAACAAAGGGGACACTTCAATTTGAAGACATGAGGTAAATCCACTTAATTATAACTTGATTCATGACCATTTATGATCCCTTATGGATCATGCCTAGACTCGCAAGGAAGGAAGCTTGATTCGTGCGGATGGAGCCTTCATCCTTGCAAATCGAGGCTTCGTCCGCAAGGATGAAGGCTCGATCATATGGGTCTAGGCTCAATGAGCGCCTTGATCCTTATGGATGGGGCTTGATTCTTATAGATTGGGAGGCTCGATCTACAAGGATAAAGGCATGAATCTAGCCATTGATCTTAATGGATCTAGGCTAGTTCCGCTTGGATCTGTATAGATGTTGCCCAGATTTATGCTAGGTCCTAGATCTTTTATACACCTTCGTGGATCAAATTTTATTTGTTAAGAATTAATTATTCTTATAATTTATGAATTTGATTATGTTGATAAATCTTCATATGAGAATGACCACAAACCAACAAAACTCCAATCTGCAAGGATCAAGCCTCCATCTGCAAAGATCAAGCCTATTCTTGCATATCGAGCCTAGACCCACAAGATCAAGCTTTCATCCTCGTGGTTGAAGCTTCCATCTGCAAGGATGAGGCACCATTCATACAAATCAAGCCTCAAACCTTGTGGATCTAGGCTCAATCAATAAGGAACAAGCCATAAATAACCGTGAATCAAGTTCTAATTAAGTCATTAGTTCATAATATAATGAAGCCCCTGAATTAAGTCTTAAACAAAGATTAAGCAGGTTTACCTAATCTTGAAGAGATTCAATTGAAGCTTCTCCTTTAGCAATTAAGCTTCTTCAATAAATTGAATAGATCTCATGGCGAATATGAAAAGCTCATGAAACTCAAAAGAAAATCAATAGGAGGGACCTAGAGACTGTCAGCAGGAGGGAGATTTCTCCTCCAAGCTCAAGAAGCTCAACGTAGCTTCTAATAGAGCTCAAAAGCATCGCAATTAATTTGTTTGCCACTAACAGCTCAAAAAGAGTACTAAATGGCAAAAGTCCCCAGCAAGGAAAATAAACCTGTCCGCATCCTCACTGCCTAGCATGAGGAGAACCCAGTACCTGTTTTCCCATTGCACCTATCCCACCGGTACAAAGTACCATGTATTAATTGATACCTTTGATGTTTGAAGAAATCATCATGTGACCTTGACAAGCTGAAGGACTTGAGGTGTGTGAAAAAAGAAAAGGATACATACAGAAGAATTGGATGCACAAGTGCAATAGTCAACAAGTATTTCAAGGTACTCTCAACTTCAACAACAATAACTTCAACAAGTATTTCAAGATCATATAGATAATTGAAAGGTGGCACCCATATTCCAATCACTGGACAATGACAAGATGGTTAAAAGTAAACCACCTTACAAGATCATTTTCCAGAAACTGATGGTATCAAACAAAATGCAAAAATAAAACAAAATGCAAATCATACATATAGTTTCTTACACAAGACATATTACATTGCAAATTAAGATATTATCGTGCAACCTAGCTATGCAAAAAATGAAGTTCTACCTACTTCATGTTGTTAACCCCCAGACCAAACACTCATAATAAACCAAAAAACCAAAGTCAAGTAAGAGTTTGTTGTGCACTAGACAGTAGACACATCAGCAAGACAAGACGGATATCCTTTCTCAAGTGATTAAAAAAGTTCTACCAAGTGGCCAAAGAATAAGGATAAACCTGAAAGCCAAAAACGAATTCCAACAAATCAAACATATCCTGATTTTTTTGCTGAGAAACTTGAGAATCAACAGAAAACCGAGGGAATTCTGAAGGGTACCCAATTGCAGATATTGCAGCTCTAACCTGCACGAATTACAACACGATAATGAATTTAGTAGCCAGATTAATTTTCTTTTCCAACAAGGAATATGGAATATAGTGTGCACGTAAAACAGTATAAAACATATTATTGTGGGGATATCAGAGGTTTGAAACAAATTCATCGTCAAGTATCCAATAGTCTACAGCCAAACATCAGTTAAATTTCTAGTTCGTCAAGTATGCTTCATATATCAAAATCTTCATGCACCTACCTATGCAATATGACAACAGAATGGCAACATGAAGAAGAAAACAAGAAATATCAATCTATCAAAATAATAAGAAATATCAATCTATCTACTATAATTAGCAAAAACCAGTGATGAGAGAAATTTTTATGTTTTCATGTGAAAATTGAAAGAATAAGGATTTATGGGTGACAGTGGTTCCTAGGCTTTACAAGAAGCTCATCTAATTTTTCAAGCATCTACAACCACCAAAAACTGAATATAATATACAGCACACTTAAAAACATCTAATCACATTCTCTTTCTCTTATCTCTCTCTAGATTTCTTCATCTACAACCAAATCTTTCTCAAAATGAACAACAGACTCTCCTACAATCTACTACTGAAACTTAATCTCATGATCATCTCATCTGATGTCCCAACATATATATTGTACCAATGCCAGAACATCAATAGAAAAAAAAGACATGAAAACTTTGTTATCCTCTATCATGTTCAAATCTTTCCAACAAACCAAATGTATATATTCACTCTTTGAATCAGTTTCCAACTCTTTCTATCACTCTTATCTCATCAAATCCTCTGACTTTCTAGCATCTTTCTTCTTAAATGTCATATTCCACTCAGCTCAGGTATCTCATTCCTAACTCCACCATGATTGTATGGAAATTGTAAACCCAGATGTCCTTTTTTAAAATCTGAAGGTCTTTTTTTTTATTTTTCAGTTATTAATACCAGAAGTTTACGTAACCAAAAATCCTTCTGTGGAGAAACTGATATCTCTCTCCCTTTTGAATTCGGCAAAGCCCACCATTTCAGCTTTGTACACTTCATTCTGACAAAAATCAAATTTACGAAGAACATCATACTTCCACTTCCGTTGACTCTTACGTCCCTCTTTCCACCATCTCTGTTCTTCAATTCCAATAACCTCTCTCGCCTAGCCATCTCATTTTGATTCTGAAGATTGCACTACACTGATCAAGGCGTCCACTAAATGTTGATTGTGAAGATTGCATTACATTGGGTTGAGAGAACTTCCAGCGAACTTAATCTCTATGTGCACAGGTGTAAATCCAAAACAAATTCAAGATGATGAATCATGGTTACAGTGCAACAAGAACTTTAGTTACAACTGCAAAGTGGAAAAAAAGTTGATAGCACTTCAGCGGAAAAATATATTTCATATTAAAAGCTTTTATCTATCACTTTATCAACTGTTTGGAATATTTTACTCATTTAAATTTATGTTGTAAGAATCAAACAAGTTAAAAAAATAATATAAGTTAAACTAAAATATTTATTGGTTCCAATCCAAGAAATGATGGGCTATTTATATGGTTACTGCTCTTCTAAACGTGTCTTGGTGGCTGTGACAACATTTTTGCGTGTATGATACCTATTACTAGATACATGAGTATTAACATCATTTCTTTTCTAATTCCACTTCTTCCTTGTCCATCCTTCAACTTTGAGAGGTATCACATTGGATAAATTATATGTCAACTAATAACAAAAAATTACTTGATTTTGCCTAATGGTACGCCAAACCATACCAGAGTCATGTCAGACAAGTACATATCGAGCAGTAGAGTATGGAATGCCTCAGTAGACCAACAAGAAAAAAAATTTGATGTCAATATTGATCCATATGTTCCTGTACTGCAGCATTTAAAACCATATAAATAACAGCAACCAACATGAACTATAGAGAAAATGATTAATTCACACCATCATTTCTAGCAGGTTGATCATTTATTATTAAATATTTTAAAGACTGGATAGTAATAGGAATAAAAGCTACGATCTAATAGCAACCAACATAAACTATAACAGAATAAAGCAGAAGATAATAATTAATTCACACCATCAATTCTATCCAGCTCATCATTTATGACTACAATACAGATAAGGATACTAAGACAACCATGATGTTGCATTCTAACTTTTTTCATTAGTCATTAACTTCACAAAAGAAAAACATTTCAATTAACAAAGAAAAATAGGTTGCTCTTTGTATTGATAAATCATCATGGCATAATAGTGCAAGAGTATACATACTTCGGGGAAAAAACTGATAGCATTGGTTAAAGAGGGGGCATCAACAGGTACAATATTGTAGGGCATTAGTTCCCCTCCCAATGTTGCATCAGATTTCCTAATTTTTCTCACCTGAAACAATCCAAGAAGAAAGAATTACACAGCAACAAGGATAATCTAACATATAATCACCTGATAAACCAAAATAAATCTCTTAAATAATTTTCAGAACTCAGAAACAAGAAGTTCAGTGTCCAGTGATATCCTAAACAGCTTTTCCCTAACAACTGGGATCGGCTACACAAATCCTTTTCTCAAAGTTCAGATTTATTGATGGCAACATGACTAATTAATTCAAGAGACAATGTCACAGGTCAACACCAGATGAATTGGCATATCAGAGCATTTGACAAATTTGTAGTCAAAATTCAACCCCTGACATTTATGTTTTGCTATAACCTACTAGCTAACGAGGTAGCAAATTCTTAATTCTAGACAAAAATATGATAGAATGCACAAATCAACCCTTATGACATAAAAGTTTACTTGCCTCTTCCATAACAAGTCTACCAACACCATCGGAAGCTGATTCTCCAGCAAGCACCGCCAATACATCAAGTAAAGCCTTCAAAGTTGCATAAACCTTTTTCATCTGGACAGCTCTCACTCCCATCCTGTTTTTGAAGAAAATGATTAGCATGCTTCGACAAGAATCACCAAATACTGCAAAGTATACACAGTTTCTAATTAGTAAAAATTAAAACAATTAATAGTCATTCAAAAGTTTTTTGATAACTGCAGATGAACTGGTGTCAGTCATCCCAGCTACATGACACTTTTGCATATAGTAAAACTGACATTATAACAGATCGAAAAAGTAATATAAAAAAGAGAAAAGGACTAAAGAAATTGGAGTAATAAACCATAACCTGAACACATGGATCAGAGAAGAAAGGAAAACAGAAAGTCTGATCAGTCCTTAAAGACTTATTTTATAAGATAATCAATTTCTCACATCTAAATTTATGATCCTAGATACAGTAACATATTTCCATCACCGCAAGCAGGCAGCAAATAGGCAACTATTCTTTCCTTCTTCCTCGATAATTCATTAAACTGTTTGTGAAACACTATCTACCAGAGTTATGCCATCAAAGTTAAGATAAAGTTGATAAACGACAATTAAATTACATATTCTGGAGCTACATGTAAAATGAAAATATGGAAAGGGGATTTCAAGAAAACAACCTACTAAATTGATCATCATGGGAATGAAAGAAATAGATAAGCAGTGTCAGGACAATTTTTAAACGAGGAGAGTACATAAGCACTGGAAAAACATGCCTATTAGTTTCAAAAAAATTACTGAGCCTTTTAGAGGTTAAGGGATAACAAAAATCATACTCTGTGCTGAAGGTTCCTGATTCTCTCCATCTTTCATGCTCCTTCTGGATATCATCAACTCGATGACGCCTCTTAAACCTCACATAATACTCCCATAAGAGATCAATATCGTGTCCACGGTCAATTGCAGTTCCATCCTTTTTGGCAAGTTTTTGCTGTAATAGGTCATGTCAAATCCACAGAATTGCAGAACATGAGCAAATTAAAACTTAATGACGTTAAAATGATAGAAAATATACGTGATTGGAAAACAACCAAATAGAACAACCAAATTCCATATAGATACTATTATCTACCTTGATAACAGACATCAAACCAGTTTTGAATTGCAGGACACCTCTGCCTGCACTGCTAGGGTCCAGATTTTGTGCCATTGTATATGCCTGTTCACAAACTGAGCATAAAATGAAACATGAGCTGAGATAACAGTAATCATAATTCATAAATAATGTAGTTAGCAGAAAAAACATGAGATTCAAAAACCTCCTTCCACAAGAACAACAATGGATGTCTTGGAAATAGAGCACACAGACAGAAGGAACCATAAAGGAAATTCACCAAGCAATAACATAAACCAACGAGCAGAAAAGCACATCTCAACACTTGAAGCAATATTCCCAACTCTAGACCTTCAGAAAGTGGAAACTTGAACACAATGTATCCCAAGTGAACTGAAAATGCAGACAAATCATACCAGAAACTAAACATAGAATTATTCTGCATAGACTTCGAGAAGAATAAAATATTTATAGAACTTTCGCGTTGTTTAATTTGGAATGTTCACAACAACCCGTTTAATTAGCTTCTGAGCACACTCTGATTTAAGACATTTAGCTGTTCATTTCTTATTACTAATACATCCTTCCGCAATAAATAAGATCTAAATCAGCTAAAAGAAACAAAATATGCAAAACAGAGTCTACAAACACAATAAATAACAATGCTCATTACCCAATGAATCATGGGCCACATGTAATGAAAAATAAATAAATACAAGGTGTACAAAAGTAAAAGACAAGATAAGAGAACAGATTAAAGACAAGAGAAGACAATATATTTAAACCTCCAAACAGAAGTTCTTTTCATTGAATACAAGCAAAATTACTTTAATAACATCTACAGACTAGAGGAATGTACTCTTGGCCTAAAAGAGTTTCAGTTCCTACTAAAGTGACCTTACATCACTTATTATCAGAAACTACATGCACAGGGTAATACACCTAGAAACATCGTATGTACCTAGAAACAATAATGAAGATGATGATAGAAGTTTATCAAATCAAGAAGAAATTATTGTGTTAATAATCTTGTTAACCCAAAAGAGAAACAAAGGTAATTTTGGAAAATCCAGACCACGAACCCCTGAAACCAAAACGACCAAGGACACTAGGTGAACCCAGTTTTACTTCAGACTAGTGGCATCCCCTACTAAGGCCATCTGAATAATTGAACCAGACAATCGTCATTAACAGACAATGTCAAACATTTGGTAATTCCACAGCTGAGCTAAGGTCTCAATAACTCAATAGACCCCCTTAATATCAAGGTTCTGTGGTAACCAAACTGTACGTGACTCAAAACCTGTGGTTTCATATAAATTTAACACTGTAACTTTCCAGTCAAAACTTCATGACCACTCTCCATGAAAGGATCCTTCTATAATTTAGGAAAGAGAGAAGGACATGTGAACATCAAAGGAACAAATGAAGGGAAGGTTGATGTAACTTAAAAGTACTTAGACTACAAAGCGTAAGGAAGACCAAAGCAAATTACAAGATAGTGTAAAGAAGACAAGTTAGAAGATAGAAGACAACAACATAGCCTAAGAAGAGAATGATGTAATGTGATGAGTCCACGATCATGAAGGTATATTGTGATTTTATCCAAAACAACAAATAAAATTATCAAACATTTGTCACTGCAAAGAATAATTTTGAATGACCAGAAAAGCCTAACATACAACAACTATATGATGTTACTGGACAATATCAACAAAGACGATATCCAAAATGACAAAATAGAATTTTGCTAATTATCATTACGATTCTTAAGAGCGTGTTATTTTTCAAACTTATAGAAGTTGTAGCTAAACTTTGGGAACTCAAATTTTGGGACCTTACAGGCGGGTATAATAGCCAGCTTACAGAATGTCAAGAATGGGACCTGAAGATAGACAGAGTTTGGATGTTACACGACTAGTAGCACATGGTAGCCTCTGATGATATAGAGCAACCAGCTGTTTTAACGGGATCGTTGCATCTATATTCTTTAGAAAGAATTTAAACGAACCCTAGAAACAGGTTTCCAAGAACAGGTAGACAGGCTGCACAAAGGCAAATCCCCACCTAAAATATTAGCACTTAAAGATTCTTATCCTAGAAAGAGAACACTCACGAATCCTGGCGACGTTGGGATCCTCATCCTCGATCTCGTTGGCGGCCTGCAGAATATGGTCGATGTTGGTGGATACGAGCGAAGGGGGAACGGCGCCGGCGATCCCCTCCGCGGGCCGGCCACCGGGACCCAGGCCGGAGGTGCGGAGCTGCTCCTTCTGCAGCGTGGCGCGCACGAGGCGCTCCCAGTTGTCGTATACCGAACGCCCCTCCCCGCGAGCGCCGCGAGAGGGGCGAGGAACCCTAGCCCGCGACATGGCGGACGACGACGAGGCGAACCCGAGGATTGCCCGCAGCAGGGACGACGGATTTGTCCTCGGATATGGATTGGCAGGAAATGAGAGCGAGCTTTAGCCGGAAATGGGGATCAAGATTTAGGGTTTGGGGGACAAAGGAGAGGAACGCGGATCTCGGCGACAAATGCGAGAAATGGGTCGGTCTCTCGAAGGTTTGAATTAAAAAAATAATTTATACAAAAAAGAAAAGGTGTCTTCACCATTAAAAGATTCTAAGTGTGGTGATGCCTGACTGGCTTTCGTTCCACGTTGGGCTCCACCTGGTCTCCCGATAGGCATGGGAGGCTGCGGAGTTCTCCTCTTTCCAATAATAACACGGGTATTACACGGGTGCCTCGGAACTGATCGGCACCCACAGGGCAGAAAACCGCGTGGGACCCGAGTGCGTGTGATTATAGGAACGTCGAAGGCTCCTCTTTATTTTTTTTATTTTCTTTTTCTTTTTCTTTTTGTTCAGTGGGAGGGAACTGCTACTGCATGCTTAAGCCGGCCGTTAGCTAAAATTCTCAACGGCTCCATCTACACACGTTAACTCATGCACGTGATATAACATAATTAGTACCACTTTTTTAGTTTTTGATGATTATCAAAATATAAAATTTACTAAATGAATACTACAATCGAGTGTAATTTAGTTAAATTTCTACCATAACTTAATCAACTTCTACTAAACTAATTTAAATTTTCACATAACCATAAGATTATAATTCTAGTAGGATTAATATCCTTTTTTAGTTTTTGAAGGAATTTTATAATAAATAATTATTAAAATTAATTTTTTTTTTTGAAGAGATTCAACGATCCAAGTATAACTTAGTTCAATTTCAAGTTATACCTTAGTCAACTTATATTAAACCAATAAAAACTTTAATAAGACTATTATGACATAATTCTAAAATAATTAGTATTATTTTTAATAATTTTTAAAATTTAAGGGAGAAGATGTAGAGGGATAAGGCAAAGATGAAGGAGGTGGGAGGAGGCAAGGGAACAGAAGACTAAGAAGACAGAGGTGGGGGAGGAAATAAATGAGGAGGAAGCACACCAAAGGCAGAGGAGGCAAAAGTGGCTAGTGAGTAAGAACAAAAGGGGAGAAAGAGCATGTTGGAAGAGGAAAGAATGAAGGGGGGGAGAGGAAAGAGACATCGATGCTGAGTACAACAAAATAAAGGAAACAATGTCTTAATCTAAATTAGATATCACGAGGATTACTAATAAAATTGGAAGAACAAATCTTAATCGTGTTGACAATGTTAGACAAATATAATAATATATTCGACGTGATCCAACTGTTTTGATTAGTTTCGTATTAGAAAGTATAACTAGTTTCGCATTAGAAGGTGGATCTCACACGCCACCATCATTGACTCTTTGGCGAGTATTTGGGAAGAAGAGAAGATTTTTTTTTCCTTCTAAACCAAGTTCATCAAGATCGTGGGACTCAGGAATTGCTTGTTCATTGCTGATGCTATCACATGTAAAGTCAAATGTCAGCGACGAGTATCTTTCAAGGAAATTTTGGTGTGGTCAGACAATGACAAATCATAGGACATATTAGAGTTCCCGTGGACGAGTAAATCAAGAACAAAAGAATGGTGGGTGACACATTGTCTTTCAAGGAATAGCTTGTTTCACGCTGATGCTATCATTTCCTATCAATAAGCCTCATCAATTAATTGCAAGGCACATTGTCATTCGATCCAAACGAGTTATCCTTCTTGATTCTAAGTACCGACTACAAGCAGTAAACTGAATACGTGATAATGCTATTTCCCGGACAGGTTTCCATTTTTCTATGCTGGATCTTTTGATGCCTTAGTAGGTTTATTCACACACAATCTTCATAGTTCAATATCGCTAGTCATGTGTTCTTATTTTATCGAAAAATCCCTGAATTTTTTTTACTAGGTTGTAAATCCATTCGCAAAACATTCATAAAAGATATTTTATGCACTGTTGCTATCTAACATGCGTATAAAATGCAGACATCTTCAGTATCTGGAGCAATAATAATCTCCAGTTGACACTTGACAGCACAATATTCTACTGTTTCACTCTACCATTCTAATTAAGCATGTCTCTTCGCTTGCTGAACGGTAAGTTGATTGGTAGTTAGTCTGAATTTTCTATTACAGTTCTTTGATACTATATAATATGTTTTCTTTAATTGTAGCTATAATGCCTTTTGTAATCCATGGAGAATTGTTTTAGCAGCAAGATTTCCTTTTCTTTGTATGACCTTTTGATACTAGTATCCAGGTTAGATCGAGATCATCTAGTGAGAGGTGC
Organism: Musa acuminata AAA Group; assembly: GCF_036884655.1. Lineage (NCBI taxonomy): Eukaryota > Viridiplantae > Streptophyta > Magnoliopsida > Zingiberales > Musaceae > Musa > Musa acuminata. Next base: position 23,955,870 of record NC_088350.1, read on the forward strand.
TTTCTCAAGATTCTGTGGAAGTCATCATTTTTCTTTGGAGCATATTCCCAAAATCTAGGCACCATAAATGATGGAAGGAAGTTAGGTGGTGCCTCCTCTTTGAAGGTTAATGTATCTGGCGAATCTTTCCAAGCCCAAAGATGGATCGAGATGACAGTCCTCTTTGACAGTAGATTTCACGGGCTGTTTATCTTGAACAAGAAGAAGCTTTCGTCTTCTGTCCCTATGATGATTGACATGTGAGATGGAGTTATGATGGTGCAAGGTACCTACCCCTACCCCTACCCCTAATGGGACCTTCGTCGGACCATCGCCGTTGGCCCCGGTCATCTGAATCCTGGCGAATGAGTGTAGCAACGAGCACGAGGGTGAGGGCCATGGTCTTCGTGACGGCCAGTCGGAGGAACAAGAAGAGAATCTCGTCACATCCACATCAATAGTGCTTTGATCCGAAAAATAAAAAGAATGCCATTCACATCAACATGTTTGCGCTTTGTAGTGTTAGCAGCTGATGAAGAGCAGGTGAAAAAGTATATATATAACGCTAATTGCCACCCTTTCGTCCTCCTCTAACTCTTGATTTCTTTGCAAACCACGAGATGTAAAGCTGCTTTCCTTTGTACTATATGATTTGTATGCGTGTCCAGTCTGTTGTGAAGCAATTATAATATAAGACGACCTATTTCTGCTTCGGACGACTGTTTGAAGTGTTGACATGTCCAGTATTTTCCCTTTCACTTGTATCGAAGACATCAATCGATGTTGCGAGAGCAGTCCAAAAGTGCTTCAGGATGCTCTCTCAGCTGAAACATTCTATGAGACGATCTCTTCGAATGTTATCATAGCATGTACTTCGATCACCTGCTACTTCTATCCATCTGAAGTACAAAGTCATACTGTGTTTTCCCTTCCACTCCTTGCCCGGGATCTGCGGGCGCGCACCGTCTCCCTCTCCGCTTAACGCTTCTCAATGCGTGTTGCATGGGGAAGGGAGAGAGAGAGAGGCGTTCCCGAGGAAAGCGACGGGCTGTGCTCGTGGCCGACAGGGCCACGGTGGCTCTGCCCCGCCACTGCCTTGACTCGGAGGTGCACGTGAACTGCTACCACCATCCTCTCGCCCTGCTCCAGCTTTTTCCCTCTCAGCCGCCTCTCCTCGTCCCTCCTCCGAGTTGCAGACTTCAATGATTCAAAGGGAAGTTAAGATAATGAATGTTTAAGATTGGTGCATTTTATTGATAGATCTAATGCGAATCTAAGTGTAATACTTTTTTCTTTGGATCGAGTTGGAATTCTGTATATTATCCCTCTGTCCTTTTATTAACGGCTAATTAATTTCCTGTATTAGCTTTACGCATCTGAGCTTTTGTTGTCTGCCATCGTAATGATTGACACCATTAGCGCTACCACGTGATGTTGTCCCAACACATGGCACTATGCGATCAATGTTAGAGGCACGAGAATAGCCTCTCTATTCGTAAGACTGTCCGATTGATCCTCTCTAGATTATAGTCTCATGCACAAATCCCGTCCTCTCTTCCTGCGTTTAATTGCACCAAAAATATAGTTGGTGAAATAACAAAGAGGGGTTTTTTGATCTTCCATCTGTAAGTAACAATAAATTCAATCTTCTTGGAAAATTAGTCTTTATAACTATTGCTTGTTAGTGCAACGTCATAATATTTATATATGTTAGACACGAAGATAAGAAGATGTAATAGAAAAGAAAGAAGGTTGTGACTGTCAATATCAAACAAATTGCCTGAAATATTTAATATGAAAGATTCCAAGTTGGTTGAGACATCACTCGGAGGTCAAATCAGATTAAGTTCGGAGCAGATTTCTTCCTCCGGTAAATGGATAGATTTGAGAGAAAGAACGTTGCCCATTTATCCTTTGGTGCGTGCTATGTTTGAAACCAGCAAATAAAACAACGTAATTTAGACTTCAATAAAACATGAAACATTCCAAACAGAGCTAAGAACCCAAAACCATCGACATGGTGGAAGTCTTGCGCAAGAACTTGTGTGGTATACTCCTTCATTCGAAGCCAAGTCAATCCTCAAGATGTTATGGTCATCGCATCAACCCAAGTGCTGTAGATTATTATTACTCTGTCTCTCTCTCTCTCTCTCTCTCTCTGAACCCTGAGTTTAATCCTTCCCTTGAAGTCCACAGTCTACAAACAATATAACACTATTCCACCATTAATATAATCCCTCCGCAAACATAGACATCACCATCACGTTGTGGCATTATATCAGACACCAAAATGTCACCCCCACCTCTCTTTCTTCCCCTTCGGCCCTCACCATCCTGTCCAAATATCATCAACTCCAATGCAGTACTCACTCCCCAGCTTCCTTTTCTGTCTCTGAAGTCCTTTTGACTCTGTCAAGCTCTCAGCTCTCTTGTAGTTCTCTTTCTACCGCTCCACCTCTCTTCACACCTTTCTTGTAGCCTTTAGGTTCATTTGATGTAGATAGAATCCTCTTCCACAACTTTAAATTCCCTACTCTATTCCTTTTGATTCGCTCATACATATACATATAAAGTATTATACCTATATGAAGAATTTTTTATCCTTTCCACCTTAATCTACTACAGAAAAGCTTCCTGACCTGCACTACTTTGTTCTGCCGCCCGGGCATGGCCGGGTTAGACCTCGGTACAGCCTCCCGCTTCGTGCATCCCCTCCACCTCCATCTTCCCCACCTCAATCCCGACCCCGACGAATCTCCCCCTGCACAAGCGGCTGGCGACGCCTCCTCTGAGGAGCCGAGATCCCAGGGGTTGGAGCTCGCGGCCCCAGCTGGCCCTGGCGACGTCGTGGTGCGCCGCCCCCGAGGTCGACCGCCGGGCTCCAAGAACAGGCCGAAGCCGCCGGTGATCATCACCCGGGAGAGCGCCAACACCCTGCGGGCGCATATCCTGGAGGTCGGCAGTGGGTGCGACGTCTTCGATTGCATCGCGACCTACGCGTGCCGCCGCCAACGCGGCGTGTCCGTCCTCAGCGGAAGCGGCGCCGTCGCCAACGTCACCCTCCGTCAGCCCCCCTCCGCGGGGACGCCTATCGTCTCCCTCCATGGACACTACGAGATCCTGTCCCTCTCAGGCTCCTTCCTCCCCCCGCCCGCCCCCCCTGGTGCTACAAGCCTCACCATCTTCCTGGTCGGCGGCCAGGGGCAGGTCATCGGGGGCAGCGTCGTCGGAGAGCTCATCGCCGCCGGACCGGTGATAGTGATCGGCGCCACGTTTACCAAAGTCGCCTACGAGCGGCTGCCACTCGAAGAGGAGGAGGAGCCACCGCAGCAGCAGCCGCAGCTAGAGATACATCCTCTCTTGTCTCAGAGCCCGACCGTTGGTGGAGCAACCACTGCCGGCATCGGCGCCTCCTTTCGAGACCCCTCGTCAGGGTTGCAGTTCTTCAATTTGCCGCTCAGCATGCCGCCCTGGCCAGTGGACGGACACGGCGGCTGGCCCGGGAGTGCCGTCCCGAGCCGACCGCCGTACTGATCCACCGGCCATGGTACCATTAGATCAACATCTGCCGGAGACTTGTGAGTGGAATCGTTGCTATATTAGGTAGTGTACGAGGATGTGCGGTCTTCTATTCCCTAAGACCATGTTGTTTGCTGTTCTTCATGGAAACTCTACTCTATCATGGGCTTTAAACTACTGCTAAGCTATCGTTCTCTGCCTCCTCCTTCGATCTCCTAAACTGTAATGCATCTTGAATAAAACATATGTGCATATCTTTTTTATTGCGATGCTGTCATTTTCTGTTCTTCATCGAAAGTCTACTCTATTTCCACAAATCATGGACTTAAAATACTCTCTTCTCATCTCCTAAATTATAATGCTTCTTCACCAAACGATTATGTCTAAGGTGTTCTATAATATTTTGATCACCGAAAGCCATGTTCTGATAGAGTTTTTGTGTTGTTTTATGTTATTTCTTCCATCCGGTGGATTTCAAATGATTTCACGTGTGCATGTGCTGTTGTTTTCCAGAGGGACTATATAATGTATATATCCTTGCATGGGAAATCTAAACTTCTTGGAACATGACAAAACCTTAGATTCCAAGTCCCATTGACGGCAACAAGAAGTAGATGTTGAGTCTTTAGTGAACCTATGACATCGGTACTCTTCGAACTCGAGCTATTCATTTCGTCCGTAGATATGTCATTGTTCTTTCTTTCTTATCTGAAGATCAATTAGTCCTTGAACATTTCTTTTTCACGATTAAAATATGTGATATATAAAAATATGAACATTTGGGATAGTTTTCGGACTTATCATTGCAGATTTTGTTCTTAAAGCAAGAGAAATCAAGAACCACTTTATTGCAAAGCTTGGCACTTATATTAGATCGTCTTAAACTCTCTTTCTTTTTGCACTGTTGCTACTTGAAGTCATGCAGTTGCAGTACATCATATGGCATGATCTCCATTCTATGCTTTCTTTCTTCTTTCTTGGGTTATTATCTTCGCTCCTTTTTCTTTTGTATGTGTTTTGGGGATGAATGCATGTTGTATAGGTGATATCTTTGATCTTATTAGGTGTTTTATGATTTGTCACCTAATTGTTGTCTAAAATTCTTATTCATGCTTTTGCCAGAAGCTTAATTTTTTTTTCTTTTTTGCTTCAGAGAATCATTTCTGGATTAATACATAATTAGCTTTCTCTCGAGTGCTTATATATGTGCGTCGAACTCGCTAAATCTGTTTTATTCTGATTCACATCTGAGGTATGTTTGATCATGAATGTTCACAAGAAAGTTGATGTCAGTTGTTCTTCTGTCACTATATCCTCCAGTGGATCAACAAAGCTGAAACCCATTCAGCAACATTCCCACTCAGTTCATACATCGTATATAAACATACAAATGATTTGTCTCTTTTCCTTGTTTAAAGTTTAGCAATTTGACATGACTTAGTTGGACTTTTAGCTTTGGCAGCTTTAAACAAGTCCATTGAAAGATGATAAACATTATGCTGATTGGTTGATGCAAATTCTATGACATCCTTTATAAATTTGTCCCTTTTCTTCCTGCATCTGCTTCAAATGAAGTTTGGTATAAGGTTTTGCATGAATTAGCATGGTAATCTTAATTGCAAGAGTTCAGATGTACGACAGATGGAAGCTATTGAGTTGAAGTATGCATTTTGATGTCTGCTCTTTTTCTTTTCCTCTTCATTTTTGATAGTTCCAAGATCAACATTTCAGACAAAAATAACATAACATTGTGAAAATGATGAAACATTGGCTTGATAATCCTCTTTCTTCAGATATCAAGGCAAGTTACTAGTGGCATGCAACAGGTAACTCATAACTAGCATGCAAGATGTCACTGAAATCATGCTGTGTGTTCATAATGTCAGTTTATTGAAACATTAACCTTAAGTGTTGATTCTATCTTGTGATGCTCTATTGGAACCAACATCTCTCTGACGTCTTAAAGATCTTTGGTGTGCATCTGCCTGCACATAAATGAATAGCCAACATCTTATTTTCTAATTGACTAATCTCCTGCACAAGAGATTGATATGGTGTCTGTCATGACTGTAGGATGTTTTCAGATTTCTTTAGGTTGTAGATTAAGGCAAACAAGATTGAATTGTTCTTAAGATGATCTCTTGAAAATCATTAAGTTTTGTCATCATTATTATTATCATTATTGTTTACTTTTGTTCAATCTTTTGCCTTATACCTCTGCATGCAAGAGAATTACTTAGGAACAGCACTGTTCACATTAAAATTTATTGATGTTGTAGTTGTCATGGTCATTAAAAAAGGGGGGAAATTATAAGGTTTATTGCTTATTCTCTTTCAATCAGCTAAGCTTGGATTTTAGAGCCAAAATGTCGATATAATTCGATATTTCCTTTACTTTGAGTCAGCAAGATTGTTCATTAGTGTTGAGTAAACATACACAGGCAAGAGAAGCTTATGACTTGGCTGATGGCAACCAATTAGTTTTTGCTAATCGATAAAATAGAAATATTGTCACACAATAATATATTAGCATTGTCTATTCATTATGTATGTAATTTTCCATATTCTGAGGATAAATAAGAGCTTTATTTTTGATAGGTCGACTCAACATAACTGTGTGCAGTAATTTTTGTTAGTTTAGTTCCATGTGGTTACGTAAAGGTCGACTCAACATAGCTCAGTCATAGCATTTTATTCCTCCTCACCTTTTTTAGGGTTACCAAAGGTTAAAATTTTGAAGAATGATAATTAATTTAATTAGTTAAAACTTTGATTATTAGATGACTAAATTAAAATTTAAGAATCAAATCTCATCCTCAGAGTGGTTGCACTCCACATCACAGAAACCTGGACCCATATCTAATGTACATATAGCAAAGCTTGGGACTTGATTCATTGACCCTGTGGAACAATGTTTCTTTCATCCATTCTATCAATCTCCCTTTTATGTGAGAGTCACATCAATTACATAAATGTGGAGAAGTAATTTGAAAGATGGTTGACCTAAAATTTTCACAGAGAAGATTAATTTACAAAGTTTCAAGTCATATTAATATAATATATAATATATAATATGAAAGTTTCACAATGAGATCTCTACTGTATTATACAAAATTAACCATCCATTCGAGGAATGGATAGTTATGCTACATAAACTACACGAGTAAGCAGCTAGCATTGGTCATAAAGCTCGAAAAAACCAATAAAAGGATGGCTATTTACAGAGAATTATCCTCGCAACTCTATTCAAATCCTTGTGTGCAGGAAAAAGCTCGTGAATCCATGATTCGTTCATTCAGATCATAGGTGGAAGAAAGCAGAAGAGTTGGTCACAGTTTGGGAACAAAGGGACAGGTTCAGTGGATGTGTGGCATCCAATTACTCTTTCTCTTCTTCTGCACCAGCATCTGCTGCTCCGTATATCACATCAATATAGCTCCCAACCATTTTCATATCAAGTCCTGGAAACCGATGAGGGCTACTGGGTCGCAGATCTATTTTGATAAATGGCCATCTCATCGCTTGGGCAGCTTCACATTCTTCAGGTCCATCTCCAATTGCACAGAATCGGACATTCGGGCCACCAAACCGCTCTTTGATCCATGAAAAGCATTGAAGCTTCCCTACTTCCCAGGAGCTGTAAACTATGGAGCAATGTAAATTTTAGCAATTCTTACGGAAACATTCAACTATACACAATTGATTATGCTCCGAGATACAATCATGATTCATGGGACAACATGATCACACATATTAAACAGCGCTAAACATAGTTCTCCCATGCAGTGCAAATCTTATATGTGATTATTCGATTTACTACATCAATATGCATTTAGTAACATAAGGCACATAAATGGATTTTATATTGCCATTCCATGGGAGAACCAAGTTATCCATCTAAGAAAGACCGGAGAAGGGCTAACAAGACCACAGTTTATGAGTTTGAGCATATGCATACCGTCTCCAGAAACCTTGGACAATCACAATTTTCTGAACTAAGAACAAGTAGACCTAGTTTACAAGATGTGTATCTCATGCAGAAAGTATAAAAAAATATGCACACACCTAAATTTTATGGCCTTCAGTATAGCCAATTTAATAACTCAGATTCAGCAATTTCCATATGTCAGCCAGTATGCTGTAACCCACATTGATCCGTTCTTTTCCCTTTTTTTTCTCCTTAAATTGTTATTATTTTTTCCCCTAAGTTTCTGAACCATGAAACAAAACTTGATACAGTTATCCATATCGAAATAAGCAACAAAAAAAAAGGAAAAAAAAAGAAAACACTTACCGTTATTAGCCGAGATTACATCATCCAAACGATAAAGCAAACACTTGGCAAGACTGGGAATCAGGGCTCCTGAAGTGACTAAGACATTGATATTTTGACATTTGGTTGTGATAGATCCAGGTTCCATATCTGACGAAAGATCGCTAGCTGAAAAGCTAGTTTTACCCATAGTTTGCTCCAACAATGCATGTCCTGCAATGAACAAAAATTTAAAATTTCTTTTACTGTGTAAAAGCTGATAAAGATAAAAGCATCAATATCATGAAAACTGGTGAGCACAAGACAGCAAAATCTACTGCATTGCGATTGTGGAAGATTCTGATCTTTTTTATTATTAGAAATTGAAGAATCAAGTCGAGATTTAGTGCTTTAATAGTTCACTTTTTTAATGGCCTTAGCTGCAGAAATCTTTTTATAGAAAGTTGCCAGAAACAGGCAGCTACATTAACAAAATTCATAATATGTTCACAAAGAACATAATAATATTGAATATCCAAGTTGATACTCATCATTCTCTGGGAACATAGGTCTTGAAAAGAAAAAACACTCAATACACAAAAGGTTCATAATTTTTAAAATTTTTGCTCCTACAACATTATATAAATTAGTAGTTTTCTACTCAGTCCTGCATTAGGTGGATTGATATTTCAAACATAATGAGATCAAACATAAAAGAGTACTAAACCATGATCAATTGATAGTTGTATGTACATTAAGAAGAACATTGTAGTCAAAATACATACCAGAAGAAAGCCAACCATCTGTATAGTTATCAGTCGAATTGTATAAATCATTCCAGAGCTTAATCATCTCTTGGTCGAGTACCTTATTTAAACCCTGCATTGACCGAGAGTCCACTATCAAATACATTAAGATATCCTATCCATAAAAACAGGGATAAAACAGTTACATTAATCAAACAAATTAAATTGCATATTTCTGGATATGTAGCAGTAAGCATATCATTGAAGTAAGAATTATGACAAAAGAAAACCCATGTAATTCATGTTGTACTCATTTTCCATAAAAAAGGACCAAAGTCCAAGATGGACCAAGCTTGACCACATATGAGGTCCATAATTCAATAATTCCAAATCAAAGCTTAACCAAATAAGGTATAGTTTGCTTTTGACAAGGCACTACCCTAATCAGAGCCAATTGCATCTATTCATGACTAAAAAATCTTTATTTGATGAGAGAATTAGGTGCTAACTAAAAAAAAAGAAGGAAGTTTAGAAAGAGTAAACAGTATCATAAGTAGTAGCAAAGTCAACCAATAACCACATCATATTTCTGCAAGACAATCACAGACAGATGCCTTACCAAGTTTTGAAAATTTAATATTCCAAAGCTGTATGACAGCACACTTGTTTCATGGCATAAGATTGGAATAACATACAGTGAATACAGTTGGATTGCAAAGACATCACAGTATTAAAACTCTGTTCATGCTCTTTAACATTTTACAAGCAAAGTCCATACATGATATCAAAAGCTTTTGCGGGCCAAAAATTCTGTGAAGAGGAGTCAGATAGAACACTGCTTCAAAGATATTCAGAAAAGAGAAGAGGCGACAACCCGTAGACAAGACAGTTCAACTAAGAAGTTGAATCAATCAGTCTAAGGTGGAACAACTTTAGCAAACTACAAGAAAGGTTCAAAGTAAAAGAGGAAAAATCAGGCATAATTAAGTTTTATGAAAGTATTTCCTCAAAAGATGGGCCTAATAAGTACTGTAAGAGCATTTTGAAGTGCTGCAACTCTTATCCTTATCTTTTTTTTCTCAGAAACCTGTAATCAAAGTTGACATGCAGAGAGGTATTGCAGATGTAATAATCATTTCGACATTTTTATATGAAAAGGACTGAAAAATAAAAACCATCTTCAACACCTGTGAGTACTTCTGTGCAATTAAGCGATGCCGATATGCAAGTTTCTTTTTGTTGGAATCATCATATGGAAAACAAAACCCATCATTGTTGAAATCATAATTCGACAAGTCTTGCCCATCATCATATTCACTCAAAGAATGAAGAAATGGCTCATTGTAGTTTTCAATCTGCAACACATAAGTGAGAAAGAATATGAGTAGTGCCAGGAACATAGAGAGACAAATACTAAACTTCTTATTCATAGATCATATTCTACATAAAAGGTGACGTGTGTGCTGACGTTGGCATGGGCTAGCAGGATAAGAAATCAAAATTTGATTAAGACCAGTGTGCTCACAAAAAATTGGAGGAAAAAAACTATTTTATACACTCGTAATTTCAAATTGAACTCTTAAAGCTGCCAATTTTTAACTACTAGATCAGCCCTTAAATGTATGCCATTCCGAGTTTCCTACATCCCATCAAGATGTTGCCTGGCCCTCTAAATCAGTCAGTGCCCCAATAAGTTGATAGGAATGGCAAGGGTCCATGGTGACCGATCAAACAAGGTTCCATCCTAATGAAATCATGGACAGAGACAGCAAGATCTACAGAGTAAAAACAAACGAGAGAAAAGTAGCAGCTTTAGACAAACTAACCTCTTCGTAGAAGAAATGTTCATCACAAACTTGAAGGATGTGGTTCTCCCAACGCTTCCCAATCTCAACACCGATTCTTGTGTCCTTCAAACCATCAAAGGCCGCTGCATACGTCCCATCCAACAAGGACTTAAACAGTATAAGCGTCTCGTCCATGTCCCATACGTAGACGGTCATGGGCTTGGCAACCTCCTTAGGAACTTTTATATCCATCATCTCACCCATTACACTAACTAGTGGTGGTGTTCAGTTCTAGGACATGTAGGAGCACCATTCAACAACAGCAGAAGAAATATGGCATAACGAAACCAAAGAAGTATCCTGAGATCAAAAGCAAAGGAATTAGAAGAAACAAATGTAGGTGGTGTCTGAAGCATAGATATGCCTACATTGTTTTCTTATTTGCTCTAAACATAGAGAGCATTCAAGTCATACTGGGGACACTTAAGACTCAGCTACCTTTTATGAGGAGCAACTGCTTAAATCAGATTCACAACAACAACAACAAAAGTCTTCGTAAGTTCCAACTGTCGGCTACATGAATCTTTTACCCAGATTTCATTTTTCTAATATATGTACACAAATAGCCATATTGATGAATTTTCTAACAAAAACCAAATTTTTAATGGAAAATCCCTCTTTCGTCTGAAATATAAAAAGATCGGCAAAAGTTATTTATATGCTTTATACCTCATTCAATTTCTCTATTTATTCAAAATTCAATTGTACGTAATCAATACTACATGATATAATTCAATCAATTCATTCTGGCGAACTTTTAACACAACTCAAGAATCCCTCTCGATATCACTAAAGAACGCTGATCTACCTTTTTTTTTTTCTAACAGAATTAAGAGCATATACGTATATTATGTTTTAGACAAGAATAAACAACGAAAGAACAATCTTGGATACAGTAATTAACAGTGAAAGCAAACGACATCCTCAAAAAACTGTTCGTAATCCCCCAAACAGAAAAAGAGAAAAGGGTAATATTCCGATCGCTCGATTCCAAACTTGGGTACAAAGACTAGATCGAAAACATTTGTATCCTGCGGTCAAAGAAAGGAGTAAATCTGGAGGACTAGAATCGCACCTTTCCCTCCAGATCTGCCTGCGGATTGGATTCGCCTATAGGTTGATTCCGACGGGGAAGGGGGATTTATATTGTTTCTTATGGGTGGTGGTGGAGATCCGCTGCGTTGGCTCAAACATTGTTCAAACATTGGCTCAAACATTGCTCAAACGCGTATCGGAAGCTGCCAGAACATATCCGAGTCCGAACCGACGTCTGTGATGGAGAGGCCGCAACGTGGGCTCGACCCCGCTGATCCATCCGATGCTCGCACGAATCATCAAGGAAGCACGGAGTTCAGCGTACCGAACCGTGGGCAACACGCCGCGTGGTGCCGACCGCGGGTCCCGCGATGCGGTCACCTTCCGCAGGAGGCGTGGCGACAGTTAACCAGAGCAGGACCCACTGCGGCGTCGTCCTCCTCCTCCTCCACCGTCCAATCGCGTCACGCCGTCCGATGCTCCTGACCCACCACCGCTGCCGTCGGATCGAAAGGTTGTGTCTCGATGTTTATAATAGCACTGGTGTCAATCATGACGCCTGTAGCAGTTGGCTTCACGTTGGCACACCGAAGCGAACAAACGAATGGTCTCTCATTTACCTCACGTAAAATTAGTAGTAGAGAGTGTAAAGCCATCTCCTCTATTTTTGGTGGAGTTATTGGAACCAACACCAAGAGCTTACTGAAACCAGTAAGCTGGTATGGTAATTGATGCAATCATACATCTCAGGTGATACAAATGGGAAAATGCAGCTGAATTGAATGAACTTTCTCATTGTACTGCCACAACTATCTTAATTAAAGGCTCTTCTACACCCAAAAAAACTTATACTGATGGTGGAAACGAGACATAATCTACATGTTTTTATATAGAAGGAATACAAGAGAATAATCCCTGCATTAAAAATAAATTGATCGATCCAAAAAAAAAAGTATAGATATTGGAAATAACATCAACTTCCCTTAATAATAGAGCTACATAGGATATAAATGATGATTACAGATTAACTTACAAAGTAAATGGCTCATTACTACTTAACATGTATGCTGCTCAAGGGCAATTTGGAGCCAAACAAGATCATATCGGTTTCGGATATCCATCAGCAATTTCTTCGACATCGTGATACATTTTATCAGATCTGTATTGGTTAGATCATATCGTTGCTCTTTCTATTCTTGATGTTATTTTGTTAGATTTTGAATTGGAGCTGTCTTCATAAAAAATCAAGCAGTATTTAGTCTTACTAAGAACCATAGTTTTACTGGTTTGCTAAACATTGTCGTTTTTGTTCTTTAAATATTTATATTATGTTATATTTACTTTAAAGAAAATTATCATTTAGAGAAAAATGATCAATTAAAACTTTGAACCGATTCTAATTATCTCTTTCATGTAGATATTTAATGTACGAGTTTGTATGCAGAGATGAATATTAGTTAAGTCATTGAGATCTCATAATGACATTCCTTGATATGATATTGTGGAGTATTCTCATGACCCCAAGCATACGCGACATTATCACCAAGTATGATTTGAATGAAGTAGATATCCTTTTAGGCACGACCAATCCCTCACTTGCAAAGGTAACTTGGGACGATAGAGTGTTTTAGATTTGATCTTGCGTGATAAATATATCATCTTCTAGAACAAGATTTTTCTCCAAAATTCTCCATTTATTATAACAAACATGGACTGGATGGGTTGTCTAATTGAATTATAATCCACTATTATGGAACTTTTTTCTTGGTTCATTATTGTATGCATATTTTTGAACTTGCAGAATTAATTTCACTACTCCCATTCTTCTGTTCTTGATAGGGAATTGCTCTGTCGTCGTTGGCCTGGCGGCTGCGATGCACTCCCCGAGCGTCAGTCTTTCTCCTGTGGTGTATTACTTCCCCATCCTTTCATTCCACTTCGCTGAGTAGTTGAGACCATTCATTTTGTTGCTGTTCATGTGTCAATTCTCACTCTCATTATGTTGTTCTTTATGTTGCCTTTTTCTTGTCGCTTAAGTTCAACGATTCTTTATGTTGTTTTGTCAGTTCTTGAACCGGAAATGTTTTAGTATAAATCAAGCAGCATTTATTCTTTCTCAAAACCATTTTACTGATTTGCTCTACGGCGTCGAGAAGTCTATGTTTGCTGCACCCATGCAGTTTTTAGGTATCATTCTATCTTTCTCTTTGAGCAACTCTTTTACGTTAGAGTCAGAGAGAGAGAGAGAGAGAGAGAGAGAGAGGTTGCTTTTGGAGAATAATGTAGACATGAGGTGGCTAATTTTGTTCTTAGATCTCCCTCGTACGTTTGCCATGACCCGCTTTTGGATACTCAAGATTTGGCTAAAAGTTCGTATCGTATTTTTACTCAATTAGCGATAAGATTATCCTTTCACATGATTTATCGTGTTTTTGCAGTGTCGCAATTGTGAGGTTGTCTGGTGCATACTTCAGGAAGACATAGTCACCAACACTATCACAGTTTGGGAGCAAAAAAGAAATTTTCCTCCGTTGACTCCCTCTTTCAATTGCAGCCCTTTTAGCATGTTTAATTTGGTGATTCACAAGGATCGAGAATCGCCCGATAAATAGTATCTTCCGAGTGATATAATTATAATAATAATTATTATTATTATTAACAAGAAGAGCATCTAATCTATAGTAAGTACTCAATCGATTGGTGACTTTCATATGATGTCTAGGATAAAAGAAAAAAAGATTATCCCTCTCTTGTTGCCCGTCTAGATAAAAAGCTAAAAAAAAGATTGTTTGAGTTGATTAGAGGTTATCGACTCATTAAATAATCCATTGAATATTTCGTCCCTTTATAGTTAAATATTAAAATTCATCTTCATTATAACGAAAGGAATGATCACTTTTCAATAACTCGCATTAACAGTCACCCACCTCGAGTTATTAACTTGGACGTTAGAGGGACTGGATTAAGAAACCTCTTCCTACCATAGTTTTCATGTATGTAGTATTTCAGTCCCAAACCATGGAATTCAGCATGCCGCACCTCCACTCTACCCTGTCTGAATCTGAGGCTCGATCAATAAATTTGAAAAAGGATTCCCTATGGAACTAACTGTGACAGATAGTCCAACATTTGGAGATATGATAAGAGTTCTAATAATCAAAAGAGGAAGCGTTAGTAGACCCTACCTCGGGTTGATCGTTGTTCACCTAAAAAATATAGGAGGAATAAATTCCAATGAGCTTTTGTCCATCCTTGGAGGCATTTGATGACAATGCCAACCTAACAGAGCATATTACAGCTTTCTGTGCCCAAATGTTATTGTATAATACTTCGAATTCCTTATAATGTTACACCTTTTGGATTATATTAAGAGGCTTAACATGAGAATGGAACACCCGCATGAAGCTACTTTCCATCAATTCTTTTGCTCAATTTACGAGGGAGTTTGAACTTCACTTATTTAGGAACATATGCTCGTGGCCTTTAGTAGCAATACTCTTTGGTCTTAAGCAGGCGAAGGAAGAAATATTTGTAGATTTTGTCACTTGGTTCACGAGCGAGATTTGATACATTCTAGATGCCCATCCGATACTAATAATATAGACCTTTATGATATAGCTAAAGTCCTCCTACCTCTTTCGATCATTGATAAAGAGACCACTGGTAATTATACAAGAGGCATTTCAAAGGATCAATTAATACATCACCACTAAGGCAATAGTTTTGGGTAAGCATAAGGAGTCATGCAAAAGACCAAAGTAGGAATGACCACAATCATCCCCGACCTTGAGGTCACCGCGGTGAAAGAGAAACGAATGACCCTAGTTACTTCACCTAAGTTTTGAGCTGACCCTAATAAATATAACTAAAACTGAAGTCTTTTTGCAGGTAAAAGAGAAGAGACTCTTAAAAGACTCACCCGATAAAGATCCTATCGGTGAAAAGAGATATGTTCAAATATTTTTGGTTCTATTAAATTACGATCACAATACAAACGAGTGTCTTAACCTAAAGGAGTAGATTGAGGAGACACCTCAAGCGGTTTGTCCGAAAGCATTAGAAACTCGCACCCCAATCTCAAGGACTAATGGAAAGGCATATTAATGTCATCTTTGATGGACTTGCCTTGGGGGGGGGGGGGGGCGGGGGGAGGATAACTTTTTGGGTTATAAAATTTATCATTGAGTTACTATTGAAAAACACCCATGAACAGATGATGACTCGGAGATAACGTTCAAGAGGGAAAAGATAGAGTATCTTGACCGAAATCATGGTGATGTCTTAGTTGTTTTTATGAGGATGATCAATGTTTGACTGAATAGGATTACGATTGGTACAGGTTGCTTCGTTGATATTCTCTATCTTGATATTTTCTAAAAATTTAGAGTTGTCAACTAATAATCTTACTCTAATGACTTCTTTACTTATAAGGTTTACTAAAGACTTTATCATGCCTCTCAAGATTATGAATCTGTATATCAGATTTGGTGATGAACATTATATCAACATAATATTAATTGAATTCATTGTAGTGGATATCCCCTTGATGTATAATATGATTAAAGACAGATTCACATTTAACAAATTGAGAGCGATGGTGTCGACCTACCACATGGTGATAATTTTTTTGATGGACAAGAGGTCGGAACCTTTCGCCTCAAAATAACAAAAAGGGTGGTGTTGTCAAGGACATGACATATTATGAACTTAAGAAAGTTATACTCTTGAGGCATCCCTTAGGATCGGGTCGAGATGGCTATGCCTTAAGTGTCAAACTTCTACCGTGACAACAAAGGGCCTGAGTTGGGAAAACCTAACCCGTATAATAAGAAACCCACCGTGGTGAGAAACATAAGGTAAAATATGCTCGAGGCATGTGTTAGAAAAACCCAACCCACGTAAGAAAAAACACACTTTGACAAAAGGCAAAAGGCAGAATGTGCTAGAGGAACTTGAGATGAGAAAACCTAACTCACGTAAAAAGAAACCAATTGTGACGAAAGACATAAGGCAAAATATGCTCAAGGTGCATGATTGAGGAAAACTCGATTCATGTTAGATGAAACCCAATATGATAGTAGGCACAAAGTAAAATATGCCCGAGATACATGAGTTAGAAAAAATCAGCTCGCATAGTAAGAAACATGTTATGGTAGAAAGCATAAGGTATAATATGTCCGAGGTGAAAGGGTCAAAATAACCCAACCTACGTAATAAAAAACCTGCACAGCGTAAGATACATGGCAAAATGTACCCGAGGTGCATGAACCAGAAAAATCCAACATGTGTAATAAGAAACTCACCACGATGAGAGGCATAAGGTAAGATGTGTCCTAGACACGTGAGTCGGGAAAACTAACCCACGTAAGAAGAAAATCCATCATGACGGGAGGCATAATGTAAAATATGTCCGAGGCATATATCACGAAAACTCATCCTATGTAATAAAAATGTGGATCCCTCAAGGATGAGCAAAGGAGGAGCCCACCTTCGCACCGCCTGCAACCAAACTCGTCTCCTCTCATAGCATACCTCATGATGACTTGAAGAAGATGAACAAGTCAACTATGAGGGGCTTCATAGCATCTCAATTATAGGCTTGCTATATGACGTGATTCCCTCGATGATGAGAGGGGCAGATCGATAATGCGGCCTTTGTAGCATCCCCACTATGGACCCATTACCTGACATAGGTCTCTCAAGGATGAGCAGAGGAGGGGCCCACCTTAGCACTACTTGCAGCCTGCCTTGACTCCTCTCACAACCGGCCTCAAGGTGAGCGGAAGAAGAGTGGTAGGTCAACAATGGGGGGCTTCATAACATCCCCATTGTGGACCCATTGCCCATTGTGGGTTTCTCATGTTCGAGTAGAGGAGGAGCTCACCTCTAGTCTGGTGCTCGCCTCGGCTCCTCTCATAGCCCACCTCACAACGAGCAGAAGAAGATAAGTTGGTCGGCTACAAAGGGCTTCACAATGTCCTTGTTATGGACCTAATGTCTAATGTGGGTCCCTTGGGGATGAGTAGAGGAGGAGCTCACCTCCGCATCACCTATTACCTACCTTGGCTTCTCTCATTGCCCACCTTGACAACGAGCATATGAAGAGGGGCAAGTCAACAATGGACCATTGCTAGCAGCACTCGCACCCCTTAATATGGTTCTTACTAAGCCAAGGAGGTCGAGAAAGCTGACCCATATCTCCGCCTGATGTATGGAGGTTGAAAAATCCCAACCCCCTCTGCTTAAGGCATGGACATCAGGAAACTCCTTCACCCAAGTCATGGAGGCTGGGTCCCTCCTCTGCCCAAGACGTAGAGATCGAGAAACCCGACCCCTAACTTCACTTGAGATATGAAGGTCGAAAAATCCCATCCATCTGCACCCGAGGTGTGGAGATTGGGAAATGACCCCCCTCCTCCTCTAAGGCATGGCAATAGAGATACCAACCCCCTCCTCCACTTGAGTGGAGGTTGGGAAACCTGAGGTAGCCCTCGTACCTCTCGTTTGCAGTCCTCATTGAATTAGATAGGTTATAAAACTTGACCACCTCTGCTCGAATCATGGAGGTTAAGAAACCTGGCCCCTAACTCCACCCAAGATTTGAGGGTCGGGCACTCGACCCTCCCTTCTCATTACCATTGAGCCGCGAAGGTTAGGGAATCGATCTTCATCATTGCCAATCTCTATGCTCAAAGGAAGATCGAGTTCAGGTCGATAAGGATTGATTTGGTATTAAAGATGACTTGTCAAAGGGGGACGACCCCTTACCGAGAGACGAGGGTCAGTAATTCAAGACATAGATCAAACGCCCCCCGACCCCATCAACGTCTACCTAATGTTCAAATTCAGAGAATAATTAGGGAGGTCCAACTTTAATGTGTTGGTTGAACTAGATGTCGCACTTCAGATCCCTCTTATGAGAGTCCTTGAAGCATGCCTTGGAGGGGGAACAAACGATAAAGAGAACAAAATATAAGTCAAGCGATTACCCCTTACTGAGGGACGAAGGTCGTCAATTGGAGGTGCAGATCGGATGCCTCTCGACCTTATCAGTGTTTGCCTAATGCTCAAAGTCAGAGAATAATTGATGAGGTCTAAGCTTAACGTGTCCGATGAACTAGACATTGCACTTCGGATCCCTCTTGCGAGAGCCCTCAAAACACGCATTGGGAGAGGGAATAAATGATAGAGAGAGTATCATGATCTAGTAATCGATCGACACGTCACTTCCATATGATGTATAGGGCAGAAGGGGAAGATAGAGGTCACCCTTCGCTTGTTTGCCAACGTGGACAAGAGTCTAAACCAAACGGTTATAAATTGTCCCCTCTCTTATTGCTCGCGCGAATAAAAGGCTAAGAGAGGTTGTTGGAGGTGGTTAGATATTATCTCCTTGTGAAATATTTCATGGAATATTTCATCCATTTATGACTATATATAAAATCTCATCTTCAACACAATGAAAATGATGATCACTTTTCAACCACTCATCCGTACTCACGTACCTTTGGTTACTAACTTAGGTGTCGAATGGATCGAGTCGATAAACCTCTTTCAACCTCGATTTTTATACAAATGACACATCGAGAGCTCAATGTTTCCATCTCTAAGGCACCTCGAGCAACACTATACATATGGGTTTTAATCACGTTGGACCGACCCAAGACATCAACTACTTTTTTTTTTTTCTGTAACATTCATGAAGTTTTGAAACCATATGCCTTTTGTATTCGTCTCTATGTAGTGCTAGAATAACTTAAATAAATTATTTAAATTATATCATTTTCTTATCGTTCATTTTAGTTATCTTTAGATTATTTAATATTCAATGATTGACATGGCTGCGATAGCAACGTTTACTCGGATGCGCTGTTAAGCTCTGATGATAAGTTCACTTTATCATTCCGATCTCATCGCTTTATAATTTTCCTCTTACGTTAATCTTGCTAGTTTTTGCCATCGCTCAGCACCAACCACTACATAAGAAGGATTTCCATGGATTCATCGTCTGCCGTAGCCCCATTGCTGCGATGAGTTTGGAGCCAAAGCGCATTATAGAATTCTTCATTTCTTCCAACTCGTCTGGCCATACTATGAAAGATTTCGAAGTGAATTTATCCCTTAATTCATACCATACATACATACATACGGCCCAGGAATTAGAAGGCAGCGGTTTGGCGGATAACGCGTTCGATATCCGTAGGCGTACATACGATATGCTTTATGGGCATAATGCAGCTATATATATATATATTATGAATCTACACGTATATTATCTTTTATTTTTCTCCCTATTGTTTTCCCCGCGACTTGCAACGTCAGCGACAGGTGCTGCCACCGCAACAGAATTAAATCGGCCGCGGTCCTGCCTCCCACCCATTTATTATTTGTTTCCTTAGCAGACCGCGACTCCTCGGTGTCGCTCCACCACACCTCTATTCTTCCCATCCGTAACGTCCGTTCCACATCTGATGGATATCATATCACTGCCTTGTATTACCGTAATACCCTCGCCTTCAGCGAACACCACCCCACGACCGTAAGGGCATTTAGGTACATTTAGCCCGACTTGAGAGAAGTACATGTATCCTGGTATGACTTCTAACTATTAACGATTACCCGCAGCTATACCCTCCATATCTTATTGGATTTTTTTTCTCGTCCCCCATGGCAGTAGCCCTTTGTTCGTTCATGAGAAGGTATTGCGTTGGGGACACCACGAACGAGTAGGAGATTATTTCTAATATTCCGGCCGTCAGTCACTTGCCAGTTTAGTACGAGTGACACATCGATCGGAGGTATTCTGATCCTCGGGTACATCTTTTTTATTGTATATCCTGCACAAGTCATCCAATAGGTTACGATTCACGTAGTGGGAGCCACTTCCATAGTTGTGGTTGTCGTACGTCTTAAACTACTACGTCGGATAACGTCAACGACCGTTTGAATATAAAATGTCGATTTATTGGCATTCGTGAAACGGACGACCCAGGAAGAGTGCCGTTTCGCTGTATCAGACGCTGGTGCTCCGGATTCGGGTAGGGTGTAGGAAGGGGCGTCGCCGATGCAGGAGGCTGCGGGCGAAGGGGGAGTAGCGTTGGCGAGGTGGCTACGGCGGCTAGGCGATGAAGTGCAAGAGTCACCCGAACGAGTACGGAGTTGGCGTCTGCGCCTCCTGCCTCCGGGAGCGACTCCTCGCCCTCATCGTCGCCCAGAACGAGCTCTCCGCTAACCGCTACCACGTACGCCGGAGGCCTGACCTTTCCCCGCAGCGGCATCCCCACGAATTCCACCGACCCGTCTCCCCTTACATCTCCCACCGCCGATCGGTCGGATCCGATTCCTCGCCAGGCCACCTCCGCCTCCTCCACCACTACCAGCGGTTCTTCAGCACCCCCCAGATCGGCCCCACGTTCGCCGCCGCCTCACGTGGCGAAAGGCTCGAGGAGATCGATGGCGGCCGCAGGCACAGGTTCTCCATTTTTAGGACCCTATTTGGGCACAGTAGATCGGACGCGGCGGAGCCCGGATTGAGAGCTCCCAAGGAATCAGCATCAGGCTCTTGGTTCTCGGCACTGATCCGCGGCCGTCGGAAGAAGAAGAAGACGACGCAGCTCTCCTCGGGCGCGGAGGAGGAGGAGGAGGAGCCGCCGTGGAGGGTGCGGAGGTCGTGCCGGCCGGTGGGGAGGGGAATGTCGCCTGCGATGGAGGACGAGGACGAGGACCACTGCAGCGGGTACTTCAGTGACGACTGGCGTCGGCCGACTCCGATGCCGATCCGGCGGTTCCCGGCGACCCATCGCGACCACCGCAGCGTCAGCTCGGTCTCAGGTTTCTCTGTGTGTCTGAGCCCGCTGGTCAGCTTCGGGCCCGAATCACGGCGAAGCCATCCTGCAGAGGCGGTGTTTTCCGGCGACCTCCGTAGCCCGGCGAATTCCATCCACCACAGGAACCCAGCCGTCCTGGCGCCGAACCGGTCAAGGAAGCTGGCCGATTTGGGCAGGCTCAAATGACGCTTTTGCCCTCCGCAATCGTCTCGTATTTCCTTTGCTTACATAATTAGGCACAGTTGTAAAAAAGAAATGGATTAAAAAGAATCGTGTGGAGGAATTAAATTTACGTTTCGGATCGGATTGTAACGTTCAAATTTAGAGGGCAATGTCACGGTTGTCCCGTTGTATCCTTTACCAAGGCTTATTATCTGCACGATTTACCAAGATTTATACTCACCTTTCTCCATGGGTTTAAATGACATTTATGTGGGGAATCAGGCATTCAAGGCTGTGATGGGCGCCTGACGATGGGACGCACTTCCCGTCGAAATGGGGCCCACACACTGGGCAAACTGCTTCATTTATATTTTTATTTTCTATCGAATAATAATATTACGTGTGATCATAGTCTTAGCTCCCAAATGGTTATGATTAGAAACGACTATTACAGCTCCTGTGAGCCGTCGGATGTGAAGTATTATGCTGGCCAATGACGGTGATGGCAGACGAGGCGGGTGCTGCGCCGCTGTTAGTTTCGGTGATTGGGCGTCAAGTCACAATGATTCCGAGGGGAATATGATGATTACTCCCGTCGAGTTGAGATAAGACGCGTAGGTGGTGGAATGTGTGCGACAGCCCACAACGCACTTGTGAAATGCTTGGTGAGCCATACGGTACATGCCATCCATGATCAACCCGTGAGGACTCTATACATCGTTGCAGCACGTCACATGGCAGCACATGGCTCATTAATAAGACGGTTGTTGAAGCGGCTGTTGAATCACATCCCTGAATATTATTATTCTCGAGCGGGAATGGCGATCGGTCACCGTTGACTTGTCCATTTCACTCACCGACGCGTGGCATCTGGCTCAAAATGTTTCTTCGAACTGTGACATAGCTATAAGCACATGACGTCGTCATTATAAGTCGATGTAGCTTTCAAGTTTGACCCAAGGGAAAAGAAGGAGAAGAAGTAGGAGCTATTTATCTTCTTATAAGAATAAGACACGATAAATTGACCTATCAATCTAACAACTTTATGAGAAACACGGCTGTGGGATTTTCTTTTTGTTTAATACATATATATAACGAAAAAGGATAGTTTGCAATGCGTCGGCTCTTATAAAATATTAATTTGGATAATATAATATCGGCAACACAAGATAGAGATGGAGGATTATTTTGGATACCAGATAATATTGGCTAACACAAGGTAGAGATGTCTCAACTTTATGAATTCCATGACCCAAGTATAGAGAAGACGTACGTGAGTGTAAACCTAAAGAATCAGTTTGTCTTGTTGAATCTCTGTACTCTTTCTCGATCCTCTCTAAGCTTATTACTCGCATCAAAAAGATGCTAGATTATGTGATATTATCTATAAAGTAAGTTAAATAATAGTAGAATTCCTTACGAGATGAATTTGATATGATAAACTTTCATAATTATTTATTCTAGACCTTCTGCAATTGCTTATAAATAGACAAGACCTCTAAGGAACTTAATATGGATGCATAATATATAATTTATAGTGATCATACGAAGGATAATAAAATAGAAGAAAATAAGTATAGTTCTTGTTGCATATGAATATCGATGCAGCTCTCGAATCTAATGATAATGCACTTATAGATTAGATAAAGACTCTATAAATAATATCGAAAGGTACACTTTATATACCCTTTTCAAATAGTCTTATGACAGTGGAATAAAATCTTAATTTCATCCCTTACAAAAATTTATTTAGATGGTTTAGAGACCCAAAAAAAAAAAAAAAAAAACAAAAGCAAACATGAATTCAAATGCATCGACGGTAGAACAAGATATATAAATTATATATATATATATATATATATATATATATAAGTATTTGATCTACTTTGTGAACTCCATGAGCCATGTATAAATGGCTATATAAGTGGCTTTGCATCCTGCAAACCCTGCCGCCTTTGCTAGCTCCTCAAGCTCTTTCTGAGTCCTCTCTCTCCCTCCGAAGTTGATCATCATCCCCACGTCCATGGGGAAAACACTCTGCGAGGTCAGATTTGGCTCGGGAATCATTGGAAGCACGTATTCCACCAGTATCAACTTCCCTTTCTCTGGCAGAGCCTTCCAACAGCTCTGTAATATTTTGGTGCAGTCCTCGTCAGACCAGTCGTGGAGAATCCACTGCAATATAATTTCCACATGGCATCAGAATTGATTACGTATCACGGTAAGTAGATGTAGCAGTTTAATCTGACCTTAAGAATAATGGCGTCGCCTACTGGAACACCAGCAAACATGTCTCCACTTACGTGCTCCACTCCTGCAGACCAACCCACCCAGTGAGTAAAGGTCTTTACGTTTGATACCAAAAGAAGGTAATCGATGATGGACCTGGATAGGGTGGCGCCTCGGAGATGACGTGAGGAAGGTCGAAGTTGATGCCCTTGACGTGGGGGTGCACGGAGGTGATCATGTGAAGGACGGCGCCGGTGCCGCCGCCGACGTCGACGAGCACATTGATGTCGTCGAAGCCGCGGTAGATCTCGAGCAGCTTCTTGTTGAGGATGGTGGAGTGGCTCCTCATGCACTCGTTGAACGCCCTGTTAAACCGTGGGTCGATGCCGAGGTACTCGAACGCCGCCATCCCGTGGGCCTTCTGGAAGGCGATGCTGCCATCCAACACCGCATCCTTCATGTGGTACCTGCCGTTGTTGTTTCCATGATCTCATTTAGTTAGATCTCGACTCGACACGAGAACCTTATATATACATAGCGTCTGTAAATTACCACGCGTCCATGAGGACCTTATCCACGGCATACACACACATGGGAGCCATGGATACACCGTCCTCATTCTTCGTCAAGTGCTTGCAGACCGGCGCTGCGCCGTACTTCCTCAAAAGCCGGCCATCAGCGCTGGTCTCGACGCTGCAGCGCACGATGTCGTGGGCAGCGAGCAGGCGGAGGATTCGGTCGGTCATATCGGCGGCCCGCGGGTTGTCGGTGGGCAGCTGGGCGGCGATGTCGGCGGGGCTCACCTTGGCGCCGGGACCGGCCCGCACTATGATCTCGAGGAGATCGAGCTCGATGGCCGCCTTGAGAGTTATGGGGAGACAGGACGCCATCACCAGCTTCATGGCGTACATGCGCGCTTCCTCGTCCTCCTCGGGGGTCAGCTGCAGCACGTCCTTGATGGATCCCATTCTCCCCAAGGGTTGCAGAGGAAGCGTTGGCGAGGTGGTGACAATGGCGGAGCAGGAGAGGAAGGAGGGTTCGAGCTTTGGAGTGGGGAGAGAAGAGGGTTTGGAAGGGAATTTATATGCGTCGGAGACCTCACCTACCATGATGCATTGAAATCAAAATGTTACTAGTCGAGGAAGTCCTTTACCGATTCTGCAAGTTTCTTGATGCAAGTCTACGATGATAAACAAATAATTCTAGTCATAGGTTAATGATGTTCTTTGACCAAAACTATAAAATAATAGCGTGATGGAATCAACATTTTGGATGGGAAACGTAACTAACAACGAGGTAATGTTCTACAAAACATTGAAGTATAGGACACGGAATTGATGGAGTAATTATCTCTTTGACAATCGCATTCTGAGTCCATAAACAGTAGTATCATTTTGTAAGGGTAACGTACAGCCCTCTCCATCTAAAATACAAATCGAAATTGGACAGCGCTAGATTTTCGTCGAGAGTGCCGATCGACGTATGAGCGCGTTAGTCTTTTACTTGACGTAGGCCATGTCGTCGGACTCTCGAGTTGGACGTGAACATGGCCAGTGTATCTAAAAAAATAGCTTCATTGTGACGGGAAAAGTCGCGTTGTTGCTGGCGGCGGCAGCCTGCGGTCGACCACCGCTGTGATATGATGTGTTTGACCTTCGCTAAGTCTAGAACGGAAATGTTTGACTGGTATGACATTCGGTTGTATCCTTGTGTTCAGCATGGATAAAGAAAAAAGAGAGAATTAAATGAGGAAGAAGACTTGTGACTGTGCCAGCTTTAACGTTGGCTACGTAGATTGAATAATACAAAATTCCATTCTAATTTATTGACCAATTAATTTCGTTCGGTTGAATTTGAATTGACTGATCAATTTTATATTTTGTTTGCTTCAACTAATATTTTACATAATTTCTTAACTCGTAGTCTCCACTCTTGCTAATATCTTAGCGATAAAAATAAATTATTGTCATTCTTATTCATGTCATCGAGAGTAGATTTATATTCGAGACAATCGCAAAATAGTTTTTCTTATTTCTTTTATGAGGTTCTCTCATCTCGTGGATTCGTCCGATCTTTTTCTCCTGTTAAGGTTCGGCTCGCCCAAGGCAACAAACAGCTCGTAGGATTCGACGATTGGATCGGCGACAAAAGATTTTATTGGACGGCGCAAGATAAACAAAGCTGAAACCATCACCGTGGGACGACAGCACTGCTTTGTAGTTGTTCTTGGACGAACGGCTCGATCACAAATGGATCGCCACCAAGAGACTGCGTACGTTTGTTGGGGGCTCGGCAGGACCTCCTGATCTCTCCCTGCGTTCCGGTGAGCACCTCGACGGCGCCCAACTTGACCATGCTACTGCCGAACCGGGTGGAGAAGTCCATCCGCCCGCCGGCAAGAAGCGCGACGGTGGCGCCGGTTGCAGCGTCCAAGGCTATCCTCTGATCGATCTGAAGCACGCCCCGCTTCGCAACTATCTGCTTGTAGAAGCTGTCGTCCACTGTGTTGGCGCTGGAAGCGTTCTGGTCCAGGTTGACAGGGCTGTCGACTACTAGATTCTGAGGGCACCGGCGCCTCAGAGTGGCCACAAGAGCAGGGTCCATGGTCGGATCGGGCTTGCCGGATCCGTTGAAGTTGTACAGGCGACTCAAGATGAATGAGCAGTGGGTGACTCCAACCGTGTGACCTCCTGCATGACATCATTATAATTAATCCCCCGATTAATTTGGCTAAAGCAAAAATCCTACATTTAGCTTGGAGATAAACTCTTACCTAAGAGTAAAACCGTGTCCTCTGCAGTAAGTCCTTTGGCGTTGAACAGCCCAATGGCGTCGGAGACTGATATGGAAGGCCCCGGGAGATTTACATCTGAAGCACGGGAGATGGTGCCATCCCTCCTCCCTGTTTGGACCTCGTACCGCCGTCCACCACCCTTAGTTCGTCCAAGAAAATGAACTTTTAGTACGATGGCTATCTTCAACACCAGCAGATCGAGTATACTTTCTTTGTCACTTACCAAGACCACAGCGTCTCTTGTAGCCGCAATAATGATATCAGCACAAGAAACCACCCCAGAACATGCTTTTTCCAGAGCTGCCTTGATCTCATCGATCAGCTCATAGCCTCTCACACTTTGGTTAGCGCCTGCTTGCTTCTCGCTGTTGGGCACATCCAGTAGTATCGAAGCATCGCAGCCCTTAAGAGGAAGATATATACAGGTGAAGAAGGTGGAAATGCTCCAAACGCATGCAATGCTTGCGTGCAGATCGTTTCACGATCCGGTTTAAGCTAACACGAGCTTACTCTGACAAAGCAGTCGTGGAACTGCATGCGGAGGAGAGCAGGGAGAATGGTGGGGTCCTTGGCGAAGCGCGCTGCAACGATGCCTCTAATGGCGGTCTCCACGTCGGTGCCTTTGCACTTGCCGGTGTAGAACCCGAACTGAAGCGCGCCGTGGCTGACGGCGACGTTGAGAAGGAAAAGAGAGAGGGCGAGAAGAGTGGTGCCGAGCATGGCGGCCATCTTCTCCGAGAGCTAGGCTATGGAAGGAGGGTGTGAAGAGTGGAGGACAGTGGGATGTGCCTTAAATAAAGGCCTAAGGCGCGCACTCTTGTGAGCAAATGGATCAAGAATAATGTAGTTTATGACCGTAGGGTTCCCTCCGACTTTCCTTCCACCGAGAAGTAAGGATAAGGTCGAAGAGAAAGCCACCGCGGTGGTGTCTTTGGAATTCGTGCTCCCCTTCTAGTATTTTACCTTTTCCGAGGAAAAGACATTAAAAGAAAGTGGCCGATACCGCGGTTTAGACGCCTTGTTAGGGGATCGATATGAGCTGAAATAATCTAATGTCGATTTCACATGTTGTCGGGGAGCAAAAGACTGTGTGGTCTCGCTAGTTTATTGTGCATTAATATGCGGGCGAGGACTGGCTTAGTGGAACATCAATACTGTGGGCTGTGGGTGGCTCCTTGGTGGCCTTCTTCACCATGACTGCAGAGCTTGTGGATATATAGATTTGTGGCCAGCAGTCTTCGTTCGTTAAGAGAGTTTTGATCAGAAGAAGATGGTGCATGAGTTGAGCCCCTCCGTTAAAATACTTGTGGATGAGGAATTTTGAGGGCATCGCCACCTACCTCCATATAATGGTTGTGCAATATAAATCATGAAGGAACTACACATTTCTAATGTTGAAGCTAAAGAGTGCGGTGAACATAATCTCCTAAGGTCTCTCGGGTTCTACTCCAAAAGCTTAAATCCTTCTCTGTTCCTCCTGGTCCTCCATCTGATAAATCTCCCGTGATAATAACCTCAATAATAGTCGAGATCTCCCCAACTACATGATGAGAGGACCCATGTATAAATACGAAGTATTGTGTATTGTTTCAATCAATATAATCTTCTTCTTTCTATTTTATTTTTATCATGGTATCAGAACTTTCATCGTGAATGTCACTTCTAAATATCTCGAAGTCGCTCTCCCCATCTGTCGTTGCTCCCGTCGTGACCACACCTGGCGTCACCATCAGGTGCGACGTTTTTCCTTGGCGAAAGGCGGCAACAACAACAACATCTTCCTTCGTCGAGCTCTTATCGTTGCAACGTGTTCCACGGACATCCTCCAGGATCGTTGCGTCGGCCTTCTTCGAAGCTAAACAAGGGCCACCACGCCGCGCCCTCTTCCCCTCCCTGGGCCGATGACATTCTTTACTGTCGCCCTTCCTTTGCCTCTTCCTATGAAAGCAGAGCCGATGCAGCCTCGCAATTGCTCCCAGGCCAGCGACCTCTCCTCCTCGTTCCCACATCTCGCTCGAGCAAGAAGTGCCGCTGCCACTGTCCTTGCCGCAGCAGCCCTCTCTGTTGCGGCCGCAACATCCCTCGCAGTCGTAGCAGCTGCAAAAGCCCTCTCTGCTACAGGGACAGCAGCCCTCTTTGCCACAACAACTGCAGTAGCCCTCTCTGCAGCAACAGCTGCAACAGCAGTGATCTACTCTTCTCCTAAGCTGCTATCCCCTGGTCCACCTTCTTCGTCTCGACAAGCAGCATTCGGAACCATTTCTAAGTATGCAACTGTAGAAAATTGCTACACAAAGACTACAGAAAACTACTGCACAAAGACTGTAGCACTACTGCACAGAGATTTGCAGCTTTACACAATATTGATCATTGTAAATACTCATAATCTATCTCTGATGCTTCCATTACTGTTCTTGCAGGGCACTATAGTACTTTCCCATATATAGGTCTTATCTCCATAAATGCAGCAACCCTCATCCCCTTCAAATTATCCAAATGTGGCAACTACGCATCCTGACGTGCTTAATTCTTGAATCTATTATTTGACTATGATCTTCTAGGTTATGTTGATGGCTCTCTTCGTTGTCTATCGGCGATGCTCAACATCCTAGGCACACCCAGTCCAGTATTAAATCCGGACCACAAATTATGGTTATGCCAGGATCGTCTCATCCTTCAAGCTATTCAAGCCTCGGTCGTTGGATCCCTCGCCCTGCTCATTTCTTCATGTGACACTACTGCCGAAGCTTGGTGCAAGTTGCAAACCACCCTAGCTAATCGTTCTTGCACTCACATGCTTAGTCTCCTGTCCAGTCTCATGACGATAGAGGGATTATTATCTATATAACATAAGGATTATCATCGATAACTTAGCCTTGATAGGTTATTTTTTTAATGATGAAGAAGTTACTGTCCATATCCTCAACGGCCTAGGAGACAAGTACAAAGAATTAGCTACAGCAATACAGGCACGTGATTCATCAGTGTCATTTGAAGAACTCTATGACAAGTTGACTATATGAGATATATCTCAAGCATGAGGACAAGTTGCCAGGACCATCAATCACAGCTCAAGTCAGTTAAAAATCTAAGAATAAAAACAAACGGTATAATAAATCTATCAACAAAGGCTTGACCACTTGTGGGCTTCAAACAACAAGTTGGCCACTTTGCAACTACATGATGAGATACCATAAATCTGTTAAGAAAATCCTCCTTTGTTAAAGAAAATTCTCCATTCTAATTGTTTATTGTGTATTGTTTCAATCAATACAATCTTCTTTCTTTCTATTTCATTTATATCACTATCATCACCACTACTGCATCATTTCCTGTGCAAATCTTGGCAAGAATGGGATCCGTCAGCGACGTAGATGAGGAGGCGAGAATGCACGCCCTGCAGCTGGCGATGGGCAGCATCCTCCCCATGACTCCAAAGGCGGCCCTCGAGCTCCTCGACATCATTTTCAAGGCCGGTCCTGGCGCCAAGCTGAGCCCCTCAGATATTGTGGCCCAGCTGCCGACTGAGAACCCGCAGGCGGTCGACATGGTAGATCGAATTCTCCGCTTGCTCGCGTCCCACCGTGTCGTCAGCTGCACCGTCGAGACCCACTCTGATGGTCGGCCTTTGAGGAAGTACGGCGCAACCCCCGTCTGCAAGCACTTGACCAAGCATGACGATGGTGGTTCCATGGCCGCTCAGTGTGTGTATGGCCACGATAAGTTCCTCATGGAAATGTGGTAATAAAGAGACTATATATATCTCATAAATGAGCGTAACAACGCCAGGTACCACTTGAAGGATGCGGTGTTGGAGGGTGGCATCCCCTTCAACAAGGACTACGGGATGCCGGCGTTCCAATACCACGGCACCGATCCCCGGTTCAACAGTCTGTTCAATGAGTTCATGAGGAACCACGCCGCCATCATCATGAAGAAGCTGCTCGCGGTGTACCGCGCCTTCGTTGGCATCGAGGTGCTCGTCGATGTCGGTGGTGGCGTCGGCATCAGCCTCCACATGATCACCTCCATGCACCCCCACATCAAGGCCGTCAGCTACGACCTCCCCCATGTCATCTCGGAGGCACCACCCTTCCCAGGTCCCCCACAGTTCGATTTTCTTTTGTTTCTCCATGATAGGTATATATATGCCTTGGAATATATCCAAGGAATGGTTCAATTTGCATGCAGGAGTGGAGATATGTTTGAAAGCGTTCCAAGTGGCGACGCCATTGTTTTGAAGGTTAGTTCTTCTGCCATTGTTTAAGCAAGATTACTCTCTGTAATCCGCCGAGATTATATTACTCTCCGTGCTTCTTTGGCAACTGCAGTGGATTCTTCGTGACTGGAATGACGAGCAGTGTGCAAGAATATCGAGGAATTGCTGGAAAGCAGTGCCCGAATGAGGGAAGCTGATAGTGGTGGAATACATCCTTCCGTCAATTCCATAGTCAAGGTTGAACTCCCAAGGTGTTTTTGGTTGTGCTGGGAGGAAAAGAGAGGACCCAACAAGAGTTTTGAGACCCTGGCAAAGGAAACAGGGTTTGGAGGACTCAAAGCCAGTTACGTAACTCTTTATACTTGGGCCTTGGAATTCACTTAGTTATGATCCATGTTGATCGAGTGATGTCGAAGAGATATTTTCTTATTTGTATTGCTGTAGGCTCGCTAAACATGACCCTAAGATAAAAATAGCCAGTGCTGTGAGACTTCCTGCTATCAAACAACAAAGAATAAATGTACATTCGTTTTTGTCATTACTCGATGCTTGCATTTTGCTGCTGTATATTTAAATGATTACACGAATACTAGGCAAATGGATGCGCGAAAATTAATGCAGGATGTACACCGACCACGTGTCGAAATAGGTGTTATTTGAGATGATCTAATTTTGATGATAAATCAGACATCAAATCGACGCAGAAATGCTCCTATATTGTAGTACGACTCAAGACGCGACCATTGCGTCGGCGGGGGGAGTTGGCGGAAGTATACCGTCCTCGACCTCAACAACACCCAATCCACCAAATTTGGGTTTGGTTTCGGGTCCAGCTGATATAAAGCCCACCCAACTGCAACTCTTATTCGCGGAACCAAGAGTCGGAATTTAATCAAATAGCTGCTATGCACCGGAGGGAAGACGAGAACTGACAGTACAGCCGCCATGCCAGCGCCGTAATGACAGCGACTTTCTCGGCCCGCCGGAGACCGACCTGCTTTTACCTCCTTCCCCGTCTCTGCTCGTCCTCCAAAGCCACCACCTCCGCCCACCCAGTCACCGTCGTGGACGGCGGCGACATCATCGACCGCGTCGCCTCCATCCTCTCCTTCGCCGCCCACCCCGCCCACCTCGCCCAGATCCACGCCCTTCTCATCTCTTCCGGCCTCCATCGCTCCCCTTTCCTCGCCGCAAAATTCCTGCTCTCGGCCCCCGGATCACACCGACTCACTCACGCCCGCCAGTTCTTCGATGAAATTCCCTACCCAGAGGACCCCCGCCTCTTCAATGCCGTCATCCGCCTCCACTCCCACCACAACGCCTTCGATGACGCCCTCCGTCTCTACAGCCAGATGCTCCGCTCCAACATCCTCCCTGACGGCTTCACCCTCCCGCCCATCCTCAAGGCCTGTGGTGGCCTACCGTCTCACGCCGCCGGCCGTGCCGTCCACGCCCAGGTGCTCTGTCTCGGGTTCCAAGCCGACGTGTTCGTCCAAAATGGGATCATCGCCATGTACGCCAAGTGCGGCGACATTGCCGGTGCCCGTACCGTCTTCGACATGCTAAGCGTTCGGAATGTGGTCTCTTGGACTTCGATTCTATCAGGTTGCACTCAGAATGGATTCCCTCTTGAAGCTCTTGAGTTATTCAGGAGAATGCGGTTGGAATCCGATGCTCGCCCTGATTTCATAATCCTCGTTAGTGTTCTCAAGTCCTACATGGACGAGGAGGACTTGGAGCACGGAAGGTCTGTCCATGGTTTGGTCATCAAAGGTGGGTTTGAGGATGAGCCGGATCTGATCATT
This sequence comes from Musa acuminata AAA Group, assembly GCF_036884655.1. Classification (NCBI taxonomy): domain Eukaryota; kingdom Viridiplantae; phylum Streptophyta; class Magnoliopsida; order Zingiberales; family Musaceae; genus Musa; species Musa acuminata. The sequence continues at coordinate 23,988,284 of NC_088350.1, forward strand.
GTGCTCACGGCAATGTATGCAAAATGCGGTCAAGTTGTTGTTGCAAGGCAGTTGTTCGACAGGGTCACCTCCGTGGATGTGATTCTGTGGAATGCAATGATTTCTGGGTATGCGAAGAATGGCCATGCCAGTGAAGCTGTAGAGCTCTTCCATGAGATGATCTCGAGGGTGATCAGACCTGATTCAATCACGATAAGGTCCGCAATTTTGGCTTGTGCGCAGATCGGATCCTTGGAAATTGCTAGGCGGATGGAGGACTACACTAACAGCAGCGAGTTCAAAGATGACATTTTTGTGAACACAGCTCTAATCGACATGTATGCCAAGTGTGGAAACATAGCGCGTGCCCATGCGATATTTGAGCGCATCATGAACAAGGATGTAGTTGTTTGGAGTGCAATCATAATGGGGTATGGGTTGCATGGCCGTGCACATGAAGCTATGAGACTTTTCGATGAGATGAAGCTAGCTGGGGTTAGGCCAAATGATGTCACCTTCGTCGGGCTCCTATCAGCCTGCAACCATGCAGGCCTTGTGAAGGAGGGTTGGAATTATTTCAACTCCATGAAAGATTACGGGATTGAGCCTCGGCATCAGCATTATGCATGCGTGGTGGATCTCCTTGCTCGTGCTGGGCACCTTGACGGTGCCTTCGAGTTTATTAGGAGCATGCCAATGAAGCCAGAGCTAACTGTTTGGGGTGCTTTACTGAATGCATGCAAGATACATGGTCATGTGAGGTTGGGGGAGTATGCAGCTGAACGTGTTTTTGCTCTAGAGCCTCTCAACGCCGGGCATTATGTGAAGCTCTCCAACATATATGCATCTGTTGGCATGTGGCGTGATGTTGCAAGGATCAGGGTGTTGATGAAAGAGAGGCGTGTGACTAAAGCAATTGGTTGCAGTGAGATTCATATCAGCGGTAAGCTTCATTGCTTCCGTGCAGGGGAGATGTCACACCCAAGATATGAGGAGATCTTTGTGGTGCTTGCTGAACTGGAGAGGAAGCTGAAGGAATGTGGCTTTGCTCCTCATCTGAGCTCTGAGCTGAGGGAAAATTCTATGTTCCATCACAGTGAGATAATTGCTATTGCTTTTGGCTTGATCAGTACTGCTCCGGGAACAACCATCAGGATCATGAAGAACCTTCGTGCATGTGTGAACTGCCATTCGGCGACAAAGCTTATATCTAAACTTATGGAGCGCGAGATAGTGGTCAGGGATATTAACAGGTTTCATCACTTCAAGGATGGTTCATGTTCCTGTGGGGATTATTGGTGAAAGGCAAGGCTCTGAGGTGTACTATGTGTTAGATTTGTGATCGTGTCTAACTTAGTAAGATATATTATATATATATGATTAAATTTTGATTACAGTTATTGACTAATATAAAAAAAATTTAATTATAATATGATTCTTTAAGTAATTTTTTTGATAGGAGAGACTCTCCTAATTATTATCCTAGATCTTCTATTTTCATTTATAATGGATATGACTTATTAGGAAGAAAATAATAGTCATTGAAAGATTATAAATCTTCTTTCGTCTCTAGTTGTCTCTGATCTATGCTCATAATGATCATATCAAAGATAAAAAAAAAGGAGGATAATTTAATTCTCCTTGCAAATCGATATTGCTGAAGCTTTTGGATCTGACAATGATATGTTTTTAGATCCAATAAAAACTTTCTAAACGACATCAAAAGATATACATCGTATATTTAATATATTATTATTTGATTTTAATTTTTGACATTAAGTTTTTCACATAACAATAACATAATCATGGTTTTATGCTTAAAATTAGTATCAAAGTTATGATTTGAAATCAAATATTTTACATCGTAAAAGTATTTCAAATATATTTTATATTTAGATTTGTTTATTAGTACTTTTTGTTTATGAAAAGATGTTATTCGGTTTTGATTTACGATGCTTGAATGATCTATTTGTATTGTCGATCTGCTTTCTATCTAGTCCGTCCTATCACCTGCGAGCGATGTGAGATTCCTTGTGGTTGGTCGATGGACCACTATCGACAATTTGCTGTTGACGATAGTATTGTCGAAGGCAACGACTTTTGGTGATCACTAGCCTAGAGCAACGACTACGTACATAGCGAAAGCACCATGGGTTACAACAGTCTTGTGGTGACCGTTCTACCTTGGTTGCAAGTAGCTACTATAGCACCACTATGTGCAACGATTGCAATAGTGCCTCGGCTATGGTAGTTGTCGTGATCATCATTGCTTATGACAATACAACAACGATGCAACGACGTATGCTGGTTGTGACTGTCTTCAATTGGAAGCCGAAGGCCATGGTACTTGACGGTTGTGTAGCGGACACATGGGCACAACCATGCATTACGATGATCATGGGGGTCATTGATTGATGCATATGCACGGTCACACAATAGGACGATCCATCAACGACCCTTAAGTGCACAACGGAGGTGTTCCACCGATGAGGAACATGATGGCAAGGCGTGACGATCGATGAGGTCAGGATGTGAGAAGAGTTACGCCGTTATAGGTAGATGGTTGATGCATTGTCGATAAGACTCGTGCACATGGGCACGAAGGAACGCGATGGGGACTACAACATGAGAATTAGGTTTTTTAGTAAAAAAAAATTGTTTACCCCTTAGAAATAAAAAAAATAAAATCCGTGTTCTTAAATTTTACTTTTCAATTATGCCCTTTAGAAATTGAATATTTTCATTGTACATCCTAAGCAAAATTATAGTTCTACCCATTAAAAATTAAATTTTTTTAGCTTATGTCCTTAATTATAAAATTAATTAATCTAAGTTATTTTAATATAATATTTTGATCATGTTTGATCATGATTATATTTTGATTACTTAATTGGATTTAGATTTGATCAATAATGTTTTAGTCGAATTCTAGAAAAGTCAAATATTGATTATTTTTTACTTTGATCAATTTTAATTTTGATAAGTTTAATTGGGTAAATGGTTGGCTCAAATCTATCAGCCTAATTTGGATAGTCCAATTCTGGGCCTACTCAAGGTTGATGGGTTTAAATATAAATTATGATTTTCTTTTATAGTTTTCTCATATGACATATTGATAAAATTTTATATATAATAATTAAAAATTTTATTATTATTCTTAGATATTTGTTTTATTAGTCGCATGTATATATTTGAAATTATGAAATAATATTTATTTTTCATATGAAGATAGAAATTATTTTTTTATGATTACAATTATCATATTAGTTTTTCTTTATGTTGATTAATATTCGATAAATATTATGATTACTATTTTTATTATTAAATTATTTCAGTATAAATTAGATTGATGAATATTATTTATAACTCTTAAGTCTTTGATGATAAACTTATTTTATACGTGAATTATAGATACCGTAGGTGGCGAGCAGACGAAGGATCCGATCCACCATATCGGCCGCATGGGGGTTCCCGGTGGGCAGTTGGGTGGCGATGTGGGCGGGGCTGAGCTGGGCGCTGTGGCCATCCTTGACGATGATCTCCCGGGGCTGGAGCTCGATAGCCGCCTTCAGTGTCACGCGGAGGCAGGCTCCCATTACCAGACTCACAGCATACGTGCGCGCTTCCTCGTCCTCATCGGGGCTCGTAGCGTACATTGCCTTGATGGATCCCGTACTTGACACCAGCTGCAAAGTAGATGATGAAGCTGGTGGTATCAAAGGATCTCTGGGATTGGATAAGTACCGCAAACGCTCACCCACCATTGAAGTGACATAGGAGACAAGTGAAGTTGCTTTAGTACATGCGAATTTGATATGGTATGGTTGACATGCAAGTAGTGCATGTGATATCGATACTTGTTGGTTGACAAACTTCCAATCGATATGAAATGCATGCACCATTCAATCCAATCTACAGGTAGGTATCGTTTGCTGGTCGACGATGGAGTGTTGAATGGCATGCTGCAACAATGGAGATCTCAGTGGGGGCTCGATGTTTAAAGCTCAAGGTGACATAGAGTGATGAACAGGTTAGTGGAATTCAAAATGAATTCAATTTTTTTTAAGAAGATGTTAGATTAGATGGTCCAATAACTTAAGATAAAATATATCAAAGGTGTAAATTAAATTTTTATTAAGATTATCTCTCCCCATACTCATATAATGAATGCTACGACATCCTTATGCAAAGATTTTACGATGATGTTCGAGATATTCGATTCAATAATATTGTCGTTTATGATAATTTTAGATTTCAATCCTGATTGAATATTTTTTGTATTATGGATTATTCTTAAGTAAAAATCTTTTGAAATGTATAGAATCAATATGTACTGAGATTGTTTATGACAAAATCTTATGATCGAATCTTTTCTTCATCATTTAGTTTTCATAATTTTTTTTTTGTATAATGTTGATCGCTCCAATCATGAAACATGTAAATACACAAGAGTTAACTTTCAAAGAAAAACATCTTCATTTAGAAAGACGATTGAGGTGATGACGAAAAAGGACACTTATTGGATTATAAAAAAAAGAATATTATATAAAAAACAAAATGTGGGATACTTTTGAGAAAAAAAATTTTAAAAAGATTTTTTAAAAAATCACTATTATTATTTATTATTATTATTATTATTATTATTATTATTATTATTATTATTATTATTATTATTATTATTATTATTATTATTATTATTATTATTATTATTATTATTATTATTATTATTATTATTATTATTATTACACAACATGAAAGTTACGGCAACCATGGATTCAACATGATCAAATCATATTAAGGCATGTAAAGATATTAGTCTCTGGCACCAAAATCATCTTTTATATCTCCTAAACGTATTTTTGTATGTGCATCAGTCTAATTTTAATGAACGAGAATCCCATATGAGACTCAGTAAGACTCCTATGACATTGAAATCGTAATTCTCTCCACACTTGGAATAGATGAGATACATAAAATAAACAATGTGGTGTATGTACTAAGTATAATATGTGGAGAGACACATATTATATGAAAATTTGAAATAGAAAATATAATCTTTTTAAAGGATAGGCTTGTGAAAATTAACAAAAAATTATAATTATATTACGATAATGGCAGTGACGAAATATAGTTGGAAACTTGCTTTTACTCTTAGTATTGTGGCCCAGTCCCGCTCACTTAACAGTCGGATTGCCACTCACATGGTAATTACTGGAACGTGGATGACAGCATGTATGGCATGTACTCGATTTGCCCTCTTCTTTTGGTCGATATGTCTCGAGAAGTTTGAAGAGTGTTCTATAAGCTTCAATTGTTTGATGTTATGTCTCTCGAATGATTCCAGGCGTGTCCTTTTGATAAGTTTGGTTTGACGCCTAACCAATACCTAAAACATCAAATCAGTAAGAAGAATGTAAGTATCGACCTTCACGAAAATGGCGTCTCCTCCACTCCGAATGCGCTGACGTGCTCTACGCCTGCGTCGAGTCAACGGATTCCAAGTTTATGAATTCTTTTGGTTCCATGCAAGAGGGTAGGCACTGTGACAGTGACGCATGCCTGATAATAAATGGCGAACCCGGGGCGGGTGGTGCGCCGGAGATGACAAGAGGGTGGCCAAAGTTGATGCCCTTGATATGCAGGTGCCTGCAGGAGGAGACGGCCAGAGAGGCTCACGACTCCTGATCATGGCTATGAGGTGGCCAGACTATCACGCAGATGACCAAATGTCTCATTTAATGCAGACGTGTACGTGTTGACCAACTTCTTACGCTCTCAGGTAATGCAGCATGGATAGGCATGCATTTAAATGTTGACGATAAGAGCAACCCTTAGGGGTGGCGACAAGTACGTGCTCGGTCACCTCTCTCAGGCATAACGTATTGCGACACTGTTACGCCTTTGCCCAAACACTGTTGGAATAAATTTGGGGATTCTGACTTTGATAAACGTGTTACTTTTCGAAACCATGCAATTTTATGAAGGCAGTCATCTTTATGCTCAGCAAGTAGACAGGATTGCAGCATGTATCATACAGATCATTATACTTGTAATTACGCATCATTAAATGCTGAAATGTTTGCGTGTTCTTTATCCAAAACAAAGCCTGAAATATTTATCTCGGCAGCTCCTGAGGTGAAGTCATTTTCGAGAGACGGTGTATGGGGTCATCACAAGATGGTCCTTTTGCCATCAGACTGTCAATTGTAGACCAACGAGAATGCTTGGTCGTAGTGCTTGCAGTCTCAGGCGCCTTGATGGTTTGACCTTTTCCTCGAATTGCATCTAACGTCTAACAAGGAACGGTGTTGGCTCATGTTCGAAAATTTCAACCGTAATATGCTGCTCGGAGGAGGGATTTGGGAGATCCCAAACCCCGGTTTGGTTCCATGTCATATCTCGTGGTAAACATCATGCAGAAACATACCGATGTCTAGTGCATGCTGTCACTGTCATGCTCTCGAAACACAATTTTTCCACCACGGGTTGCATGTAATGTATATTAAGGCGTAGATGAGTGTGTGTTGCCCGTCATCTTATACTTGACCGAGGTTGCCAGCTAATTAATGGTACGGATTCAATCGAGGTTGTTGTAGTAGGAAAGGGGTTTGCACGGTATGAAGATAGACCCTTGTCTCCCTCGTTTCACATTCAAGTACTATACCCTTCCTCTGTTACTCTTTCTCTGTCTCCCAACTTATAAGCCACTCCAACCGGCAATATGCAGGCCGCCAAGGACGTGCTGCAGCTGACCGCAGAGGAGGAGGAGGAAGCGCGCAGGTTCGCCATGAGGCTCGCCTTCGGCTACTGCCTTCCCTTCACTCTTAAAGTAGCCATCGAGCTGGAGCTCCTCGAGACCATCGTCAAGGCCGGCCCCGGCGCCATGCTGAGCCCCGCTGACATCGCGGCGGGGCTACCTACCGAAAACCCTCAGGCGACCGATATGGTGGACCGGATGCTCCGCTTGCTCGCCGCCAACGGCATCCTCAGTTGGTCTGTCGAGGCCAGCGGCGTCGATGGCCGCGGGCGCCCCGCGTGCAAGTACGGTGCGGCGCCTGTCTGCAAGTACTTGACCAGGAACGAGGACGGCGTGTCCATGGCCGCTTTTACCTTGTTGATGCATGATAAGATCACCATGGAGAGCTGGTAATCTAAGGAGGCAACAACAACAACAACAACATTCACGTATTTTTCTTCTCTTGTAGAATTAAGGAATGCGCAGTTGATTGGTTTTGTTTGGTCAACGTTCGCAGTTACTACTTGAAGGATGCGGTGTTGGAGGGCGGCATCCCGTTCGAGAAGGCTCACGGGATGACGGCGTTCGAGCACCACGGCAAAGATCCACGGTACAACAAGCTGTTCAATGACAGCATGAGGAACCACTCCACCATCTTGATTAAGCAACTGCTGGAGACCTACCGCGGCTTCGACGACGTCAAAGTGCTCGTCGACGTCGGCGGCGGGACCGGCGCCACGCTCCACTTGATCACCTCGGGGCATCAGCACATCAAGGGCATCAACTTCGATCTCCCTCACGTCATATCCGACGCACCACCCTACCCAGGTCGTCCGCCATTTATATCACACGCGTCACTATTACAGTACCTACCTAGTAGGTAGGCTAACATACTTGGGATGCATCGACTTCAGGTGTAGAGCACGTCAGTGGCGACATGTTTGAGAGCGTTCCGAGTGGAGGAGACGCCATCTTCATGAAGGTTACTTGTTAATTACATTTCGATGTTTGAGATCGTAGCTATTAAAAGAACACTCTTGGAAATCACATGAGACATAATATCCAACAATTGAAGCTTGCTTATAAAAGCAAACACACTCGAAATAACTTGAGACGTATGCCATCTATGTTCACATGACACGAACATCATCGTCATCGTAGTCCTCCCCCCTCGTGAGGAACTCATCATCTTCAATTTGCAATAGGTTTAGCATCATATCATCACTAAAATATGAAAACATGAGATGAAATTGCAGTGGATTCTTCATGACTGGACTGACGAGCAGTGCGCCAGAATACTGAAGAACTGTTGGAAGGCACTTCCAAAGAAAGGGAAGGTGATACTAGTGGAATACCTACTTCCCATGAGTCCGGAGCAATACTCAAACTCGCAAGGCATCTTTGAACTGGACATAGGAATGCTGACGAACACTCAAGGAAGAGAGAGGACACAGGAAGAGTTTGAGGCACTGGCGAAGGAAGCAGGCTTCGTAGGATTCAAAGCCACTTACATATCTATTTATGCTTGGCTCATAGAGTTCACCAAGTAGATCAGATCCAAAAAATCTATATCATGTCATGTGCTGTGCTGATGATGTAGTAGCAGATATTTGCTTTTGTGTTTTGTTTCCGGCTCTCTCTTCCACTGGGGGACCTCCGAATTATAAGTTTGGCTATGGTATCAAATTAACACTGCTATAATAAGGTTCCAGACTTATACGTACAAGTGGATGTTGCTACACTACGAGCTCTCTCCTTTATACGACGTATGAGATGGAGATGATCACAAAATGACATTAACAAGATAGATTGATGATTGGTCCATTGAGTTGGATCAACTAAATTGCATGCAGACTGGTAGAAATAGAACAGTGGGATCCATTGAACCTTCTCACGAGTTTATTTAACATTTGCCTAATGAAGCTTATAGAAGAGAAACTTGAACTGCAATTATTATCTACTACTTGGTGAATTCCATGACTATAAATAGATGGGCTGCCTTAAATACAAGAAAAAGCCAAACTCCTAAAAAAAAAAAGAAGATAACATACATTGAGTCAGACATCAATTAAAAAAATCCATTAATGATAAGTGTGAGTGAAACTAGTTAGAATTAACATATATTAAGTTAAACACCAATTCAATAAAAAAAACTTAAGTTATTAGTTTGTATACTAGACTTCAATATATATCATTAGATTCTTTCATTATTTATTAATGTGAGATTATTCTTTTAGTCCCTTTTTTTTAATCTTTCCTTAGGCATGAATCCATTCTAACATTCTCTACTTATTCGGCTCAATCATCTCCACCTTACTCTATTTTTTAAACTATAAATTATGCATCTAATAAAAAATTAGTGGTTGTACAATAATGCAATTTAAGTTTCTTTGAATTATAATTTTTACTTAACCTCCAGCTTTATAGCACTCCCTTAAAGCTGATCATATTAATAAGAAAAGCATCATCCAATTGATATATAACTTTGACATTATATATTCTAGCATAATAATTATTGTTCTCTATTTTTCTTCATGCTCCAATATTAAAAGGACCATCATCAAGGTTGTTGGTTTTATGTATATCTTCATATTGTTTGAACCAAAGAAATTATAAGAGCTTACACTACAAGATGCAGAATCATATTAAGTGCCATAATGTGGTTATTCATATGCTGCATGATCACCAGCAATTAGAATTACATTATGAAGGAGATAAAACATGAGCAACTAAGAAGTAGCAAATCTTACATGATGTCTGACCTTGTATGAGAGTCCACAAACAATAATGACCATTTATAGTGAATGATTAGGCATAAGATGCAGAGAAGAAACACCAATTCCAGTGACCAGCCCATTATTTTCTTGGATTGTTCTCTACCAATGTGTTTGTTCTTCCTTTTTAGTGTGTTAATACAAAAAAGAATCTTACCTCTTCATCTTTAATAGTTCATAACTTTTGGATCATGAAGCGTGTCCCATTGCATAATACAAATTTTTCATACATATAAAATATGAATAGTAAGAAACAAATTATAAAAAAATAATAATAGATCTTCATGCACACTAAGATGAATAATGAAAATATAAAAAAGAAAAAATCTTAGCAATAGTGTTAAATTGAAACTGAAGTTAAAGCAACCTATTTTACTATTAACTGCATGGATTGGTAGAAAATTTCAGGAAGAAGTCATAAAAATTCTACGTATATCTGCACATCACCAGAAAGTTTTTATACCATTTTACAAGCAATTTGAGAAACAAAGCATCCAATGCATGCCAACATAAGTTAGTAACAATGTCCTCTTGTTCCAATAGGTTGTCCAGATTCTAGGCTCTAAAAGCTCTCCAACAAAGAGCAATGGACAATCGTGGTTTTACACAAATAAAACAAGTGTTAAACAGGAGAAGCATCATCAAATTCCAGCCATTTGATCCAAACTTCATGCGACAATTAAAACTCCTTAAATATAGTAACAATGATTTGAAGAAAAAAGAGAACATCAATTTGCATCAACCAAATGATTGCATTCCGGTGTGCTTGTATCTGTCCATTGATATACAGTGCACTAATTACTTATCTTACGATGCTAAAGATCTAGAAAACAAAAATTCAGTCCAACTTAATTTCTGTTGATGTTGAGAACAAGGACTAATACTTCTTACTAGGGTAATAATATAGAAAATAGTATCATGCATTAAAAGTGCACAAAATTTATGGAGCAATGGCAGTGACATCAAACAATTCAGCATGAGGGGGCATAAGAGTCACAACACAACATAAAAATCATTTTACAAGAACACCGAATTACCAATGGAGAAGTAAATATCAGAGAGAAAGACAAGTGTAATGATATTGTATTAACATCTAATGCAACATCAGTCGACATCAAGCATGGTCTAGTATAATTAACATCTAAGACACTCGAAACAAGTAGTATCAATACTCTCACATGCCATTCAAAGTGACATTAAGATCTAATGAACATATTATTAAATCTAATAGAAGTTTTTTCTAGAACAACAATATCAGTTCTCCCATCAGTTAGAGAAGTTTAAATTGCATCAAGATTGTAACTTGTCATAAACATTCTATCACTCATAAACATTCTATCACCCATACACATGTCTACTCTGAAGTCCAACCAATCTGATCTAAGATGAAACAAGCAAGAAGAAGAGATGGAGCAGAAAGGAATCAATGCTTTAAACTTACAACTACTGTTCTTGACCCGAATCTGCTTATTGACGGTCAAGCTATCCACCACCAAGCTATTGGAAACAGAGTCCATACAAAGTTGTTGGCAAACATAGAACACTCGAACGCTATATGCACATAAATAAAGGATGAAATGCAACGTAATCCATACAAAGTACAAGATAGTAAAGCTATGAAGCGGTGGCGGCTGAGGAAGGGAGGGAGGGAGGGACTGCCTGAGAAAGACAGGAAAAGGAGAAGAAGAAAGGGGTTGTGCTGCCGGTGAAAGGAGTAGCGTCAGTTGTTAGGAAAGGGAGATGATAGAAGGGAAGTGGGGAAAGCACAGCGGGAAAGGGAGGAGGGAAGAGATCGAGAGAGCGTAAGGGGGAGGTGTTGGGGCGTCGATCACCAACCGTCGGCAATCGTATCTTTGGAGAGAGTCGCTGGCTGTAGAAGCAGAGATCGTCTCTTCGTGCTAAGGGCTTGGAGATTCAATTCCTCCGTTGGAGTTTCTATTTCATTTATATCACTATCATCACCACCACTGCATCATTTCCTGTGCAAATCTTGGCAAGAATGGGATCCGTCAGCGACGTAGACGAGGAGGCGAGAATGCACGCCCTGCAGCTGGCGATGGGCAGCATCCTCCCCATGACTCCAAAGGCGGCCGTCGAGCTCGAGCTCCTCGACATCATTTTCAAGGCCGGTCCTGGCGCCAAGCTGAGCCCCGCAGATATTGTGGCCCAGCTGCCGACTGAGAACCCGCAGGCGGTCGACATGGTAGATCGAATTCTCCGCTTGCTCGCGTCCCACCGTGTCGTCAGCTGCACCGTCGAGACCCACTCTGATGGTCGGCCTTTGAGGAAGTACGGCGCAACCCCCGTCTGCAAGCACTTGGCCAAGCATGACGATGGTGGTTCCATGGCCGCTCAATGTGTATGGCCACGATAAGTTCCTCATGGAAATGTGGTAATTTAGAGACTATATATATCTCATAAATGAGCGTAACAACGCCAGGTACCACTTGAAGGATGCGGTGTTGGAGGGTGGCATCCCCTTCAACAAGGACTACGGGATGCCGGCGTTCCAATACCACGGCACCGATCCCCGGTTCAACAGTCTGTTCAACGAGTTCATGAGGAACCACGCCGCCATCATCATGAAGAAGCTGCTCGCGGTGTACCGCGACTTCGATGGCATCGAGGTGCTCGTCGACGTCGGTGGTGGCGTCGGCATCAGCCTCCACATGATCACCTCCATGCACCCCCACATCAAGGCCGTCAACTACGACCTCCCCCATGTCATCTCGGAGGCACCACCCTTCCCAGGTCCCCCACAGTTCAATTTTCTTTTGTTTCTCCATGATAGGTGTATATATGCCTTGGAATATATCCAAGGAATGGTTCAATTTGCATGCAGGAGTGGAGATATGTTTGAAAGCGTTCCAAGTGGCGACGCCATTGTTTTGAAGGTTAGTTCTTCTGCCATTGTTTAAGCAAGATTACTCTCTGTAATCCGCCGAGATTATATTACTCTCCGTGCTTCTTTGGCAACTGCAGTGGATTCTTCGTGACTGGAATGACGAGCAGTGTGCAAGAATATCGAGGAATTGCTGGAAAGCAGTGCCCGAATGAGGGAAGCTGATAGTGGTGGAATACATCCTTCCGTCAATTCCTTAGTCAAGGTTGAACTCCCAAGGTGTTTTTGGTTGTGCTGGGAGGAAAAGAGAGGACCCAACAAGAGTTTTGAGACCCTGGCAAAGGAAACAGGGTTTGGAGGACTCAAAGCCAGTTACGTAACTCTTTATACTTGGGCCTTGGAATTCACTCAGTTATGATCCATGTTGATCGAGTGATGTCGAAGAGATATTTTCTTCTTTGTATTGCTGTAGGCTCGCTAAACATGACCCTAAGATAAAAATAGCCAGTGCTGTGAGACTTACTGCTATCAAACAAAGAAAGAATAAATGTACATTCGATTTTGTCATTACTCGATGCTTGCATTTTGCTGCTGTATATTTAAATGATTACACGAATACTAGGCAAATGGATGCGCGAAAATTAATGCAGGATGTACACCGACCACGTGTCGAAATAGGTGTATTTGAGATGATCTGATTTTGATGATAAATCAGACATCAAATGGACGCAGAAATGCTCCTATATTGTAGTACGACTCAAGACGCGACCATTTCGTCGGCTCCTATACCCTCCTCGACCTCAACACCCAATCCACCAAATTTGGGTTTGGTTTCGGGTCCAGCTGATATAAAGCCCACCCAACTGCAACTCTTATTCGCGGAACCAAGAGTCGGAATTTAATCAAATAGCTGCTATGCACCGGAGGGAAGACGAGAACTGATAGTACAGCCGCCATGCCAGCACCGTAATGACAGCGACTCTCTCGGCCCGCCGGAGACCGACCTGCTTTTACCTCCTTCCCCGTCTCTGCTCGTCCTCCAAAGCCACCACCTCCGCCCACCCAGTCACCGTCGTGGACGGCGGCGACATCATCGACCGCGTCGCCTCCATCCTCTCCATCGCCGCCCACCCCGCCCACCTCGCCCAGATCCACGCCCTTCTCATCTCTTCCGGCCTCCATCGCTCCCCTTTCCTCGCCGCAAAATTCCTGCTCTCGGCCCCCGGATCACACCGACTCACTCACGCCCGCCAGTTCTTCGATGAAATTCCCTACCCAGAGGACCCCCGCCTCTTCACTGCCGTCATCCGCCTCCACTCCCACCACAACGCCTTCGATGACGCCCTCCGTCTCTACAACCAGATGCTCCGCTCCAACATCCTCCCTGACGGCTTCACCCTCCCGCCCGTCCTCAAGGCCTGTGGTGGCCTACCGTCTCACGCCGCCGGCCGTGCCGTCCACGCCCAGGTGCTCTGTCTCGGGTTCCAAGCCGACGTGTTCGTCCAAAATGGGATCATCGCCATGTACGCCAAGTGCGGCGACATTGCCGGTGCCCGTACCGTCTTCGACATGCTAAGCGTTCGGAATGTGGTCTCTTGGACTTCGATTCTATCAGGTTGTACTCAGAATGGATTCCCTCTTGAAGCTCTTGAGTTATTCAGGAGAATGCGGTTGGAATCCGATGCTCGCCCTGATTTCATAATCCTCGTTAGTGTTCTCAAGTCCTACATGGATGAGCAGGACTTGGAGCACGGAAGGTCTGTCCATGGTTTGGTCATCAAAGGTGGGTTTGAGGATGAGCCGGATCTGATCATTGTGCTCACGGCAATGTATGCAAAATGCGGTCAAGTTGTTGTTGCAAGGCAGTTGTTCGACAGGGTCACCTCCATGGATGTGATTCTGTGGAATGCAATGATTTCTGGGTATGCGAAGAATGGCCATGCCAGTGAAGCTGTAGAGCTCTTCCATGAGATGATCTCGAGGGTGATCAGACCTGATTCAATCACGATAAGGTCCGCAATTTTGGCTTGTGCGCAGGTCGGATCCTTGGAAATTGCTAGGCGGATGGAGGACTACACTAACAGCAGCGAGTTCAAAGATGACATTTTTGTGAACACAGCTCTAATCGACATGTATGCCAAATGTGGAAACATAGCGCGTGCCCATGCGATATTTGAGCGCCTCATCGACAAGGATGTAGTTGTTTGGAGTGCAATTATAATGGGGTATGGGTTGCATGGCCGTGCACATGAAGCTATGAGACTTTTCGATGAGATGAAGCTAGCTGGGGTTAGGCCAAATGATGTCACCTTCGTCGGGCTCCTATCAGCCTGCAACCATGCAGGCCTTGTGAAGGAGGGTTGGAATTATTTCAACTCCATGAAAGATTACGGGATTGAGCCTCGGCATCAGCATTATGCATGCGTGGTGGATCTCCTTGCTCGTGCTGGGCACCTTGACGGTGCCTACGAGTTTATTAGGAGCATGCCGATGAAGCCAGAACTAACTGTTTGGGGTGCTTTACTGAATGCATGCAAGATACATGGTCATGTGAGGTTGGGGGAGTATGCAGCTGAACGTGTTTTTGCTCTAGAGCCTCTCAACGCTGGGCATTATGTGAAGCTCTCCAACATATATGCATCTGTTGGCATGTGGCGTGATGTTGCAAGGATCAGGGTGTTGATGAAGGAGAGGCGTGTGACTAAAGCAATTGGTTGCAGTGAGATTCATATCAGCGGTAAGCTTCATTGCTTCCGTGCAGGGGAGATGTCACACCCAAGATATGAGGAGATCTTCGTGGTGCTTGCTGAACTGGAGAGGAAGCTGAAGGAATGTGGCTTTGCTCCTCATCTGAGCTCTGAGCTGAGGGAAAACTCTATGTTCCATCACAGTGAGATAATTGCTATTGCTTTTGGCTTGATCAGTACTGCTCCGGGAACAACCATCAGGATTATGAAGAACCTTCGTGCATGTGTGAACTGCCATTCGGCGACAAAGCTTATATCTAAACTTATGGAGCGCGAGATAGTGGTCAGGGATATTAACAGGTTTCATCACTTCAAGGATGGTTCATGTTCCTGTGGGGATTATTGGTGAAACGCATGGCTCTGAGGTGTACTATGTGTTAGATTTGTGATCGTGTCTAACTTAGTAAGATATATTATATATATGATTAAATTTTAATTACAGTTATTGACTAATAGAAAAAAAATTTAATTATAATATGATTCTTTAAGAATTTTTTTGATAGGAGAGACTCTCCTAATTATTATCCTAGATCTTCTATTTTCATATATAAAAAGATATGACTTATTAGGGAGAAAATTCTCTTTATAAATCTTCTTTCATCTCTCGTTGTCATAGATGTTGTCTCTAATCTATGCTCATACTGATCCTATGAAAGATAAAAAAAGAGGAAGATAATTTAATTCTCCTTGCAAATCGATATCATTGAAGCTTTTGGATCTGACAATGGTTATTTTTAGATCCAATAAAAACTTTCTAAATGACATCGAAAGATATACATCGTATATTTAATCTATTATTATTTGATTTTAATTTTTGACATTAAAGTTTTTCATATAACAATAGCATAATCATGGTTTTATGCTTAAAATTAGTATCAAAGTTATGTTTTGAAATCAAATATTTTAGATCGTAAAAGTATTTCAAATCTATTTTATATTTAGATATGTTTATTAGCACTTTTTGTTTATGAAAAGATGTTATTCGGTTTTGATTTACGATGCTTGAATGATCTATTTGTATTGTGGATCTGCTTTTTATCTAGTCCGTCCTATCACCTGCTTGCGAGCGATGTGAGATTCCTTGCGGTTGGTCGATGGACCACTATCGATAATTTGCTGTTGACGATAGTATCGTCGAAGGCAACAACATTTGGTGATCACCAGCTTAGTCAAGGGCAACGACTACATACATAGCGAAAGCACCATGGGTTGCAACAGCCTTGTGGCGACCGTTCTACCTTAGTCGCAAGTAGCTACTATAGTACCACTATGTGTAACGACTACAATAGTGCCTCGGCAATGATAGTTGTCGTGATCATCATTGCTTATGATGATACAGCAACAACGTTTGCTGGTTGTGACCAGCTTCAATTGGAAGTCGAAGGCCATGGTACTTGACGGTTGTGTAGCAGACACATGGGCACAACCGCACATTGCGATGATCATGGGGGTCATTGATTGATGCATGTGCACGATCACGCAATAGGACGATCCATCAGCGACACTTAAGTGCACAACGAAGATGTTCCACCGATGAGGAACATGACGGCAAGGCATGACGATCGATGAGGTCGGGATGTGAGAAGAGTTATGCCACTGTAGGCAGGCAGATGGTCAATGCATTGCCGATAAGACTCGTGCACATGGGCACGATGGAATGCGATGGTGACTACAACATGAGAATTAGGTTTTTTAGTAAAAAAAAATTATTTACCCCTTAGAAATAAAAAAAATAAAATCCGTGTTCTTAAATTTTACTTTTTCAATTATGCTCTTTAGAAATTGAATATTTTCATTGTACATCCTAAGCAAAATTATAGTTCTACCCGTTAGAAATTAAATTTTTTTAGCTTATGTCCTTAATTATAAAATTAATTAATCTAAGTTATTTTAATATAATATTTTGATCATGTTTGATCATGATTATATTTTGACTGCTTGATTGGATTTAGATTCGATCAATAATGCTTTGATTGAATTCTAGAAAAGTTAAATATTAATTATTTTTTACTTTGATCAATTTTAATTTTGACAAGTTTAATTGGGCAAATGGTTGGGTGAAATCTATCGGCCTAACTTGGATAGTCCAATTCTAGGCCTACTCAATAAGGTTGATTGGTTTAAATATAAATTATGATTTTTCTTTTATAGTTTTCTCATATAACATATTGATATAATTTTATATATAACAATTAAAAATTTTATTATTATTCTTAGATATTTGTTTGATTAGTCCCATGTATATATTTGAAATTATGAAATAATATTTATTTTTTATATGAAGATAGAAATTATTTTTTATCATGATTATAATTATCATATTAATTTTTTTTATGTTGATTAATATTCGATAAATATTATGATTATTATTTTTATTATTAAATTATTTCAGTATAAATTAGATTGAAAAAATTTGATGAATATTATTTATAACTCTTAAGTCTTTATTTCAGCTAAAAAACTTTTAGCTATCAAAATAATCTAGCTGATAAACTTATTTTACATGTGAATTATAGATACCGTAGGTGGCGAGCAGACGAAAGATCCGATCCACCATATCGGCCGCATGGGGGTTCCCGGTGGGCAGCTGGGTGGCGATGTGGGCGGGGCTTAGCTTGGCGCTGTGGCCATCCTTGACGATGATCTCCCGGGGCTGGAGCTCGATAGCCGCCTTCAGTGTCACGCGGAGGCAGGCTCCCATTACCAGACTCACAGCATACGTGCGCGCTTCCTCGTCCTCATCGGGGCTCGTAGCGTACATTGCCTTGATGGATCCCATACTTGACACCAGCTGCAAAGTAGATGATGAAGCTGGTGGTATCAAAGGATCTCAGGGATTGGATAAGTGCCGCAACGCTCACCCACCACTTTAAATTGGTATCGCTCTTATAATATTATAATTTTTATGAGCCATCAAACCAAATTTGACTCTACAAATTATTAATAAGGTGACATGTACATGCGAATTTGATAGTTTATGGTTGACATGCAAGTAGTGCATGTGATATCCATACTTGTTGGTTGACGAACTTCCAATTGATATGAAATGCATGCACCATTCAATCCAATCTGCAGGTAGGTATCGTTTGCCGGTCGACGATGGAGTGTTGAATGGCATGCTGCAACAATGGAGATCTCAAGGTGACATAGAGTGATGAACAGGTTAGTGGAATTCAAAATGAATTTAATTTTTTTAAAAGAAGATGTTAGATTAGATGGTCCAATAACTTAAGATAAAATATATCAAAGGTGTAAATTAAATTTTTACTAAGAGTATCTCTCCCCATACTCATATAATGAATGCTACGACATCCTTATGCAAAGATTTTACGATGATGTTCGAGATATTCGATTCAATAATATTGTCGTTTATGATAATTTTAGATTTCAAACCTGATTGAATATTTTTTGTATTATGGATTATTCTTAAGTAAAAATCTTTTGAAATGTATAGAATCAATATGTACTGAGATTGTTTATTGCAAAATCTTATGATCGAATCTTTTCTTCATCCTTTAGTTTTCATAAAAAAAATTTTTGTATAATGTTGATCGCTCCAATCATGAAACATGTAAATACACAAGAGTTAACTTTCAAAGAAAAACATCTTCATTTAGAAAGACGATTGAGGTGATGATGAAAAAGGACACTTATTGGATTATAAAAAAAAATAAGAATATTATATAAAAAGCAAAATGTGGGATACTTTTGAGAAAAAAAGTTAAAAAATAATTTTTTAAAAATCACTATTATTATTATTATTATTATTATTATTATTATTATTATTATTATTATTATTATTACACAACATTAAAGTTACGGCAACCATGGATTCAACATGATCAAATCATATTAAGGCATGTAAAGATATTAGTCTCTGGCACCAAAATCATCTTTTATATCTCCTAAACGTATTTTTGTATGTGCATTTTTAATGAACGAGAATCCCATATGAGGCTCAGTAAGACTCCCATGACATTGAAATCGTAATCCTCTCCACACTTGGAATAGATTAGATACATAAAATAAACAATGTGGTGTATGTACTAAGTAAAACCCGAACATTAATAATAAACAAAAATATATATTCCGCTTTAAATTTAAGCATAAGAAAATAAATCCGATACATGTTTTCTTTCATCATCAAATCATCAAATCAATCAGTGAGAGAGAGTAATTTCTTTCACATTGTTTCTTTTGTAAGCGAATTAATTAAATAAATAAATAATTTCCATCGTGATCAAATCAATCAAAGGATTATGTCCTCTTATGATTGAATCTCAATTGAAAGAGAGGAATAATTCCTTTCACACTGTTTCTTTTGTAAACGAATTATTATTTTTTTTATAAAAAAATTTAAATATTTTCCATCATGATCAAATCAATCAAAGGATTATTGAATCGATTAAAAGATTATTCGATTTGCACACTTTAAATTCAGGACAAGTCTCCTCTGTTATCAACCGAACCAGCAAAATGCAGGCAACCAACGACGTGGGGCAGCCGACACCCGACAAAGATGATGAGGAGGTGTTCTTTCGGGCTCTGCAGTTCTCATGCAGCGCCGTCTTCCCCATGGTCCTCAAGGTGGCCATCGATCTCGAGCTCCTTGAGATCATCGTCACGGCTGGCCCGGAAAAGGTAATGAGCCCAGAGGAGATTGCCGCTCGGCTGCCCACCCACAACCCGCAGGCACCCATCTGGGTCGATCGGATTCTCCGCTTGCTCTCCACCAACAGCATCGTCGGCTGCACCGTCGAGTCCGGCGCCGACGGCCGCCCCTCGCGGAAGTACGCCATGACACCCATCTCCAAGTTTTTCACCAAGAATCACGATCGTTCTGTTGTGAAAATGTTTTTGCTACATCATGACAAAGTCTTCATGGATCTATGGTAACCCTCTTCCCTCTCTCTCTCTCTCTCTCTCTCTCTCTCTCTAGCTAGATATAGTTTAGGAGGATCCACTTCACTTGGTTCAGTAAACTAACACAGATGCGTTGGGTGACAAGGCACCACGTGAAGGATTCAGTGTTGGACGGCAAAGAACCAGTGATGGCCGCCTATGGGATGTCGTCCTTCGAGTACCAAGGCACCGATCCACGCTTCAACAAGGTGTTCAACGAGGCCATGCAAAGCCACTCCACCATCATGATCAGCCGACTGCTCCGCACTTACGGCGGCTTCGACGACGTGGAAGTGCTGGTCGACGTCGGCGGCGGCGTCGGCACCACCCTCGGCATGATCACTGCCAAGCACCCCCGCATCAAGGGCATCAACTTCGACCTCTCGCATGTCATCTCCGAAGCACAACCCCTGCCAGGTTCGCTCTTGATCCATGTCTTATCTGAGAAGGAGGGTTGTTCTCTATTAGATCTCGGCTTACGTGCTAATATTGTTTGCGGTAGCAGGTGTGCAGCACGTTAGCGGAGACATGTTCGAAGCTGTTCCCCGCGGAGATGCCATTTTTCTCAAGGTCAGGTCTCTTCGGATCGCGGTCACAAGTAATTCATTCGAATTCTTTTTGCAAATAACGAGTTACTCGTGGATTGTTGTGCAATTGCAGTTGATTCTTCATGACTGGAGCGATGAGAATTGTGTAAAGCTATTGAAGAACTGTTGGAAAGCTCTGCCGGAGAAAGGGAAGGTGATTGTGGTGGAATGTGTTCTTCCAGCCGTTCCAAAGCCGACTCCGAGAGACCAAGGCATCTTCCAGTTAGATCTGTGCATGGCGACCTACAACATCGGAGGAAAAGAGAGAACCGAGGAGGAGTTCCAAGGGTTGGCAAGGGACGGTGGGTTTACCGGATTCAAAGCTCTTCATTTGTTTGCAGATACGTGGGTCATGGAATTCACCAAGTAGAATGGAAAACATGAACACTCGGTGCTGCTTCTTGTGCTTCTACTTTCTACACTTTTGGTATCCTAAATAAACGAGGGTTTGATGTATCGGGCTGCGGTAATTATATTCTAATAGTGGATCCGACTCAACATCTATCATGTTGACCAATAAGTCAATCCCGAGCATGCCTCACCCCTATCGATAACAAAACGAAACAATCCCTTTAAACATACAGCTTTGGGAATCTTATTGTAGCGGTGTAGCCAAGTCTAGTTTCAGATCATAGCGTGCATGTTTCAGAGGTCTACCGGTCAACCAAAGAGCTGAAAACAAAAAGGAAGAAATTATTTACCACATAAGCGGCACGACGGCAGATTTTGATCTTACCTTTGTGATCTCCATGAGCAAGCATAGACAGATAATAGCAGATAAGATTTTTCTATACGAGGAAAACCTCTATACTTTGTTGACGGATAATAGCAGATTAAATAATTTATTTTTTTTTTTTGAAAAGGATGGGATGGAAGTTATATTGTATGAATAGGATCCAAAAATAGTGTAGCTTTATTCAAAAACAGTACAACTCATGTCATTAAATTTTTTTTTGCATCCTTAAAACCTAAAAAAAACTTACATAATAATATTCAAGTGATTTTTGTCCATAGAGCATTGTAAATTCACCTTAACTTGGGTAAAATAAAAAAAATCAGAATCTCACAGTTTTGAAGGGTTGAAATAAATAAAATATTTATTTTAATAGCATAAAAATGAAAAAAAAGTTCGTTTATGCATTTTTAAGTTATTTGTAAGATTTTTCTGATTTTTTTTAAAAAGCTAGGATGTGAGTTACACTATTTTTTAATGTGTTACATTATTTTTGGATCCCATACAAAAATAGTGTAACTTAGGTCTATTATCACCCAAAAATATCAAAATTTTTATGAAGCATTGAAAGTATCTAATGAGGCCTTAGTCGAACAATTGTTCTAAAAGATGTATTTTCGATTAACTAAGCTCTTATTTTTTTTTTTTTTCGATCAATTTAAGTTGAAATTATAAGGTTGTAATTATGTCATTATTTTTTTATTTCATAATATTTATATTAAAATTTTAAGATTATTTTTATTTTATGAATGCATCTATTATTTAATTTATTGGTTATTATTTATTTTTGTTCGATTTAAATGTTGGGTCTATTCGATGGCTATTTAGGACTCATGGGAGGTGAGGCTCATGGAGTGCTTGTGCGCTTCCTCCTCCTCCTCCTCCTCATGATGTCATGATTATATCATATAGAGACATTGGAAAACTAGTAAAGACCAACAAGTTTATAGATCATGTTAGACAAAAATCATAACATCAATTGCAATATGGAAGCAAATGTTCGTCACACACCATGTCTAGCAATAGACAACACTAACTAAGATGAATCCCAAAAAATATGTCCTAACCTCAAGTCCTTGAATCACTGCAATCATAAAGAATATGTCTGTGCTAAAAATTTAGGTTATATTTTAATCATATTATGCATGTTCACTAATACCTCGCTAATTAATCATTAGAGATGTCATCACTCCAACGATATCCATAAATTAAATGTTTTCGACTCTTCAAACTCGCTAATTAATCATTTTTTATAATTTAAAATAAGTGTTTTTCTTTGTTGGGTTTTATGTCTAACAAAAAGAATAAAAGAGGGCTCATTTTCCTAAAATAATTTAAATAAAAAGGAATCAATCTACATGAGCATGGTATAGAATAAAAATAAAAATAAAAATATATATTAAATACTTTACAATCTTATTAGTATTATCAAGACGAGTATAGTTCTTGTTGCATATTAACATCATTATATTTTTTGGATTCGATGACGATTCATAGATTAGATAAAAAAATTTTAAATGACATCAAAAGGTACGTATCATAAAATAAATCTATTATTATTTGATTTTAGATTTTGATATTAAAATTTTTCATATAATAGTATGGGTTTTATGTTTACAATTGCTCGTAAGTCCAATCATGAAAATTCCACTATAAATTTATCTCGATAAAGATTAATAAGGATGTCAAATGTAAACAGATGATAACTCCATCTATGAAGAGGAGGAGGAGGACGATGAGAATGATATGTCTCCTATATTGTCATCGATGTCATCGAGGACCGAGACATTTTTCCTTCTTTCTTTATATAATTTTTTCCCATCGTTTTAGTTAGTCTAACATATCTTCTTCCTCTATATTTCTTCATTAATTAATACGTCATTTGACTGTCAGTTAAAAGCATAACTGTTGTTAATACCATTGTAGCTTGAAAAAATATTAAGGTTTTTGTGTCTATTTTTAACTCGAACTAACTAGATACATATTGAAGTTTTAAGTAATTAATCTTGAATTTTCAGATGGATGTCACTCGGATGAATATATGTAGAGAATCTTAATATGTGGCGAGACACATATTGTATGAAAATTTGAAATAAGAAATATAATCTTTTTTAAAGGATAGGCTTGTGAAAATTAACAAAAAATTATAATTATATTACGATAATGGCAGTGATGAAATATTGTTGGAAACTTGCTTTTACTATCGAGTGCGATTGATGACCTAAATATTTAGTTGATTTTACAGTCTTCTAATATAATACACTCATCAGGTCCTTATAAGTTAATCATACATATTACCCACTTCCGATGTGGGACTAATGGGATATTACAGTTCTCTTTCATGTATAAGCTTCAATTGTTTGATATTATGTCTCTCAAATGATTCCAGGCGTGTCCTTTTGATAAGTTTGGTTTGACGCCTAGCCAATACCTAAAACTTCAAATCAGTAAGCAGAATGTGGCGTGTCCTTTCGATAAGTTTGGTTTGACGCCTAGCCAATACCTAAAACTTCAAATCGAATGTGGCGTGTTCTTTTGATAAGTTTGGTTTGACGCCTAGCCAATACCTAAAATATCAAATCAGTAAGCAGAATGTAAGTATCGACCTTCACGAAAATGGCGTCTCCTCGACTCCGAATGCGCTGACGTGCTCTACGCCTGCGTGGAGTCAACGGATTCCAAGTTTGTGAATTCTTTTGCTTACATGTAAGAGGGTAGGCACTGTGACAGTGACGCATGCCTGATAATAAATGGCGAACCCGGGGCGGGTGGTGCGCCGGAGATGACAAGAGGGTGGCCAAAGTTGATGCCCTTGATACGCAGGTGCCTGCAGAAGGAGACGACCAGAGAGGCTCACGACTCCTGATCATGGCTATGAGGTGGCCAGACTATCACGCAGATGACCAAATGTCTCATTTAATGCAGACGTGGACGTGTTGACCAACTTCTTACGCTCTCAGGTAATGCAGCATGGATAGGCATGCATTTAAATGTTAACGATAAGAGCAACCCTTAGGGGTGGCGACAAGTACGTGCTCGGTCACCTCTCTCCGTCATAACGTATTGCGACACTGTTACGCCTTTGCCCCAAACACTGTTACTTTTCGAAACCATGCAATTTTATGAAGGCAGTCATCTTGAGGAGGATAAGTATTCCTAGTCGGAGGTGATGATCTAATGGAACACCCTGTGTTCTTCTTTATGCTCAGCAAGTAGACAGGATTGCAGCATGTATCACACAGATCATTATACTTGTAATTACGCATCATTAAATGCTGAAATGTTTGGGTGTTCTTTATCCAAAACAAAGCCTGAAGTATTTATCTCCGCAGCTCCTGAGGTGAAGTCATTTTCGAGAGACGGCGTATGGGGGTCATCACAAGATGGTCCTTTTGCCATCAGACTGTCAATTGTAGACGGACGAGAATGCATGGTAGTAGTGTTTGCAGTCTCAGGCGCCTTGACTGTTTGACCTTTTCCTCGAATTGGATCTGACGGCTAACAAGGAATGGTGTTGGCTTATGTTCGAAAATTTCAACCATTCCCATGCTACGATTGGTAATATGCTGCTCGGAGGAGGGATTTGGGAGATCACAAACCCCGGTTTGGTTCCATGTCATATCTCGTGGTAAACATCATGCAGAAACATATCGATGACTAGAACATGCTGTCACTGTCATGCCCTCGAAACACAATTTTTCGACCACGGGTTGCATATATGCCACATTAAGGCGTAGATGAGTGTGTGTTGCCCGTCATCTTATACTCGACCGAGGTTGCCATCTAATCTAATTATGGTATGGATTCAATTGAGGTTGTTGTAGCAGAGGGGTTTGCACGGTATAAAGATAGACCTCCTCCTCCCCGGTTTCACATTCAAGGACTATACCCTTCCTCTGTTACTCTTTCTCTTGTCTCCCAACTTATAAGCCACTCCAACCGGCAATATGCAGGCCGCCAAGGACGTGCTGCAGCTGACCGCAGAGGAGGAGAAGGAGGAAGCGCGCAGGTTCGCCATGAGGCTCGCCATGGGCTACTGCCTTCCCTTGACTCTTAAAGTAGCCATCGAGCTGGAGCTCCTCGAGACCATCGTCAAGGCCGGCCCCGGCGCCATGCTGAGCCCCGCTGACATCGCGGCGGGGCTGCCCACCGAAAACCCTCAGGCGACCGATATGGTGGACCGGATGCTCCGCTTGCTCGCCGCCAACGGCATCCTCAGTTGGTCTGTCGAGGCCAGCGGCGTCGATGGCCGCCCCGCGTGCAAGTACGGTGCGGCGCCTGTCTGCAAGTACTTGACCAGGAACGAGGACGGCGTGTCCATGGCCGCTTTTACCTTGTTGATGCATGATAAGATCACCATGGAGAGCTGGTAATCTAAGGAGGCAACAACAACAACAACAACAACATTCACGTATTTTTCTTCTCTTGTAGAATTAAGGAATGCGCAGTTGATTGGTTTTGTTTGGTCAACGTTCGCAGTTACTACTTGAAGGATGCGGTGTTGGAGGGCGGCATCCCGTTCAAGAAGGCTCACGGGATGACGGCGTTCGAGCACCACGGCAAAGATCCACGGTACAACAAGCTGTTCAATGACAGCATGAGGAACCACTCCACCATCTTGATTAAGCAACTGCTGGAGACCTACCGCGGCTTCGACGACGTCAAAGTGCTCGTCGACGTCGGCGGCGGGACCGGCGCCACGCTCCACTTGATCACCTCGGGGCATCAGCACATCAAGGGCATCAACTTCGATCTCCCTCACGTCATATCCGGCGCACCACCCTACCCAGGTCGTCCGCCATTTATATGAGACATGGTACTATTACAGTACCTACCTAGTAGGTAGACTAACATACTTGGGATGCATCGACTTCAGGTGTAGAGCACGTCAGTGGCGACATGTTTGAGAGCGTTCCGAGTGGAGGAGACGCCATCTTCATGAAGGTTACTTGTTAATTACATTTCGATGTTTGAGATCGTAGCTATTAAAAAAACACTCTTGGAAATCACATGAGACATAATATCCAACAATTGAAGCTTGCTTATAAAAGCAAACACACTCGAAATAACTTGAGACGTATGCTATCTATGTTCACATGACACGAACATCATCGTCATCAATTTGCAATAGGTTTAGCATCCTATCATCACTAAAATATGAAAACTCGGGATGAAATTGAAATTGCAGTGGATTCTTCACGACTGGACTGACGAGCAGTGCGCCAGAATACTGAAGAACTGTTGGAAGGCACTTCCAAAGAAAGGGAAGGTGATACTTGTGGAATACCTACTTCCCATGAGTCCGGAGCAATACTCAAACTCGCAAGGCATCTTTGAACTGGACATGGGAATGATGACGTACACTGGAGGAAGAGAGAGGACACAGTATGAGTTAGAGGCACTGGCGAAAGAAGCAGGGTTCGTAGGATTCAAAGCCACTTACATATCTATTTATGCTTGGCTCATAGAGTTCACCAAGTAGATCAGATCCAAATAAAATCTATATCATGTCATGTGCTGTGCTGTGCTGCTGATGTAGTAGCAGATATTTGCTTTTGTGTTTTGCTTCCGGCTCTCTCTTCCACTGGGGGACCTCCGAATTATAAGTTTGGCTATGGTATCAAATTAACACTGCTATAATAAGGTTCCAGACTTATACGTACAAGTGGATTTTGCTACACTACGAGCTCTCTCCTTTATACGATGATGTATTAATTAAAAATGTATGAGATGGAGATGATCACAAAATGACATTAACAAGATAGATTGATGATTGGTCCATTGAGTTGGATCAACTAAATTGCATGCAGACTGGTAGAAATAGAACAGTGGGATCCATTGAACCTTCTCACGAGTTTATTTAACATTTGCCTAATGAAGCTTATAGAAGAGAAACTTGAACTGCAATTATTATCATACTACTTGGTGAATTCCATGACCATAAACACATGAGAAGCATTAAATACAAGAAACATCCAAACTCTGAAAAAAATAAAAAAAAAGATAACATATATTGAGTCAAACACCCATTCAAAAAATCCATTAATGATAAGTGTGAGTGAAACTAGTTAGAATTAACATATATTAAGTTAAACACCAATTCAACAGGATGGATGAACGAGAAGAAAAACCAGAGAGAGCTCATTACGTTAGCATCATATGTAAAAAGGTCGTCTTTTCAAACCAGTCCATACCTTCGTTTTCGGGGCGAGACCAGCCATTAGAGCGGCCTGACACGGACTTAGCTGGTTTTGCCTAAATCGTGCGGCACCCTTGCGTGTCCGTCCGCAAAGGTCAGCCTCCCCGAAGCCTCCCATTGTCCCTTAGGTCCACCAAAAGAGAGAACGGGTTAGAGAGAACGCCTCAATCGGGATCCACAAGCAAACATCTCCGAAAAACACTTCATAGACAATGCAAATTACAAACAGACTTTACAAGCTCTGAACAGTGGCACAACAAAGGGTAAAATGGTCCATTACAGACCGAAAAGCTCTCGCACGTGTCCACATGACACAACCTTTATTTACAAGCCTAAAGAGGCCACCAACCCAACTAAAATGGGGCTATTATGCCTTCGGCCGCCCCTCTACATGTTGTACAAGGCATGAACATGCCAAAAGACACGGACATAAATAAGCATTACATCAAACACCCTATTTCAAAGTTTGTCCGTGACATTCTCCCCCACTTATTCCTTCGACGTCCTCGTCGAAGCCTTTGTGAACACTGCAACTCTTCGCCTTTACTGAGTCTTCAATCTTCTGCTCCAGCTGCAATGCGCCTCCTGGCTCCCAGCTGCTCTCCGCTGCTGTTTTTGAGTAGTCGAACCTTTGATCCGCCATGCTGCTTCAACTCGCCAATGACTCTGACTCTGGTGTGGGGTTGGCTGAGTTGTGTTGATCCTTGTTGATTCCTGCGGATCTCCCAGATGAAGGAAAAGACCATCCTTACTGCGCCAGTCTCTCAGAAATTCCACATGCTGCTTGAACTGGGTGGATGCTTGTTGGAGCTTTAACGAGCATCGTCTCGCAAACTTCTGAAGTTTTGGGTCCTTCCTCCACAAAATCTGCTCATTGACTCTTCTTTCAGTTAGTTGTCACATCCAAGTAGGTTCGCATCACTTCCGCTTTCGATTGGCATTTCGTTGGGAAATGAAGCGGACAATCTACTCTCAGTAGCACTGATCACCGTTGGTGAGGATTTGACAACTATTGTTTTCCATTATCTTCGAAGGGTCTTTGAACTTGTGCAGAGCTCCTCTGCTGGATAGATAAGAGAACCGGGGTACTCGGTTTCGCCCATTCTCTTAAGAGTTGAGAAGGCAAAGGTTACTTGACTTCGCCCGCCTCCTCGAGGTTATACTTCATGCATCGAGCTGGTTACTGGCCTTCGCTTGCTCTTTGCTCACACTTCTGAAGCACTTGAAGTGTTTGCACTCCTTGCGTTGAGTTAGCTACTGTGATTCACCTTCTCAATGCCATCGAACTTCTGGAATGCGGGAAGTTTTCACCCCAACTTGGAGTAATTCTCTGATAGATGAGGTCGCCTCTGGGATTGTACCGTCTTCTCCATCAACCCTGCCGCCTACTCCACTGAGTAGCAAAGGTACAGCACCGCATACTGCCTGCTTTGTTCCTTGGTCGTGCACTCTTGCATGACCCGAAGTCCTTCACTTACGGCGATCTTGATGAGAAACTTATTGACACCGGTCTTACGAAGTTTCTTGGCCTCTGCCCTTCAGCCTTGTCTCGGTACTTGGAGATTGCCTCTGCATGCTCCACCTCCTCGGCCCCTTTCACGATCAAGCGCTCTCCCTCCATGAGAGCAAGGGATCAATGACTTTCACGGAAGTCCCGCCTCTGCGGTACCATGGCGCTGCCATGCCCATGACCCTACTATCCGTCGCCTCGCATCTGAATCCCTTTTCTTCACGATCAGTAGAGATGTCTCCGTGGCACCCCTCTGAGTCCACCTCCATTCTAACTGATGCTTGATTTTGGGTAGCTAAGTCCCTCTGGACTCGTCGTCGCTTCCTCGCCCCTTTCGACCCCCTGCTTCAACACCTCTGTGTTCTCTAAGCAGTCTGTTTGGTCGATGGAAAGACAAACTACAACTCCCATGCTTGGCCTCTGCCATCACGTTGTAGGGTTTGCACCGATTCTGTTCTCCTTAGCTTCCTTGGTAGCAACGTTCGCTTACTCGACCTTGTCCTCTGACTTGTCGGGCTCCCTTAGGCAAATATGAGCTCTGGAGCAGTCCAACTCTCCAGCTGCTTCGATCATACCTTTGCATGATCAAGTCCCTCCCATGGAACTCACTGGTACTTGCATTCGAACTTTTCCCTTGGTGGAACCCAGCCCCCATATGCTGATGACCAAGGTTTTCATCCGATGCAAAATTCGGTGCACGCCCGGAAGACCCGCCTCTGCGGTACCATGGCCTTCACTCCTTGAATCCATAGCCCTTCTTGCCGTCGTGTTGTTCACCAAAGCGGAGCTCCCAGTAGCTCCCGATCATACCTCCATATGATCTCATCCCTCACGGGACTCGATTGTGTGTATCGCGTTGCCACGAACTGTTCCACCACGATCCGCTGCACAATGTCGCCTTCTGGTGACATCTCCATTGCATTCTGATCCTTGTGGAATAAACTCGAATTGTGAACCCTCCATGTGTGGCCTCTGCCAATACATCGCAGGGTTTCTTCCACCTTCGATTTTGTTCGCTCCTTTGGCAATCGAGCTTCATCCACCCACTCTTGGGTCACACTCGGATGAAGCACCGCTCTAGGACAGTCCGTCGCCTAGTAGCTCCCGAAGTCCACCGACTTCGCTGTAATTTGTGCACCATTGTCTGGATCCTGGGCCTCTGCCCCTACCAGGACAATCTCCGCTGCGCACCGCTTCCTTCATAGCAACTCGAATGGCAACACTGTGGCATATTCTTCAAGAGTACCCGCCTCTGCGTCCTCTTGCCCCGTGCTAAGGTCTTCTGAACTCAACTTCGCCTCTGCAAATTGAGTTACCTTAGTTCCTCCATCAAATGCTCCTCCGAGATAAGGTGCATGTGCCCCGAAGTTCCCTTCGTCTTTGGCACCATGCAAGATGAGTCCACTCTGACATACCATGGAACAACATGATCCTACTCTTGCCTCTGCAAGAGTCCATGTCCTTGACCTCCGTCTAAGGAAAGCACTGTGCCTCTGCTCCATGTTCCAACTTCTATGCTGGCTCCCTTCATGCGGCTTGGGTACTTCGCCAAGTTACACCCAAGTTGCTCCGCTCCTCGCTTCTGCATTGAGTCGATGGTGGCCCTCATGCCCACCATTCCACGGGTCAGCCCACTCTTGAGTCTGATCTCCACATCGACTCCAAGTGTGCCTTCATTTAAGTTGCTTCAGTTCGCTCCCCCACTTGATCTCGCAATGCATCCACCAATGCATTCTCTCGAGCGAGATCATGCGACGACTCCTCGTCGCTTGCTCAGTCCATCGAGCTTCGTGGAGTTGTTGTTTGTTGAGGTACTCCTCCTCAACATGTGAGGTCCGTCTCACATGATTCTCTCTCTGGAGAGCCGGGACTTATCCCTCCTGGATAACTGTCCCATTGGAGCAACATCTCTCTTCGTTTCGGAGACCACCATCCCCTTGGACTACTCCGATCTGCTGAACAAACTGTGTATTGTTCTGCCTCCTGCAAACACACTTGCTAGATTGCGACTCCCCGTCAATACAGCCCCTGCTGCACCCCTCAAGGCCTAGCAACATGCTGAACTCATTGCACACTTCAGCCTCCTACGGACGTATCCTTCACATGCCGAAGAGAAAGTTTCAATGCTCCATGGCGCCGAGTCTCGGTCACCTTGGGATGGCCGCGAACACTCCATCGTTCGCATACAAGCCCATGCATGAGTACCGAATTCTTTGAGCTAGCAATTCCCCTCACCTCTATGAGCTTTGCACAACTCTTTCGATCGCTGAACAACTCATTCCACTTTGCATGGTCTCATTCTTGCCAAGCGCCTCGCTTGCCTAGAGTACCATCAAGTATGGTTGTCAACGTTGAGCCGTAGCTCAAACTCAACCATCCCAACCTTTGTGCGCTCCACATTCTTCCAAGCTTGTCTGTTCTCGTGGTGCCTCTTGCGCGAAGGGTTGGCCATTCCTCTGAATGCCAATGTCAGATGCCCTCTCCTCTAAGCGACTCCTTTTCCCTACATCTCCATGTCTGTTTTCCCTCAAACGGTCGCGCGTGTGCTGACTGCCCTCGACGCAGCCCCGCTAGGTCCCCCACGTTTGCATGCGAAGTGTTTCTATGAGTGCTTGTCCCGCTCTGATACCATATGACACGAACTTAGCTGGTTTTGCCTAAGTCGTGCGGCACCCTTGCGTGTCCGTCCGCAAAAGTCAGTCTCCCCGAAGCCTCCCATTGTCCCTTAGGTCCACCAAAAGAGAGAACGGGTTAGAGAGAACACCTCAATCGGGATCCACAAGCAAACATCTCCGAAAAACACTTCATAGACAATGCAAATTACAAACAGACTTTACAAGCTCTGAACAGTGACACAACAAAGGGTAAAATGGTCCATTACAGACCGAAAAGCTCTCGCACGTGTCCACATGACACAACCTTTATTTACAAGCCTAAAGAGGCCACCAACCCAACTAAAATGGGACTATTATGCCTTCGGCCGCCCCTCTACATGTTGTACAAGGCATGAACATGCCAAAAGACACGGACATACATAAGCATTACATTAAACACCCTGTTTCAAAGTTTGTCCGTGACAGGCCGCAGCATTGCCTGGCGTTGTTCTCTTCGATAAAACTGATGGTGGAGTTGATCACGAGCAACACGACGATCCCGACGAAGTCTTGCCAGTCGGGGGGCTTCCCACCACCGTTGGCCAAGGCGATGGCCATGACAGCGGCCATCTCCATCACCCAGGAACACTAAGATGAATAATGTAAATATAAAAAAAGAAAAATATCTTAGCAATAGTATTAAATTGAAACTGAAGTTAAAGCAACCTATTTTACTATTAACTGTATGGATTGGTAGAAAATTTCAGGAAGAAGTCATAGAAATTCTACATATATCAGCATGCCCTCATAAATTTTTGATACCATCTTACAAAAGCAATTTGAGAAACATCCAATGCATGCCAACATAAGTTAGTAACAATGTACTCTTGTTCCAATAGGTTGTCCAGATTCTAGGCTCTGAAAGCTCTCCAACAAAGAGCAATGGACGATCATGGCTTTACACAAATAAAACAAGTGTTTAACAGGAGAAGCATCATCAAATTCCAGCCATTTGATCCAAACTTCATGCGACAATTAAAACTCCTTAAATATAGTAACAATAATTTGAAGAAAAAAGAAAACATCAATTTGCATCAACCATATGATTGCATTCAGGTGTGCTTGTATCTGTCCATTGATATATAGAAGTTTCTAGTGGAATACCAAAGAGATTCATAGACAATTTTGCTTCAGAAGCAACCCTAAATCATGATTTTAAATAAGAAAGAAACCACATGCAGAGAATTATAACGATCCAAGAAAATAATTAACCAGTGAACAAAACATATTAATAAAAAGGCAAGACATCATATTCTTCTCAATAAACTTGCTCACTTGATCCTACCTCTTCTCAGTAATCCACGCTTGACTCATGAAACAAAGCCGTTAAAGGGATCTTGATCCTACCTCTTATCTGTAATCCACTGTTCAGAACTTGTGAAACAAAGCCATTACAGGAATCTCATCAACAGCAAGATGGCTCATTGCTTTCTCCAAAATGAAGAGAATGAGATCTCGTAACAGCAGGATTGATTGCTTCTCCAAGGTATTCCATTGATGGCAAAGGCAAGAGTAAGACAATTAGGATTTTTTTTATACTTTTTCAACTCGACCTTAGGATCAAGCAATCCTATGTTAATTATAATAACATTTAATTGATATACAGTGCATTAAACTATAAAATGGCGGGTGGTTTGAGAAAAATGTCAGGCTATGTTCAACAAGAACCATTAAACGATACAAAAAAATAGAACAAAGAAAGATATACAGTGCATTAATCAGTTAATTGCAGAAGAAGATGAATGAGACCTCATAACATATACAAGGTGTTAACGTGTACAAGAAGATATACAGTGCACTAATTACTTATCTTTCGATGCTAAAGATCTAGAAAACAAAAATTCAGTCCAACTTAATTTCTGTTGATGTTGAGAACAAGGACTAATACTTCTTACTAGGGTAATAATATAGAAAATAGTATCATGCATTAAAAGTGCACAAAATTTATGGAGCAATGGCAGTGACATCAAACAATTCAGCGTGAGGGGGCATAAGAGTCACAACACAACATAAAAATCAGTTTACAAGAACACCGAATTACCAATGGAGAAGTAAATATCAGAGAGAAAGACAAGTGTAATGATATTGTATTAACATCTAATGCAACATCAGTCAACATCAAGCATGGTCTAGTATAATTAACATCTAAGACACTCGAAACAAGTAGTATCAATACTCTCACATGCCATTCAAAGTGACATTAAGATCTAATGAACATATTATTAAATCTAATAGAAGTTTTTTCTAGAACAACAATATCAGTTCTCCCATCAGTTAGAGAAGTTTAAATTGCATCAAGATTGTAACTTGTCATAAACATTCTATCACCCATACACATGTCTACTCTGAAGTCCAACCAATCTGATCTAAGATGAAACAAGCAAGAAGAAGAGATGGAGCATAAAGGAATCAATGCTTTAAACTTACAGCTACTGTTCTTGACCCGAATCTGCTTGTTGACGGTCAAGCTATCCACCACCAAGCTATTGGAAACAGAGTCCATACAAAGTTGTTAGCAAACATAGAACACTCGAACGCTATATGCACATAAATAAAGGATGAAATGCAACGTAATCCATACAAAGTACAAGATAGTAAAGCTATGAAGCGGTGGCGGCTGAGGAAGGGAGGGAGGGAGGGACTGCCTGAGAAAGACAGGAAAAGGAGAAGAAGAAAGGGGTTGTGCTGCCGGTGAAAGGAGTAGCGTCAGTTGTTAGGAAAGGGAGATGATAGAAGGGAAGTGGGGAAAGCACAGCGGGAAAGGGAGGAGGGAAGAGATCGAGAGAGCGTAAGGGGGAGGTGTTGGGGCGTCGATCACCAACCGTCGCCAATCGTATCTTTGGAGAGAGTCGCTGGCTGTAGAAGCAGAGATCGTCTCTTCGTGCTAAGGGCTTGGAGATTCAATTCCTCCGTTGGGGTTTAGATCGAACAGATAGATTTAATATCAGTCGTAGGATTTAACAAGTCTCAGATCGTTCATAATCTACGGTACAGATCATAATTCATATAATTATATATATAATCATATATATATATATATGATTATATATATAATTATATGAATTATGGTTGACTGGGAGAAATGTGAGATCGCACGGAAGCCCTCAGTCTGGTCCATTTCATGGCCCAATAGGCTGCCACTAGTAAAATAGCATTATTAATCCGACATCCCATAAAACCAAATCCCAAATAATTGAATTATATTTACGTGTTGTATATTAATCTAAAATATTTTAATCATTCCATAAAATTGAAAACAATATGATTGATTGTGACAGAAGCAGAAAAGAGAAGCAGATTTGGATTATTGCATCTATATCTGCATCTTGACAAACAGCAACGCCATTTCCATGGGTTACATCAGTTGGAGATTGTTCGAAAGCGAAAACGAGTACAACAACTGCACGATGAATGAAGGATCTTCCTCTTCCTACCTACGCACGCTAAGAACGCCTGCTTCCATCTGCACGTTTCGCATCATTCGACGCTCTCCAGGTAGGGTTCTTATACTGTGTAATGCTGCTGGATGTTGTCGATGTCAAGCCCTTTGAGCTTGAACACCGATTCCACGTGTCCCTTTAGAGTGTGCAGCTCACGCAGCCTGCAAATGACCATGAACATGGGAGGCGTCAGCATCATGCTGAGGTTTTCCGACTCTATTACTCTGCACATGCTCGTACCTTGCAATCTCAGCTCGCCGTTTGGCTTGCTCAGCAATCTCTGAAAGTTCTCGGTAGCTGCTCTTCTCTGGGAAGAGGTTGGCAGTGTCAGGGGGTTGGAGTCCATGCAGAGTTCTCTGTGCCATAGCCCACTGAGCTTCCCTCTCTTCCCGACCGTAATCCTTCTTGGTAGTGAAGGCGGTCTGCAAATTTGGACAAGTTTGGCAACAACGAAGGGACACAATATAGATTAAACAGCAGCTTCAAATACAAATCGAGAAATTTTAGTACCTTGTTCTCGAGGAGGTTATCCCAAGCTTTTCCACTGAGAACGTAGCGGATAGCGAACTTGAACCAGTCAAGAGGGAAGAAGAAAACGATGCTGTAAAGCCAGATAACTCCAGCCCATCCCCAGCCGATTCCTTTGATCCTTGCAAAGCCCCAGTTAGCATAGACAGCTAAAAGAGTTGCAACCTGCAAGGAGTTCAGACACACGGATGATCAAAATTGGTTCCAGAAAATAATACATTTAGAATATGATGCATTTGCATCACACACAAGTATCAAAGCTTTCTTTGGCCTCTCATGCAAGGTGGAAAATTCTGCACTTTTCCCCTCATCGCTATACTACACATGGTGCTCCTCAATCAAAGAAAATATGATTTCACACTAAGGAATCTTAAGATACATCTTGTGACAAAAAGGCTGCGCAGTAAGATATAATCCTCTTACAAAGGCATCAAAAGAGATTAATGTTCTGAAAAAAGATGCATGGAAAAAAATAAAAACTTACAAGCTGAGCAATTATGAAAGCGGTGACTAAGAGAAGCCCAGGGCGTTCAATAAAACACCAGCCGCGTGATCGAGTGACGAAAATAAGTGCCTGGCTAACGATACTGACTTGGAGGTACAAAGCCGACATCATCTCATCATCACTATGCCTCAGCGATCTCACCTTAAACTTATCCTGCCAAGATATACCAAAAGATCATGTTATACTTACCATTTATTTCCAGTGACTGCTGTATCAGAAGCAAATTTCACATTGCATACTTCTGCATAGCTATAATAAAACTTTATTCATCATTTTATTCTCAAGTGGGACGAGGATGAAGAAGATTACTTACAGAGAAGAAGTCAGTTTCTTTCATGGCCCAGAAGAAAATAACAGTCATCAACGCCAAATAACTGCCAAAAACAATGCCAGTAGCAAATATCTCTTTCAGCTTCCAACTATCTGGCATTGGAGATGGCTTCACGCGGTCCTTGGAGATTGTCATGATTGTACCTGTAATACCAAAATGGCAACAGAAATTCTGATTAGAAACAAGAAGAGAATGAAACAAGCTATGATTGTCGTCTAAACTTACCATCATTTAGAATGGCAATGATCAAAACCATGAAAGGTGAGAAGTCAAATTTCCATATTAGTGCAATAAGCATAAAACCGAGCTGCAAGGATTTAGAGCTAATCAGAACCAAACATAAAGAGAAGGACATAATGAATCAGGAAAACGAAAAATTATATGCTCCATGGTGGCAATGTAAAATACTTACCACAATACGAATGGTGATGGAGACGGCATAAATCTGCAGGGGAACAAGATCATAAAGCCAAGTCAGAGTGATGTAAAAACCACGATGAGAATTAAAGGTGCTATATCATTGATTGATCGGTACAGACTGTGTAGTTCTTCATCCTCTGGAAAATAGCTCGGCTGGTGAGCACAGCACTGATGATCACACTAAGCCCAGGCTCGGTCAGGACAATGTCAGAAGCACCTCTGGCGGCATCTGTGGCATCAGCAACGGCAATTCCAATATCAGCTTTCTTCAAGGCAGGGGCATCATTAACTCCATCCCCCGTCATTCCACAAATGTGCTTCCGCTCCTGCAACTTCTTCACAATTTCATACTTGTGTTCTGTTCAGGATGAAAGAAGATTGATATGTTGCCCGAGATCGAGAATCACAACTGTCATTCCGGTAAAAATGAAATGGTCAAGCCTACCCGGAAATACTCCTGCAAACCCATCTGCCTTCTCTATCAGTTCATCTACGGGAAGTGCAGCAATTGATGCATCTTTATTTTGGCCAAGCAATGAAGAGGAAGGGTACATATTGGTTCCCATTCCAAGCCTTCGACCTGTCTCCTTGGCTATAGCGAGTTGATCACCTGAGGATAGAACAATTATGTTAGGAGAAGTATACTAAACAAGTTGATATAATGATAATCAAGAAAAAGTAGATACCAGTAATCATCTTCACATTGACACCAAGGTTGAGAGCTCTGCGAATTGTTTCTGCACTGTCATGCCTTGGGGGATCAAATAGAGGTAACAGTCCAACGAATTGCCATGGCGCCCCTGGGCTCTCCTTGTGCCTCTCTGGAACTTCCTGCAGCACAGGCAAAAATTTGTTGTGAGTCTTGCGGAATCGACTCCGATGTCATTTTGAATAGCCGGAAGAAAAAGTAAACCTGTCTTGCAACAGCTAGTGATCGCAACCCACGTTCAGCAAACTTGTCAATAATAGCATGAACCTTCTTCCTGACATCTTCCTTGCAGTTGCAGAGGGTAACGATCTAATCCGATTGGAGAAGTTAATCATAGAACCAATAAGATTACTTTGAGAAGCAAAGGCTAATAAGACGATACCAAGAACCAATTACCTGCTCTGGAGCACCTTTGCTCACACGATGCCAGGAGCCATTAGCATCAATATAGGTAAGAGCAGTTCTTTTGTCGACAGGGTTGAAGGGGAGAAAATGTACTTCCCTTATACCTGCCCTCGCCTGTACATTAGACAGTAGAGGTCAAAACCAGCATAGTCAACTAGAAAGTGTGAGCAGTAGACACATCAACCACATCCATCGACTGACCTCCTTTGGGTCTGCAAGCATCCCGACCATGGCTGCATCGATAGCATCCTGATTCTCCGTCCTCGAGGCTCTTGCTGCCAACAAGACCACATACTCCTTATCCACACCCTTCGCAAAGACCTCAATGAGGTTCTTGTCAACGCTCAGTTTGTTAAGCGTCAGTGTGCCGGTCTTGTCACTGCAGAGAACGTCCATGCCAGCCATCTCCTCTATTGCGGTCATCCTCTTTGTGATGGCACCTTGCTCGGATAGCCTGTGCGACCCAATAGCCATGGTCACCGACAGGACGGTGGGCATAGCGATCGGTATACCTCCGATCAAGAGAACCAAGAGATTGTCGATCCCATCCCTGTATCTTCTATGCTGGATCGGGTACATGACGATTATCTCGACGATCATTCCCACCGCGATGGAGCAGATGCAGAAGTTACCGATGGCCGTGAGGACCTTCTGGAAATGGCCAACCTGGTTTGTACTGTCGACGAGGTGGGCTGCCTTTCCGAAGAAAGTGTGCACACCGGTGGCAATGACAACAGCCTCGATCTCGCCCTGTTTGCATGTCGACCCAGAGAACACCTCGTCTCCCGGATTCTTAGTGACGGGGAGCGACTCTCCGGTCAACGCAGACTGGTCGATCTTTAGAGGATCCCCGTCGAGGAGGCGCGCATCAGCTGGGACGATATCTCCGAGTTTAATGCTGATAATGTCACCAGGAACCAGAATGGCTGCGTCCTCTTCACTCCAGCGGCCATCTCTGAGCACCTGCAGCCGTCAAATCAACAGGATGGATGAACGAGAAGAAAAACCAGAGAGAGCTCATTACGTTAACATCATATGTAAAAAGGTCGTCTTTTCAAACCAGTCCATACCTTTGTTTTCGGGGCAAGACCAGCCATTAGGGCGGCCGCAGCATTGCCTGCGTTGTTCTCTTCGATGAAACTGATGGTGGAGTTGATCACGAGCAACACGACGATCCCGACGAAGTCTTGCCAGTCGGGGGGCTTCCCACCACCGTTGGCCAAGGCGATGGCCATGACAGCGGCCATCTCCATCACCCACGAAAGGGGATTCCACATGAAGCCCAAAAACTTGAGGATTTTGCTCTCCTGCAGATCAGAAAAAACTCGTTCAGCTCTCAGTTCGAGGAACATGAACTCAATAGCAGAGAGTAAAATTTCGACCTTTTTCTCTTCGAGTTTGTTGGGGCCAAAGATTTGAAGCCGGTTGGCTCCTTCCGCTGACGAGAGACCTTCCCTCGTACATTTCAGCTGCTCGAAAACCTCGTCGACCGGAATCCGTTCCTGAGATCGAAGGAAAAGAAGTCATCGACCAAAATCGAAACAAAAGATCCAAAACATAAAAAAGTGAATTTTCCGCAATAATTTTTTGGCAAAAGTTCTCAAGACAAAATTGCGTCGTCCAACAGCAGAAAGCCTCTTAATTTACCTATCTTTTCCAGACCCTCTAAACCTGACCGATACGGAACTGTAAACAACTCCACGGAATCATCCATTGCAGACGTCCAAAAAAGAATAATCTCAAATAATGGCCCATCCTGTCTTAATTGTGAGACGATGGCTTTCTACGTACGAAACAAAGAACATAACGTTGATCGAGGATCGAATGGGGAGTCGGGTAAGATCATATCTCGAGAACAAGAAAAGAGATTATTTCCAAGATATTGGGCGAATTCTCGAAAAAAATCAAAGTTTAAAAATTTTTAATATAACATTAATCCATCGGGTTTACAATATGGATTATTGATCTAGAGTCAATCCATCGGGTGTTAATATAATATTAATCATATTAGATTAATAACACATAAACGAGATTGGTTTACCTTTATTTTCAAGTCATTGTTGGACTTTTATGCATTCCTTCTTCATATGTCACTTTTTTTACAAAAGAAATACTTTGCTTCTTTCTTAATATTAGCTTGGGGTGGTATTTTATATTTTCATTACTAATGAGCTTTCTGATTAGCTTGATTTTTGTCGATTTTATTCTTCCCGTGAATGGTTACCACCAATGTACTCTCACCTAGTTCCATCACTAACCTCTCTTCTTCTTGAACACATATGGTCATTAATTCATTGATTGACTATTTGTCCTTATGTGTGTTGTATAAAATCTTAAAAGACCCGTATTGAGATGGAAGGATGTTCATAATATAGTGCACCAGGAAAGATTCTAACATATTAACCTCAAGCTTCTTAAGTTGAGCCTCAATATCTCACATTTGCATCATATGCTCATGCACACCCTTTATGTTGGTGAGTCTAAGGGATAAGAATTTCATTATTAGGGTACTAGCTAGTGCCTTTTCCGAAATGACGAATTGTTCATCGATAGCTCGTTGCAAGTCTCAAACCTTCTCATGTTGGTCAATATAACCACATATGCCAACAGTTGTCTTTAGTTTTAATAAACATTACGCTGAGCCGATTAGATCGCTCACATCGCTCATATAATGCGACCTCAGTTGGAGTACTGATATTAATGACTGTAGGTGGTTCGTTTTTCCTAATAGCATAATCAATATCCATCCACCGTAAATGGAGAAGAATCCTCTCCTTCAATATCTTTTAGTTATCACCACTAAATTCGGGAATATCACATCGAATATCAGAGAAATTAACAGTTTGAGAAACTGTATAAAATCAAACATGTTTATGTCAAAATTTAAGGCTTAATAGTTTAAATTGCATGTTTTACCAATGTGAAACATGCCAAAAATATGAATCTCATGATATAAAAATTGTATGTGAGCTAAAATTTTAATTCAAATATATTCAAATAATCTTTATGATAAAACTATCAAATTATATTCCAATTCATAATTCCCGTGGGTAAATTATGAAAATAATATAATATTTTATCCTGATTAATTATATGAATATAATAAAAGATTCTATGGGATAATAATTATTATATTGAATATAATAAGTCTACTTACTTATGTGATCCTTATTTTAACTTTTTATATAATTTTAATTAATTAAGGATGCTATGACTAATTCTTAATTAATTAAGATTATATGGATCACTAGACATTTTGAACATATAAAATTGACTTATAAGCATAAATTAATATAACCAAATATGCATATATAATGTGAGCATTTTATCGACTCCAAATATTAAAATATTATATCATCAATATTTTCAACATTAAATATATCAAGAAGTTTCAAAAAGAAACCAAAATCAAATCATATTCATGGTATAAAATTGAAAACTCTTTCGTATCAAAGCAAAGGTCAATTGGCTCTGATACCAACCATTAAAAATTTTGATATCAAAATGTGTTTCTAAACCATTATAATAGAAACACAAGAAAAAACTAATGCGGAAACAAAATTGTGTGCCTCCTGCCATTGTTATCAAAAATTCCAACAACGGTTTCTTCTTGAATTTTGACACTTCTTGACTTAGAACTCTCGCTTTAGATGGTGTAGGAAATCCTTTAAACTTAAAAGAGATGTTGAGCCCAAGGGTCAAAACTCTCGTTTATATAGATGTTCTCACATCAAGAACATTTATTATCATCAACTCATAACATTCAATAATTAATTCAAATATGTAATGTTTGGATCATAATGAAAATTTTAATGATATTAAATAAAATATTTAATAATAATAATTTGTTTAGAATGAAAAATAAAAATATTTAAACCATAATAAATGAAAAAATTGATTATAATGAATGATGAACTTAATGAAAACGGTTACATTATTATTAAATAAAATATTTAATAAATGATTACAGATAAAACATGAGCAATTAAGAAGTAGCAAATCTTGCGTGTGATCTACAACTTAACAAAAAGTTCTTGTATGAGAGTCCACAAACAATAATGACCATTTATAGTGAATGGTTAGGCACAAGATGCATTGAAGAAACACCAATTCCGGTGACCAGCCCATTATTTTCTTGGATTGTTCTCTACCAATGTGTTTGTTCTTCCTTTTTAGTGTGTTAATACAAAAAAGAATCTTACCTCTTCATCTTCAATAGTTCATAACTTTTGGATCATGAAGCGTGTCCCATTGCATGATACAAATTTTTCATGCATATAAAATATGAATAGTAAGAAACAAATTATAAAAAAATAATAATAGATCTTCATGCACACTAAGATGAATAATGTAAATATAAAAAAAGAAAAATATCTTAGCAATAGTATTAAATTGAAACTGAAGTTAAAGCAACCTATTTTACTATTAACTGTATGGATTGGTAGAAAATTTCAGGAAGAAGTCATAGAAATTCTACATATATCAGCATGCCCTCATAAATTTTTGATACCATCTTACAAAAGCAATTTGAGAAACATCCAATGCATGCCAACATAAGTTAGTAACAATGTACTCTTGTTCCAATAGGTTGTCCAGATTCTAGGCTCTGAAAGCTCTCCAACAAAGAGCAATGGACGATCATGGCTTTACACAAATAAAACAAGTGTTTAACAGGAGAAGCATCATCAAATTCCAGCCATTTGATCCAAACTTCATGCGACAATTAAAACTCCTTAAATATAGTAACAATAATTTGAAGAAAAAAGAAAACATCAATTTGCATCAACCATATGATTGCATTCAGGTGTGCTTGTATCTGTCCATTGATATATAGAAGTTTCTAGTGGAATACCAAAGAGATTCATAGACAATTTTGCTTCAGAAGCAACCCTAAATCATGATTTTAAATAAGAAAGAAACCACATGCAGAGAATTATAACGATCCAAGAAAATAATTAACCAGTGAACAAAACATATTAATAAAAAGGCAAGACATCATATTCTTCTCAATAAACTTGCTCACTTGATCCTACCTCTTCTCAGTAATCCACGCTTGACTCATGAAACAAAGCCGTTAAAGGGATCTTGATCCTACCTCTTATCTGTAATCCACTGTTCAGAACTTGTGAAACAAAGCCATTACAGGAATCTCATCAACAGCAAGATGGCTCATTGCTTTCTCCAAAATGAAGAGAATGAGATCTCGTAACAGCAGGATTGATTGCTTCTCCAAGGTATTCCATTGATGGCAAAGGCAAGAGTAAGACAATTAGGATTTTTTTTATACTTTTTCAACTCGACCTTAGGATCAAGCAATCCTATGTTAATTATAATAACATTTAATTGATATACAGTGCATTAAACTATAAAATGGCGGGTGGTTTGAGAAAAATGTCAGGCTATGTTCAACAAGAACCATTAAACGATACAAAAAAATAGAACAAAGAAAGATATACAGTGCATTAATCAGTTAATTGCAGAAGAAGATGAATGAGACCTCATAACATATACAAGGTGTTAACGTGTACAAGAAGATATACAGTGCACTAATTACTTATCTTTCGATGCTAAAGATCTAGAAAACAAAAATTCAGTCCAACTTAATTTCTGTTGATGTTGAGAACAAGGACTAATACTTCTTACTAGGGTAATAATATAGAAAATAGTATCATGCATTAAAAGTGCACAAAATTTATGGAGCAATGGCAGTGACATCAAACAATTCAGCGTGAGGGGGCATAAGAGTCACAACACAACATAAAAATCAGTTTACAAGAACACCGAATTACCAATGGAGAAGTAAATATCAGAGAGAAAGACAAGTGTAATGATATTGTATTAACATCTAATGCAACATCAGTCAACATCAAGCATGGTCTAGTATAATTAACATCTAAGACACTCGAAACAAGTAGTATCAATACTCTCACATGCCATTCAAAGTGACATTAAGATCTAATGAACATATTATTAAATCTAATAGAAGTTTTTTCTAGAACAACAATATCAGTTCTCCCATCAGTTAGAGAAGTTTAAATTGCATCAAGATTGTAACTTGTCATAAACATTCTATCACCCATACACATGTCTACTCTGAAGTCCAACCAATCTGATCTAAGATGAAACAAGCAAGAAGAAGAGATGGAGCATAAAGGAATCAATGCTTTAAACTTACAGCTACTGTTCTTGACCCGAATCTGCTTGTTGACGGTCAAGCTATCCACCACCAAGCTATTGGAAA
Source organism: Musa acuminata AAA Group (assembly GCF_036884655.1). NCBI lineage: Eukaryota > Viridiplantae > Streptophyta > Magnoliopsida > Zingiberales > Musaceae > Musa > Musa acuminata. Next base: position 24,032,526 of record NC_088350.1, read on the forward strand.
CAGAGTCCATACAAAGTTGTTAGCAAACATAGAACACTCGAACGCTATATGCACATAAATAAAGGATGAAATGCAACGTAATCCATACAAAGTACAAGATAGTAAAGCTATGAAGCGGTGGCGGCTGAGGAAGGGAGGGAGGGAGGGACTGCCTGAGAAAGACAGGAAAAGGAGAAGAAGAAAGGGGTTGTGCTGCCGGTGAAAGGAGTAGCGTCAGTTGTTAGGAAAGGGAGATGATAGAAGGGAAGTGGGGAAAGCACAGCGGGAAAGGGAGGAGGGAAGAGATCGAGAGAGCGTAAGGGGGAGGTGTTGGGGCGTCGATCACCAACCGTCGCCAATCGTATCTTTGGAGAGAGTCGCTGGCTGTAGAAGCAGAGATCGTCTCTTCGTGCTAAGGGCTTGGAGATTCAATTCCTCCGTTGGGGTTTAGATCGAACAGATAGATTTAATATCAGTCGTAGGATTTAACAAGTCTCAGATCGTTCATAATCTACGGTACAGATCATAATTCATATAATTATATATATAATCATATATATATATATATGATTATATATATAATTATATGAATTATGGTTGACTGGGAGAAATGTGAGATCGCACGGAAGCCCTCAGTCTGGTCCATTTCATGGCCCAATAGGCTGCCACTAGTAAAATAGCATTATTAATCCGACATCCCATAAAACCAAATCCCAAATAATTGAATTATATTTACGTGTTGTATATTAATCTAAAATATTTTAATCATTCCATAAAATTGAAAACAATATGATTGATTGTGACAGAAGCAGAAAAGAGAAGCAGATTTGGATTATTGCATCTATATCTGCATCTTGACAAACAGCAACGCCATTTCCATGGGTTACATCAGTTGGAGATTGTTCGAAAGCGAAAACGAGTACAACAACTGCACGATGAATGAAGGATCTTCCTCTTCCTACCTACGCACGCTAAGAACGCCTGCTTCCATCTGCACGTTTCGCATCATTCGACGCTCTCCAGGTAGGGTTCTTATACTGTGTAATGCTGCTGGATGTTGTCGATGTCAAGCCCTTTGAGCTTGAACACCGATTCCACGTGTCCCTTTAGAGTGTGCAGCTCACGCAGCCTGCAAATGACCATGAACATGGGAGGCGTCAGCATCATGCTGAGGTTTTCCGACTCTATTACTCTGCACATGCTCGTACCTTGCAATCTCAGCTCGCCGTTTGGCTTGCTCAGCAATCTCTGAAAGTTCTCGGTAGCTGCTCTTCTCTGGGAAGAGGTTGGCAGTGTCAGGGGGTTGGAGTCCATGCAGAGTTCTCTGTGCCATAGCCCACTGAGCTTCCCTCTCTTCCCGACCGTAATCCTTCTTGGTAGTGAAGGCGGTCTGCAAATTTGGACAAGTTTGGCAACAACGAAGGGACACAATATAGATTAAACAGCAGCTTCAAATACAAATCGAGAAATTTTAGTACCTTGTTCTCGAGGAGGTTATCCCAAGCTTTTCCACTGAGAACGTAGCGGATAGCGAACTTGAACCAGTCAAGAGGGAAGAAGAAAACGATGCTGTAAAGCCAGATAACTCCAGCCCATCCCCAGCCGATTCCTTTGATCCTTGCAAAGCCCCAGTTAGCATAGACAGCTAAAAGAGTTGCAACCTGCAAGGAGTTCAGACACACGGATGATCAAAATTGGTTCCAGAAAATAATACATTTAGAATATGATGCATTTGCATCACACACAAGTATCAAAGCTTTCTTTGGCCTCTCATGCAAGGTGGAAAATTCTGCACTTTTCCCCTCATCGCTATACTACACATGGTGCTCCTCAATCAAAGAAAATATGATTTCACACTAAGGAATCTTAAGATACATCTTGTGACAAAAAGGCTGCGCAGTAAGATATAATCCTCTTACAAAGGCATCAAAAGAGATTAATGTTCTGAAAAAAGATGCATGGAAAAAAATAAAAACTTACAAGCTGAGCAATTATGAAAGCGGTGACTAAGAGAAGCCCAGGGCGTTCAATAAAACACCAGCCGCGTGATCGAGTGACGAAAATAAGTGCCTGGCTAACGATACTGACTTGGAGGTACAAAGCCGACATCATCTCATCATCACTATGCCTCAGCGATCTCACCTTAAACTTATCCTGCCAAGATATACCAAAAGATCATGTTATACTTACCATTTATTTCCAGTGACTGCTGTATCAGAAGCAAATTTCACATTGCATACTTCTGCATAGCTATAATAAAACTTTATTCATCATTTTATTCTCAAGTGGGACGAGGATGAAGAAGATTACTTACAGAGAAGAAGTCAGTTTCTTTCATGGCCCAGAAGAAAATAACAGTCATCAACGCCAAATAACTGCCAAAAACAATGCCAGTAGCAAATATCTCTTTCAGCTTCCAACTATCTGGCATTGGAGATGGCTTCACGCGGTCCTTGGAGATTGTCATGATTGTACCTGTAATACCAAAATGGCAACAGAAATTCTGATTAGAAACAAGAAGAGAATGAAACAAGCTATGATTGTCGTCTAAACTTACCATCATTTAGAATGGCAATGATCAAAACCATGAAAGGTGAGAAGTCAAATTTCCATATTAGTGCAATAAGCATAAAACCGAGCTGCAAGGATTTAGAGCTAATCAGAACCAAACATAAAGAGAAGGACATAATGAATCAGGAAAACGAAAAATTATATGCTCCATGGTGGCAATGTAAAATACTTACCACAATACGAATGGTGATGGAGACGGCATAAATCTGCAGGGGAACAAGATCATAAAGCCAAGTCAGAGTGATGTAAAAACCACGATGAGAATTAAAGGTGCTATATCATTGATTGATCGGTACAGACTGTGTAGTTCTTCATCCTCTGGAAAATAGCTCGGCTGGTGAGCACAGCACTGATGATCACACTAAGCCCAGGCTCGGTCAGGACAATGTCAGAAGCACCTCTGGCGGCATCTGTGGCATCAGCAACGGCAATTCCAATATCAGCTTTCTTCAAGGCAGGGGCATCATTAACTCCATCCCCCGTCATTCCACAAATGTGCTTCCGCTCCTGCAACTTCTTCACAATTTCATACTTGTGTTCTGTTCAGGATGAAAGAAGATTGATATGTTGCCCGAGATCGAGAATCACAACTGTCATTCCGGTAAAAATGAAATGGTCAAGCCTACCCGGAAATACTCCTGCAAACCCATCTGCCTTCTCTATCAGTTCATCTACGGGAAGTGCAGCAATTGATGCATCTTTATTTTGGCCAAGCAATGAAGAGGAAGGGTACATATTGGTTCCCATTCCAAGCCTTCGACCTGTCTCCTTGGCTATAGCGAGTTGATCACCTGAGGATAGAACAATTATGTTAGGAGAAGTATACTAAACAAGTTGATATAATGATAATCAAGAAAAAGTAGATACCAGTAATCATCTTCACATTGACACCAAGGTTGAGAGCTCTGCGAATTGTTTCTGCACTGTCATGCCTTGGGGGATCAAATAGAGGTAACAGTCCAACGAATTGCCATGGCGCCCCTGGGCTCTCCTTGTGCCTCTCTGGAACTTCCTGCAGCACAGGCAAAAATTTGTTGTGAGTCTTGCGGAATCGACTCCGATGTCATTTTGAATAGCCGGAAGAAAAAGTAAACCTGTCTTGCAACAGCTAGTGATCGCAACCCACGTTCAGCAAACTTGTCAATAATAGCATGAACCTTCTTCCTGACATCTTCCTTGCAGTTGCAGAGGGTAACGATCTAATCCGATTGGAGAAGTTAATCATAGAACCAATAAGATTACTTTGAGAAGCAAAGGCTAATAAGACGATACCAAGAACCAATTACCTGCTCTGGAGCACCTTTGCTCACACGATGCCAGGAGCCATTAGCATCAATATAGGTAAGAGCAGTTCTTTTGTCGACAGGGTTGAAGGGGAGAAAATGTACTTCCCTTATACCTGCCCTCGCCTGTACATTAGACAGTAGAGGTCAAAACCAGCATAGTCAACTAGAAAGTGTGAGCAGTAGACACATCAACCACATCCATCGACTGACCTCCTTTGGGTCTGCAAGCATCCCGACCATGGCTGCATCGATAGCATCCTGATTCTCCGTCCTCGAGGCTCTTGCTGCCAACAAGACCACATACTCCTTATCCACACCCTTCGCAAAGACCTCAATGAGGTTCTTGTCAACGCTCAGTTTGTTAAGCGTCAGTGTGCCGGTCTTGTCACTGCAGAGAACGTCCATGCCAGCCATCTCCTCTATTGCGGTCATCCTCTTTGTGATGGCACCTTGCTCGGATAGCCTGTGCGACCCAATAGCCATGGTCACCGACAGGACGGTGGGCATAGCGATCGGTATACCTCCGATCAAGAGAACCAAGAGATTGTCGATCCCATCCCTGTATCTTCTATGCTGGATCGGGTACATGACGATTATCTCGACGATCATTCCCACCGCGATGGAGCAGATGCAGAAGTTACCGATGGCCGTGAGGACCTTCTGGAAATGGCCAACCTGGTTTGTACTGTCGACGAGGTGGGCTGCCTTTCCGAAGAAAGTGTGCACACCGGTGGCAATGACAACAGCCTCGATCTCGCCCTGTTTGCATGTCGACCCAGAGAACACCTCGTCTCCCGGATTCTTAGTGACGGGGAGCGACTCTCCGGTCAACGCAGACTGGTCGATCTTTAGAGGATCCCCGTCGAGGAGGCGCGCATCAGCTGGGACGATATCTCCGAGTTTAATGCTGATAATGTCACCAGGAACCAGAATGGCTGCGTCCTCTTCACTCCAGCGGCCATCTCTGAGCACCTGCAGCCGTCAAATCAACAGGATGGATGAACGAGAAGAAAAACCAGAGAGAGCTCATTACGTTAACATCATATGTAAAAAGGTCGTCTTTTCAAACCAGTCCATACCTTTGTTTTCGGGGCGAGACCAGCCATTAGGGCGGCCGCAGCATTGCCTGCGTTGTTCTCTTCGATGAAACTGATGGTGGAGTTGATCACGAGCAACACGACGATCCCGACGAAGTCTTGCCAGTCGGGGGGCTTCCCACCACCGTTGGCCAAGGCGATGGCCATGACAGCGGCCATCTCCATCACCCACGAAAGGGGATTCCACATGAAGCCCAAAAACTTGAGGATTTTGCTCTCCTGCAGATCAGAAAAAACTCGTTCAGCTCTCAGTTCGAGGAACATGAACTCAATAGCAGAGAGTAAAATTTCGACCTTTTTCTCTTCGAGTTTGTTGGGGCCAAAGATTTGAAGCCGGTTGGCTCCTTCCGCTGACGAGAGACCTTCCCTCGTACATTTCAGCTGCTCGAAAACCTCGTCGACCGGAATCCGTTCCTGAGATCGAAGGAAAAGAAGTCATCGACCAAAATCGAAACAAAAGATCCAAAACAAAAAAAAAAAGTGAATTTTCCGTAATAATTATTTGGCAAAAGTTCTCAAGACAAAATCGCGTCATCCAACAGCAGAAAGCCTCTTAATTTACCTATCTTTTCCAGACCCTCTAAACCTGACCGATACGGAACTGTAAACGACTCCACGGAATCGTCCATTGCAGACGTCCAAAAAAGAATAATCTCAAATAATGGCCCATCCTGTCTTAATTGTGGGACGGTGGCTTTCGACGTACGAAACAAAGAACATAACGTTGATCGAGGATCGAACGGGGAGTCGGGTAAGATCATATCTCGAGAACAAGAAAAGAGATTATTTCCAAGATATTGGGCGAAACCTCGGAAAAAATCAAGTTTGAAATTTTTTTACTGAACGTTTTAACTTAAAAAATTCTGTATTAATCACATAAAAAAACTATTTTATCCCTACATTCGCGGGACCGACATCGCCACCACGACGGGTCGCAGGCACGGGTGTGGGCGCCCACACTAGTCCGAGCAGCCCTCGCCAAACACAAGGCCCTGTGCGCGGGGAAAAGTGACCGACGAGACAACCTATGTGCGAAGGCACAGGCAGCCAATGAGACCTGCCCTGATGAGGAGGGGAGCGATCGACAGAGCCACCTCGTGCACAGAAACACTGGCGATAAGAAAGGAGAGGGGACGGGGCCACCAACAGAGCTAGCCGTACACGAAGTCGTACGTGATCAGAAAGGCAATCGGTGGGGCGAAGGGTGGCGGCCAACGAGGTGAATGGCGATACCAAGGATAGGATGATCATTCAAAAAAATAATATCTGAAAGGGATTTAAAATTACGATACTCTACGAAAAATTTAGATTTTTTTTCTAAAAATTCGCCCGAATATAATTGGGAACCGCAATTAGCACTGACATGTGAGTTCAAAGGTGTCAGCGGAGAGACGGACGAGCGGACTGTCTAGAACGAACTGGAGTACTTGAAATCTCCGGATTCCAAACGAGGAGCAGCAGAGTAACAGTGAAAGTTCTCTTTTTATCTTACTAACTTATTCAAAGAGTGAGAGAAGAGTCCCAGAAGTGAAATCAAACCATGAAATCTTAACAAATATTACCGTATTTTCGTGTCTTGATCGAAGGAGGAGAAGAAATTGGAAATCTCAAAGGAAGAACACAAGAGCGGATACAAGATTTCAAACTATATGAACTCAAATGACGTATGTTTGGAAAGACATAAAAAAAGGGGGGAAAATCGATGCAAAGATGATAATAAATAAAACAAATCGTTGAGAGTTTGTCGGAATCTGAAATAGAATATTAAGTCAAACAAATTCATTAATACGGTCGAATACGGAGAGTAACCTTACGATAACAACAGATCTGCAGAAATGAGAAAGAAATCCTTCTTCGTAATCAGAAGCAAGGAAACATCATCTAATCGTTACAGGGAAAGAAACAGAGAGAAAAAGATAAAAAAACTCTGTAAATAGCCCATATACGACCTAAAATGACACCGAAAGCTACCGAGCGAACCACCGAGAGAGAGAAGAGGGGGAGTAAGAGTCGCTCACCAGATCCACGGTCTCGTTCTTGATCTCTTCCAAGCTGATCGCCTTGTCCCCGGCCATCTCTCCTCCCACCACGACGTACGCGCACCGACCACGAGGAGAAACGCTACAACAACAACCGCCCCACGAGAAGAAACCCTACGACGTCGAAGAAGCCACCATTACCCAAAGCCCTCGCGCACGAGCGATCTCTCCCTCTCGCTCACTCCCTCCCTCAACTTCACAGAGGAGATGCGAAGCGGACAGAGGAGAGAGAGAAGGGAAACTTCCGCTTATGGTGAAGTGGAGCGAACTCCGACGCTGCCTTTTATACTCCTTCCCGACCCCAAAATTGGCGGGCCCCGCCGCTTGCCTTGTTTTACCTGCTGACCTGTCGGTGACCCGCGGCGCCCTTCCTCGAGGGGCGCACCGCCACCTATCGGTAAAATCGCATCCTCCTTCCCCGCACGGATTGTTTTCTGCGACCGTAACTCAACCGTTCAGATCAACTTGACCTAAAATCAACGGTTGTGATATTCTATACATATTACGCAAAGCGAACACATTCACGGGATTTGGTACAAGGAAAATTAATTAGAGGAAATAAAGCGGGCCGACCCTACGCGGCGGGTGGGCCGGAGGGCAAGCGAGGCCACGTGGTGCCGCCGCGTTGGTCTTCGGTTGGGGGCCAGACCTATAGGCTGGTATTTGACTTCGAGAGGTGGCGCGGTCGCGTGCGAGTATAGAAGTGGCGGTTCGGCGAGTAAGAAATCATGCAATAATTGCGACGGTCTCCTCGACAGGGAGACGTCTGAGACGTTCATGGGAGGGCGGTCCGCCGTCTCGCGCCGAATCAGAGCCGTTGATTCGTCAGGGTGAGCCGGGCGTCGTCCGATCGTCCCGCATTAAGTATCAACTCGATGCTCGATGTATGTTGTTGTTATTATTATTATTGCCGTCATTAATGTTATTTTGGAACACTAATTAAAGATTTCCATGTGATCATGTGTCCATGTTATTGGAATCTGACCCGATACACATGGAGCCGGGTCCCACCCTTTTTATTTAATAGGAAAAAAAGTCATCTTGAGACCACATTTAAATACAAGTTTCAACATCACATATCAATAGTTGGAAATAAGGAAATGGGGGCAATGTAGCTAGCATATATTATGTTGAATGTTTCTTCTTTTTATGAGCAAATGTGATCTACCGACCACAAATGTGCCCATCATACCTTTTTGAAATATGTGAAATTTACATATTTTAGGTATTTAATAAAAAAATTTACATAATATAGTGCTGATGATATTGATGATGATGATGATGATGATGAGAACATCATACCATATATATATATGGACACATTCCAAACCGGAAATGAGGCAATTATTATGTGATCCATATAAGATACTGAATTGGTATGCATCTATCTCTAAGCTTTATATGTGTAGTCTTAAAGATTGCCCTTCCAAAGGATGGCAGCGTCCACAAATGTCCTAATCGACTATAGACTGAAGAAAGGCCATCCTCATCTTCTTCCAAATTCTATGTATGAGCCAAAGGTCATCTTCTTTTTGTTATTAGATAAGAAGAGCCAAAGGGCATCTTGAGAAGATTAGACCAGGATATAAGACAAGGTCAAAATATATTTTATATTATGTTGCTTAGCATATATACATATAATTAATAGCTTGCAAATGTGACCGATGCATTGATGGGCAACGTGCATGAAATGAGGTATGATGATGATGATATTGATACGATTAATGTTTTGAAATGTTTAATCGGATTAGCCACCATTATTGAAATGTTTATAGGGACGCGTGCCAATTGAATGAGGGTCTCGTTCTTTCTTCTCTTCGATGCATGACACGCCGTTCAAGGACAATGGAGAACTTTGATCTTTAAACTCACCGACGGTGTTCGGCTCTCAATCCGTCAAGTCCCATGTGCGCCGCTGAAACCCGGAGTAGGGATCTGGTCAGTCGCGGTAGGCATAATTCGTAGTTTACTCGTGTCCTTTGTTTGATGCCAGCACAAGCGCTTTGACCCTGGTCGCAAGTCAAAGTTAGGCAATCCAGTGGTCAACGTCTGCGTGAATCCGAGAAAGGTCGTGGGATATTCACTTTCTACGTTTTGTGACAGATCCTCTTCGATGCAGATAGGTCGCACAGTTCATGGCTTCTCACTGCTGCAGCATGAGAGAGGATGCGTCTTCTCCATCTTGGACCGTAGTTATCACTTGCAAGCAGCATGAGACAAAAGGCAAGCGAGATCCATGCTTCCACGGCTATCACCATCGCAGGAAATCTGCATCGTCGACACTCGAAGGTCTGATGCATCACTCATGTGGCTGCTGAAAGCAAGAAAGAGGATTAGAATAACTCCATCTTCATCCTGGCATAATGTGTCGCAAAGGTTCTTCACCGCTCCACTGCTTTAAGCTCATGTACATCATATGGCAGGTTGAACAAGACCTGGGGCAGGTGATGAGCATGCCTGTTCATGCAGGCAAAGGCTGCCTACTCTTCAGTGGTGTGTGAGTCAGGCAACACCCACTTTAAGCAACAAAGGGTGTTGTTTAAACCCTTGGCAGAGTTGGAACTGTGACAGGAAAATTAGAAGGTGCAAGTCCTCTGCGAAGAAGCCACCAACCGGCAAGGGTTTGAACTTACAATAGAGGAAGGGATGCCTCTTCCTGAAACAAGCAGAATCATGATCATGTAGATGAACTCTCTCATCAAGGACATAGTAGTAGTTGTAGGTTATAACTTTTTTCTAAGATAAACAAAGTTTTGTTCTACTATGATACATGATTGAATGGTGCCTTTTCTTTATGATGCAATGCAAGCTCAATCATCTTTTGGTATGAAGCCTTTCTGTATCATCACTTGGATTACATTAGCTGAAAGGATGCCTTCGGTCGTACAGAAATGAAGCAGCATCATGCTCTCTCTCTCACTCTCTTTCTTTCTCTGTGTGCAGACCAAATGGGCTGAGTAATTTATTCATTGCACAAACATAAAGTGCAGAATATGAGACGTTGAACCTAAAAGAAGATATCTTCATGATTTGTCAGATACCAAAGAGTACGCATCTTAATAATATCAGAAGCACTAGATGACATAGACACTCCACTCAACCAAAATGAGTGGTGCATGCTATGGCAGTACAAGCTGAATCAGAATACCAACCTGTGAACCTCAATGAAACTCTTCTCCTAAAACCACCTTTTGACCTCACAAAAGACCAGCAGCACCAGACACAATAAATGAAAAGTGGGTGGGAGAAAAAGAGAAAAAGAAGCTTGGCCAAATCATCTAATCCAAACACATTTACCTCTTTTCACCCACTGGGGGTGCATCTCCTCTGCTGGTGTACTAATTGGCTTCATTGCTTGCCAAACAAATGAAGGAGAAGGCTGCTTTCTTTCTCATGCATTTGAAACTGTGAGAACAAGTTGTCAACATGGATGATTTATGCCCCACGTATCTATCTTTATCAGCTGATCTGGTAGCAATACTTCTAGACAGCATCTTTGAAATATTTTTTATGTACTCAACTTAACATCAACAACATAAAAAAAACTCTATGGTGATACTGTGTACCTCAATCAGCTGAACATTATGTTATGCATCAAAATGATATCAGATAGTGATTCATGTAAATCCATTGCATTCTGGTGAATGGGGACAGCACATGTCAAGCATCAAAGGTCCTTGTTAATATGGTGCAGAAAAATCTTGTAGCCCAAAGGCAAAAAGAACTGTGATATCAGTCACTGCATGCTATTGAGTCCTTTGTGCTCATTGGCACATCAACTTGAGGTTGACAGCCAAATAAGAAGCGTGCTAGTAATGTAGTTAGCTGTTGCTGACAAGCCATGAGCAGACTCTTAAATGTTGTGGAAAAAGCCTGCCAGTATGCAACTGTTCCAAAATCCATGATGCTCTGAAACCATTCCTGGCAAGTACAGATGCTACAAAAGAACAAGATGCGGGGATGATGACACTCCAATACCAAAATCATAAACCACCATCACCAAAAATTACAATTCAGGAGAGGAACACATAAACACAAGATTGGAAGTGCATTTTATGACCAAAAAAAAAAAAACTGGAAAGCTAATACTGAAAGTAGCTCATATGCTTTAGCTGTGAACTTGATCCATAAAATCCATATGTTATGTTTATAACAGAAGATGATGATATGTTATTAATGGAGCCAACCACCGCCAAGAGACTTATTCAAGTTCTATCCATATCCACATCTTCGGAAGGACTGAGACTATGCAAATTAAAAGTCTTCACATGAATTAGTAGTGTTAGAAGTAAAAGCTTTGCAGAAGAGAAAGCAAGCTCTGGTGGCTTAGACCTGTTCACTTAGTGAGAAGAATACCTTGAGAAAAGTTGCCTTGGCATTCAGTGTTTGTGGTGCAAGGCCCCAGTAGATGGAATTAATGGGGCAATGAAATAAAATAATGTCTTATACTAGCTTTAGATATGCAACACCCATTTCCTGTTTGGTCTTTCCTCTCAAATCCAAGCACCTTGGGAACCTGTAAAGTCATCAAAGGCATCACTTGTAGGACTGGCCTTGTGTAGCCACAAGAGAAAAAGAGAAAAGATACAATGCTTTGTTATGCTTCCCCTATATCATTCCTCCCACTTTTTGCCATATTGTACTATTGGGGAATCTTGGACTGGCCAACCTTGCATGCATATCTATCTATACCCTGTCTTCCTGTTTCACCTTATCTTAGTACTAGAAGTTTGTAGAATATGAGTTGAGAAGGGCAATTTGGTATGCGCAATCACCATATCAGGTAGTTCAAACACAACCAATATAGTTCAAGTGCTACACTGGTACACAGACAAGCACAAGACCTAATTTACACAGCCTATTATCTTGCGTGCACTTCAAACCTACATGAATTAAAGGTGAAATTGTGCACTGAAATGATATTGTATTTTTCAGGAACATCAGATAATGGTCACCTTAATTGGAACTAGGGAGAAAGACAAACCACTGTGCAGCCTCATTTACTAAATACTAGTAATGTAGATCATAGATTGACAAACACAAGTGCATCAAATAGAAGTCACAAGAAATGCGATACCCAAACTCTGTTGCTCTTCAATAATCTCAAACTTTCATGGAAGTGAACTTAACAACATTGCTGTCTAGTGCACCAGATAAAGACCAAACCATCATCTGAATGATTCTTACAACTAAACCTTGTTCCAGCAATTCTCCAATTGTCCCCAGAAAATGGTAGAATTGCTGAAGCATATGTGATATATTTTGAGTAAAGAGAAAGAAAAGGTGATAACAAAATAGTCACAATGATTCGGCACTAAAAATGCTACCCTGTCATACCTTATATAAACTTGGGTTGAAATTTATGTGTTGCTTGTACTTTCTTCTTTCTAACATTTATAATGCATGGGGGAAACTTTATACAACATTGAGACTCAGGGCATGCTGCTGTACCTATAGTGTGGAATCTTCTACATAGGTGGTGTTCACCCAATTTAAAAAACAGTGGGAAACTAACCATATAACACCCTTTTGGTTTTGATCAGGGACTGCCTCTTGTACAGTTGCCAGTAAACTCAAGCTAAACAGGACATCCTTCTCCTGTATTGCCCTTTTGGACTGATTTACTTGATGGTCTAAGCAGACCTCAAAGGATGTAATTAGCTATCTCTTCATTTTGAGATATCCAAATGGTGATTCAAAATCAGGTTATCTAAAACTAGTCAATGGCCAGAAACAATTATCTCCAGTGAAGTGGTTGAATTTGTTTAATGATGAACTTTCCTGCTTGCCTACCAATGTGTGCAAAGCATCTGCAATAAGTCTAAAGAAATTATGGCATGCAATGAAGAGGCCCATGTCCAGAAGAAGTGTTAATATGAAATGTTATGTTAGAAGTGTATACAAGAAAATTGTAAAATTTTGAAGGCAGTACAAAAGGAAACAACTACCTTTCAGGGCATATGTGCAAAATATTGGTAAGTATACTACATATACCTCAGGTAACAAGCAGATATAACATAATTATGAAGTATATGACAATATTTGTGCATTTTGATATGAGGCATAATTTCCTCAATCAACACTTTACAGTAGCAAAAAAAGAAAAAAAACAGATGCATGTACCTCAATAATGTTAGACAATTATGCAATTAAATAGGTAACTCTTCAGACAGTATACGTTGAAAGGCAAACAATAGGTAAAAACAATTGAATACATGAAAAAAGCATACTGTAAACTTCTAGAGTTCTTACATGATGGAAAAAATAGCTAGCTGCTCCGAGGGGGTGGTTGTTGTTTAGAAATGGAAAACAGTAGGTAGATGGAAGAGTAGATAGAAAAGTCAGCTACCAATATATTGCTTCCTTCCTCGCCTAGAGCTATACTCATGGTGCCGCCAAGCCTACATCATTGAAATTCTGCTCCTAAACATACAGCTTAAACATCACCCAGTTGAACCAAAATGCTCCGCAAAGGCAAAGCTTACAGTCTATGTTCTCTATGCTCTTCAAGTAATCTTCAGGAAAAAAAAAGAAAACATAATTTCACTACCATGCTTTCACGAAAAGGAAACCTCACCTCTATGTGATATGGAAACTATAACTAGAAAAATAAGTCATCCTATGCATAAAGAACATGTATTTCTACTTTAATCTTTTAAATGAAAAGCCTATAACTAAGTTGCTTCAGAAACCCATGATTCTAAATGTTGCAACATTAATTACAGAAGCAATTAATCTGCATGAAGTTTCTGAAATACAATGGACAAATGACAAAATTGTGATAGAATTAATCGGTATAAGAAATGAGTGATATTTTGACCCAAATACAGGCAAGACTATATAACATTAAAGGAACTCCATTTAAATATCAACAAACACTGGCAGCCTATCATATGGATGTTAAAGTGATCCTCATAAACTGGGGTGACCCACTACCAGAATATGCAAACAGCAATGGTGGAGCACGGATCAATGCCGAGACTTATTCTCTTCTACCCGGAGAGTTAGCTTATTCACTGATTGCTCAGAAAAAGATGAATCCATATTTAAGATCCCAGACACAAACTCCATAGCCTCCTCATATCTCTTGGCTTTACAGTAACCATCAACAATTATCCTGTAGGTTAGTTCATCAGGCCTGCAGTTATGCTGTATCATGTAGCTAATAACATCATCAGCTTCTTTGAACATGTCCTTGCTCACATAACCAGAAATGAAGGTGTTGTAAGTGACCATGCAAGGGGTAACTCCTTTAGCCATCATGTCTGATAGAATCCTTAGGGCCTCAGTCATGAGACCTTGCTTGCAAAATCCATTAATTACAGTGTTGTAGGACACTACATCAGGCTTTAGTCCTGACTTTTCAAGTTGCTTGAGTATGTCTTCTGCTTCCCAACACTCTCCACCTCTTGCATACATGTTCATAATATTATTATGAGTTATGAGATCAGGTCGCAATCCAAACTGATGAATCAAGTCAAACATCTCACGAGCACGATCGTACATCCCATTCTTTGCATAAATTGAAAGCATAGAATTAAGGATTACCAAGTCAGGCTTGTAACCATTCCTCTTCAGCTCCTCAAAAGCCTTCTCTGTGCCATTTAGCATTCTACACTTGAAGTTGACAATAATAAGTGTTCTTAAAATCACCCAGCTGGGAAATATTTTATCATCATAAACTTCTTCTTCAATTGCCTGTATCCCTTTTATATGCCTTCCTTTAGCATAAGTTTGAAGCAACAAAGAGTATGAAAGTTCATTAGGCTTGAAGCCCTTCTTCTTCATATCTAATATGACAGACTCCGCAGCTATCCAATCACCTTTCCTAGCTATTGCATTCAAGAGTGCATTGTATGTAGTGGTACAAGGACTAAAACCTGCCTTGACCATCTCATCATACATCTGCAAAGCTTGGGTGCTAGACCCACACCGGCCATATGCAGCAATCAAGGTGTTGAAGGTATCCCTGTCCGGCTCAACTCCTGATTTCTTCATCTCATCAAATACTTGGCTGACATAATTCTCCATTCCCCTCTTCCCGCACATAGCCAACATTGTGTTCCATGTGACCCTATTTGGGACACAACCATTAGACTTCATGTCGGAGAGTATGTCCAACATCTCCCCTGTCCTTGATTTCTTTCCAAGCATTCCAAGAATCGTATTGTATGTACAAGTATTAGGAACACAACCCAACTTCTTCATCCGATCAAACAAAGCCAAAGCTTCATCCTCTTTTCCCGCCTTTCCATATCCGCTAATCACAGTGGTGTAGGTAACAGAATTAGGCATGATTCCTTTACTAGCCATTGTGTCTAATACTGCTGCCCCTTCTTCATAAAAGCCAGCTCTAGCATAGGTCGCCACGAGCTCATTGTAGGTAACTGCATCTGCTGGGCAGTTATTGTCCTCCATTTCCTTCAATACCCCCATGGCCGCCGGATACTTTCCAGCTTTACCATACACCTGGAGCAGTGAATTGTATGCGACGGTGCCTGGAACATAGCCCTGCAGCTTCAATTGTTCAAAAAACATGGAAGCCTCCTCCAACAAACCTTCCCTTCCGCAGGCTGATATGACAGTGCTACAGGTGAACTCATCAATACCCACATTTCTGCTATTCATTTCATCCAAAATTTCCAAAATTTTACTCCAAGACCGCCCCATACGGCCATATACATCAAGAATCACATTGTAGGTGACCAAGGTAGGCGATAACCCTTTGGCTTTGATCTGCTTAAACAACGCGACCGCTTTGCGGTACTTGCCAGTCCGAGACAAGGCATGAAGCAGGGTAGTGTAAGCGCGGATATCAAGGCAGTATTCCTCCAGAGGAATAGAGTCGAACAGCTTCGAGGCGATCGAGTGCTGCGAATGCCTACCCAACGCCCTGATCACCACCTCGATCGCCGGGGCGTCTAACCTGGATCCCTCCGCATTGGAACCGGATCCAGCCCATTCAAACAAGGCGAGAGCCTTCTCCCAGTTGCCCAAGATCTCGAGCGCCTTCAGGAGGCTGACCCAATCCACGCCAAAAATCTCATCTTTTTTGGATTCCAGCAGGGACACCAAATCAAGAGGAGGCTGTTCGACGATGGATCTAAGCAAAGACTTGCCTGCGCCGGAAAGGAAGCCGAGGCGAGGGTCCCGCAGGAACAGAACACCATTTTCGCTGCCGGCGAGCCGTGGGCGCGACGCCGGAGGTGCCTTTTCGCGGTGAATTGTGGTCGAAGCGAGGCGCAAAGAAGGAAAGTTGGGATTTTTATTGGTTGGTTGAGGTGGGTGGAGAGCGGTGGAGGTCTCTTGAGTGAGATGCTGGAGATGGTGCAGGAGGGAGTCCAAGGGGACGGAATGAGAAGGAGGAGGTGGTGGTGGGTTGAACTTTGGATGGTTGGTCGAGGGTTTTCTCGGCGTTTTCGATGTCTGTGTTGGGAAAGCTGGACGGCTTGAGAAGAGAGCTCCCTCCATTGAGAGAGTGAGAGAGGAGATGCAGCGTAGAGATGTGGTTTGGGGTGGATTGGGAGCAATCTGAAACGAAGTCCAATCTGACATGGTTGGTCGACATCCAACCATCCATCATCCCTCGTCCCCTTCATTTCCAATGTTGAAGGGAACAGAAACATTTCTATCTTTTTCTCTCTCCACAATCTTTCAGGGTGTTAGACTGTTCTCCCTCTACAGTCGTTCTAGTGTAATATATTAAGAAAAATATTATTAAATAATAATAATAATAAAATTATCATGATCCTTTATCATAATTTTAAATCATAAAATTTATGTCATGATTCTATCGTGATCTCAATGTGATCGCATAAATAAAATAATTTAATAAATATTATATATTTATTATTGATTGAAAAAAATATATGTAATTATTATATTTTCTAATCTCTTTGTCATATAAGAGCCATAATTGTTGAGTTTTTTTTTTCTTCAATCCTCTTTTTATTATTATTGATTAATAGTGCTTCGAAGGTATTACAACTCTTTACTTTAAGGCCTTTTTTTTCTTGTGGTTAAAGGTAGTATGATAATTTTTTGTTACTATATCTCTTGTTTTTTTACTGTGGTTGAAGGTGTAACTCTCTGTATCTCCACCACGAATCTTTTTCTTCTCGACATGATTGATAATACCTATTTAACTAGTTACTCATCTCATATTATCCTAACTCTTTTATTTATAAAAATATTCTTATTTCTATTAATGTTGTAGTCAAAGCTCCTATAAAATTTATATCCATAAATTATATCTCTTGGTATATTCAATTTTATTCTCTTTTAATCTTATGATGATGATAAAAATAAATTAAAATAATATAATTTAGAACCTAAAAAAAAAGATTTCTTAAGCGAATGTACCATTCTTGAAATAAAGCCTTGATTGTAGCCAAAGTAAAGATAGATTTGGATAGTGTAACAATTGTCTGCTCATAAACTCCATCTCTATTTGGCTCCTTCATGAGATGTGCCCCTATATGTTGAGATCCTTCGTAATAAATGAAGTAGGTAAGAATTTAATAAAAATAATTATTAGAAGAATATAATTTAGGGACAAATATTAGGTTCTTCTTCGAATACAAAAAACATTAGAAACTAAAAATGATTTTAAGAAAGAAGAAAGGTTTATAGAACTAATATAAGTTATTTTGAGATATTTGTCATTACCGATATTATCTAAACCATCATAATATAAATTTGGAGATAGATTATTCAAATAAGACATGACATGATGAGAAGCCTCTAAGCTAGTTTGATAAAGGTTGAAAAGATTGAGCAACAAAGTTAGCACGCGGTGGTGGGAAAATAAAAACCAAGTAGGTGGTGTAGCAGGATATAGGATATGTAGAATAAGATGGGTGTGAAAGCTAAAATATCTATCGAATAATAGCTCGAATGAGATGACATTTCTTAACAACATGGCTTTGCAAGTCATATATTTGATAGGTAACTTTGTTGTTGAATTCTTGAACAGATTTATTGATACTTTTATTGTAATATTATTGAATGTTGTCTTCAGAATGATTATTTGAATGGTTGTCTTACTGGTTGTAGAACTTGCCTTTATTGTTGAAATTAGCTTTGTTAATAAAATTGACAATGATAGAAGTACCATCAAAAGGTGATAACTCTCACTTAAGATAAGCTTCATAGTTAGAAAGCTTATCATGAAATTCTTTAAAAGATATAGAACTATCACGAGCATGAATAGTAGCCGAGATCTCTTAACCAAGATCATTTAATATGTAAAAAATAATCTCTTCATCATCAAAAGGTGCATTAGCAAAGCATATCGACTTAAGTTTTGATAGCTTATATATAGTTATAAATAGATTTTGTGCCCTTAGAAAGTTTGAAGAAAGTTGATGAGGTAACTATGAGATTAGTTAACATACATTTTTATTTTTATTGTAGTTAATGATTTGAGAGGAGAGAGGCATTTACAGCACTTCTAAAAAGATGATATGGACGGATCTAAAAATTAAGTATTTAAACCACATAAATGTTACTTTATTTTCATAAAATAATCCCAAAATTTTATTTTTAAGCCTTTTACGATTAACCAAGTCTTTAAAATTTTCAAATGGTGAGCAGCAATATCTAAAGAATATAGTCACAAAACTTGTAGGATGTAAATGAGTTTAAGACTTGTTACAAAATAATTTTATCAACGTCCAAGCCACCATGACATATTTAGCCCAATTGTAAAGCCAACAATAATTCGTTTATGTCTTGTTTTATCTAACAATTGGGTACTTCGATGATAATTGGACATGAATAATATATTTCTTCATGATCATATTTTCAAAGATGTATTCATGAGACAACCTCTATACCTTATTAATTATAATCTCCCTTAGTTCTTTATGGTCTCCAGCATGCCCCTCGTGCTTAGTATCATGAGCTTCAAATATATTTAGTCTCGATTGGATTTTATAATTCTTAATTTGATAATTTAATATTTATTTATTTTTATAATCATATTTTTACTAGTTTATATGGATGACTTAATTATTACTGATACTAAACCAATAATAATTAATTGATTTATTCAGTAGCTTAGTAACAAGTTTTCTAAAGATCTTGGGTTCCTCAACTATTTTCTTGGTGTTTAAGTAATTTACATAGTAAATGGTCTATTTCTTTCTCACTAAAAAAAATATTTATGATCTTTTTTATCACACCAAAATACTTGAAGCTAATATTGTTAATACGCCAATCTCTATAAATATTCCTCTTATCTTATTTGATAGTGCTAATCTTAGCGATGCCATTAAGTATCGTTAAGTTATTGGAAATCTATAGTATTTGATATTTACTTATTTAGATATTACATATACGGTAAATAAATTATCTCAATTTATATATAAGCTTACTTCTAATCATTAGACAACTATTAAATATATTCTTTGGTACTTAAAAGGATACTATTGACCATAACTTATTTCTCCGAAAGGACTCTCCTCTATTGCTTTATATATTTTCATATGTTAATTGGGATGACCGGATATCTACTAGTACGTATTTCTTGGTCACAATCCAATCTCTTGAAGTTTCAAGAAATAACTCTGTATTGTAAGATCTTCTACGGAGGTTGAATATCGAGCGATTGTTTTTATAGCTATTGAACTTTATTAGATTCAATCATTGTTACATGAACTATTTATCACAATTTCTGATCTATATATTGCTACATGATAGTATCAGAGCAACATATTTATGTGCTAATCATATATTTCACTCTCAAATGAGATATAACAATCAACTTTCACTTTCTTTGTGACAAGATTCAAAATGGTGAACCATGTGTCTTTCAAATCTCATCTTCTAGTCAATCTGCACTTGCAGATGCTCTTAAGAAGCTTTTGTTTCACTATCAATTCCTTCTCCTTGGTCTAATATCGATGTTTCGATAGAAGCATCATCTTGTGGAGGTATATTAGAAAAGATATTATTGAGAAAAATAAATCATGATAAAATTATCTTGATCATTTCAATATTTTGATACTATGTTATCATGATTCTCAATCATAAAAATTATAATAATATATTATCATGATTCAATCAATAATAAAGATATTTCATGATTTAGTAAATATTTTATATTCATTATTTATTGAGAAAATTATATAATTATCATATTTTGTAATCTATATAAATTTATATTCACTATCAGTAAAATTTTTAAGAAACTAATTTTTCTCATAATATATGTTGTAATGTGTCAACAATCATAACAGATAGAGAATCAATAATAAGAGAATCAAAGTGACTCCTATACATTAATAAGAGGATCAATCCTATATATTAATAGGAGAACGATCACGGGTTCATGAGACACGAAGATTATTGGGAGGAATTTGATTTCCTATATATATATTAATATGAATAAATGTTAACAGAGGTTAATTTATACAAAGTATTTTGTTAAAATTTAGATCATGATTCGATTTAGATTAAAATCAAATTAACTTGACGGTTCATTAGTTTCAAATTGAATCGAAATCGGTATTTATGATTTTTTTTTAATTTTTTTAATTTTTAATTATATTTTTCATTTTTAATTATTTTATTAAAATTAGAAAAAATTAATGGTTCAAGCTGGAATCGATATCGTTGGAACCAGAATCAATCCTATATGATTTGATTTCGATTCTCAAAAAATCTATTTACATGTCCCAAAAAATCTTATAGATTTATGTAAATTAAAACTCCTATAATCAATTCAAAATGACAAATAATGATTTACCTCTCACCTCTAATTAAAACTCCTACGATCGAGAGCCACGGAAGGCGCGAATTCCACGACTTAAATCATGATTTACGTCTCACCTCCCTTTACATGTACATGTAGAAGCCCCTACAATTTAATTGGGAGAGTAACCGTTCCCCGACTTAAGATTCGATTTAGCTTACCTCTCATCTCAGGCTGATAGTACCGACGCTTTTTGAGACGGCATCTTGAATCGTGAGATATTCGTAACCTAAGTCGCTTGTTAAGACATGGGTGCCGAGATTTTGACCTGGGTGATCGGCACGTCATCTTCCTCCATGGCTGATTCGGCCTCGCTAAATGGCATATTCTTCAAACCATGGTTACTGGTTCGGGTAGGCGGTAAGAGGCCGGTGGTGATTTGGTTAGCGAAAGGTGGTCGACCGATCACACCAATCCTCCGCTCTTCTCCCACCGATCCTCTTCTCTCCCCGCGAACTAACCAGAAGAAGTAATAATCGACCCCTAAGAGAAAGGGAGAGAGAGAGAGAGAGTGTGTGTGTGTGTGTTCTCCATCCATCGAGGGACCCGCTTCGATCTCGGCTCGAAAGGAAACCGCCGGCGGGAAGATGCAGCCGGAGCGGGCGAATCCCTCGCCGCTCGAACTCATCTCGGCGATCCTCACCGGAGGCGAGGGCGCGCCGCCGGATGCGGAGCTGGCGGTGATACTCGCCACCTCCATCGCTGTGCTCCTTGGGTGCACCTTCATCTTCCTCTGGCGGCGGTCGTCCGTGCAGAAGGCGAGCAAGCCGGCTGAGCCGCTGAAGCCCTTGTCGGTGAAGGTAGACCGTGAGCCGGAGGCCGACTACGGGAGGAAGAAGGTCACCATCTTTTTCGGCACGCAGACCGGCACCGCAGAGGGTTTCGCTAAGGTTTGGTATAGTTGGCTTCGGATCTGAATCTGAATCTGAATCTCTATAAACTTAGCTTTTTTTTCTTACCGTGTATTTTGTCCGACTTAGGCGCTTGCGGAGGAGGCAAAAGCTCGATACGATAAAGCCACCTTTAAAGTCGTTGATTTGGTAACGCCCCTTTCACCCCTCCAATTGTTGTTATGATTGAAGCATCCTCATGCGTTTGATTGATCTTTAACGGCTTGCTTTTGACGACTGCGACGTCTGGTAGGACGATTATGCAGCTGATGATGATGAGTATGAGGACAAGTTGAAGAAAGAGCCTCTAGCTTTGTTCTTCTTGGCTACGTCAGTTAGAGCTTCTCTGTCTCCTTGACGTGTTTCTTTCAAATTACACTTTCAGTTGTAGTTTGATCATATTTTGTTTGGAGACTACAGGTATGGAGATGGGGAGCCTACTGATAATGCTGCTCGGTTCTATAAATGGTTTACAGAGGTTGAAGAAACAAAATCCATATCATATTATAGCTCCTTTTTCTGCTGATGTCTAATTGTTGTATTTGGTATCAAAGGGTAAGGAGCATGGAAACTGGTTAGAGAATCTTCAGTATTCTGTGTTTGGTCTAGGCAACAGGCAGTATGAGCATTTCAATAAGGTTTTTATTTGCCATTATTGTAGAAATTTTGAGATCTCAACTGATCCATCCCTCAGCTGACTTATTTTCTTCTGTGGCATAACTCATATTGAAAGGTTGCGAAGGTGGTGGATGAGATCCTCGCTGATCAGGGTAGTCTATTTTATCTAGTTAACCTTGCTATATGGTTGTTTTTTGCATTGTTTTGATTCTCTTGCCACAATCTGCACTTTAGCTTGTAACATAATGATTTTTATAATGTGAAAGCCTTTAGCTTTAATTAGGAAAATATGCCAAGTTCTTGCTGAAACATATAAACTGAATTTAACAAATTTCTGAGCTCAAAGTTGTGCATGTTGATTGCATTCTGATTGGTCCAATTATTCTGATGGGTAAAAGTTCCAGTTCCACATCTGGTTCTAGCATCACAACACTTGAAGTGTTTGAGCTAGTTGTTCTGTCACAGATAAGTGGGCTGGCCTACTGCTTGATGTTCTGGCTTGTATTGTCTAGTTTTATGTTTATTATGTTTTTCTAGCATCCATGTGTTAAATGGATGCTTAATGTATATATTCTTTTTATGATGGTCATGCATACATTGAGTCCTTGTTTTTTGGTGGCTGGTAGATATGGGCAACCGCTGCTGAATCTGATCATGAGTTGTTTAGTTTCACATGCTACTATGTAATGAATGACATCCTTTTGAATGATTTGTTGTTTCCTGATTTTTTTTCAACTTAAGTAAAATTTGATATGTTCTCCACGTTGGATCATGACATGCATCTCTTTTTAGAAATATTATGAACATACGCAAATCTTTTATCTTTGCATTTTCTGTTTCAATGTTTTGATTTTCATGTAAGAGGTCAGTAACCTGGAACATATTGTTGATGAAATCGATTTAGATAACATTGTTTTTTTTTATTTTCATGGTTTTTGTAATTGTCTGTCCTCTATAGCAACGCCATTAACTTTGTGACATTTGCAGACAATACAACACATTAAAGGTGTGTTCATATTCTCATTTAATTTAGGTGCGAAGCGCCTTCTCTCTGTGGGACTTGGAGATGATGATCAATGTATCGAAGATGACTTTAGTGCATGGTACAAATTTCAGCTATATATTCAATAGATATTGCAGTATGTGCTGCATTTTATTTTCTCATGCTGACAACAACTTTACTATTTCAGGAGAGAGCTTCTATGGCCAGAGTTAGATCAGTTGCTTCGGGATGAAGATAATGTTTCTGGTGCATCTACTCCTTATACAGTTGCTATTCCTGAATACAGAGTAGTTTTCATAAACCGTGAAGATGTGGCAAACTTAGAGAAGAGTTGGAGTCTTGCAAATGGTCATGCAGTGCATGACATGCAACATCCATGCAGGTAGTCATTATTTTACTGGCAAGTTCTATTTATCAACACCAGTCTTTGGATGCATAACAAGGC
Source organism: Musa acuminata AAA Group (assembly GCF_036884655.1). Classification (NCBI taxonomy): domain Eukaryota; kingdom Viridiplantae; phylum Streptophyta; class Magnoliopsida; order Zingiberales; family Musaceae; genus Musa; species Musa acuminata. Next base: position 24,056,210 of record NC_088350.1, read on the forward strand.
TGATTTTTGTACATTGTGGACATGCAAGAGCTAATGTGGCTGTGCGTCGGGAGCTCCATACCCCAGCTTCAGATAGGTCCTGCATCCACCTGGAGTTTGGCATTGCTGGCACCGGTCTTGTGTAAGTTTCTTACTCTTCGGTTCTTGGAGGTGTAGTATGCTTCTTATTTCTTTGTTTAAATTAGCTATGTTTGCATCTTTAAGGGGGTATTGCATGGTCTAATTTGTTAATTTAGAAGGTTTCTCCAGATTCCACAAGTATAGATTTATATACATGTCTTCTCTGGATAAAGAAAATCCTGGCACTCTCCTACCAAGTCATGGCAGCCATTGACAAAAGACTTTGTGACCAGATCATGAATAGACATATCTTGTCAATGTGTCTGTGCGAGAAAAGGCTCCTCTTTTCAGTTTTCCTTTCAGTTATCCTGTTGCTATTGATTGCTTCCTTTTCCCTGGTCATATTTCTAGCTGAAATCTGCTGTTCCTTTGTGATGAAATCCTGTGTGCCCTCCCTTAAACATTAGGTACTCCTTTGTCTTGCAAATTCTTTGGTCCTCAATTAACCTTTTTCAAGCTTTGCGGTTCTTTTTGCTTTTCCTTCTGATAAATAGTCATTTCTTGTTTGTGTCCATTTGATTCTCCAAAACATGCTATATAAGTTCAAAAATACGCAACAGAAGTATTTCCCTGTAAGAAAACTGCACTGTGAAGTGCAAAACTGAGACTTTTGCCTCCTGCAAATTGTCACGTTGCTCCCTTGCCTCCTGGTTAAAGAGCAATGGTACCTGTTATGCATTTCCAGGCATATAAGTGCCTTCATTTTTCATGCTTGTACTATATCGTGACTGATTAATTTTACTTAGAAGAATAGCTTAATAATGCTCTGCATACTTTCTTGGCTTTCATTTTTCTATAATACAAAATCTCACTAGTTTTTCTTAACTGTATGGATACAATCTCAGTTGTGTCAGAATTAATAGTTTTTCTTTTATTTATGAATTGAAACACATATATCTATTAGGGTTATATATCATATTTAAGTGTCAGATATAAGATCCCATAGTTGTGTGAATCCGTATTATCTTTCTACTGTTTCAATAGTAAATGTTTTTGCTTGTTGCTTAACATAGTATAAACCTGTTGATCTTTTTTCTCTTTTCCTTTTAGTTTGAGGATTCCTGTATTACATTTTTTTCATTGCTTATTTGAGTTTCTTTTGTTATTATTGATAAGTTTAGTTGTGTGGTTTTTGAAGTTGACAGTTGCATGCTTGTTTAAGAATTGATATTGGTGTTTGTCACTTGAATGTTATTCTCAACCTTCTTTCTTCTCTCCACTTATCTTTGGAGAGTTCTGTGATGGTTGATTTCTTCAACCCACTATCATGATGCTGTTTCGACAGGTATGAAACCGGAGACCATGTTGGTGTATTTACAGAGAATTGCACTGATACAGTAGAAGAGGCAGAAAGACTGTTAGGTTATTCATCGGACACATATTTCTCAATCCATGCTGACAAAGAGGATGGTACACCACTTAGTGGTGGTTCTTTGTCACCTCCTTTCTCATCTCCATGCACCTTAAGAACTGCACTTACCCGATATGCAGATCTTCTAAATTCACCCAAAAAGGTGAAAATTTCATTTTATTTAAATTTACATTTAGCATTTCTTAAGTTTCTTATTAATACTAAGTTCAAGTTTTTTTTTCTTTTGTTAATTATGCAGAGTGCATTGCTTGCATTAGCTAAGTATGCATCTGATCCAAGTGAAGCAGAGCGACTTAGATTTTTGGCTTCTCCTGCTGGAAAGGTTGATTGGTATTATTTTCTGGCTGTTCATTTTGATCTATTAAGGTTCATGCACATTTGTCATGGTGCAGGATGAATATTCTCAGTGGATTGTGGCTAGTCAGCGGAGCCTTCTTGAAGTAATGTCTGTATTCTCTTCAGCCAAGCCTCCACTAGGAGTTTTCTTTGCTGCAGTTGCACCCCGTCTCCAGCCAAGATATTATTCAATATCATCTTCTCCAAAGTAATAACTAGTTCCGTACTCTTTTTTTTTCTTTTTTTAATTGTGAATGGATTTTAGGCCACGCAAACTGATCACAAGGCCTCACATGGTTATCATAGGCCATAAGCTGGGTACAAGATCCATTAATCCTATTAAAGCTCAACCACCAAGTGGAATCATCCACCATAATTGTGGGAAATTATGCAACTTGTAGAGGATTGGATCAAACTCTTGACCTCTCACTAGAGCCGACAGATGCTTTAACTTTGATGGCAGCATAACTGGCTCTATACTTGATATGCTTCCCCATGACAATTTAGTTGATAAACTTCATTTCTTGTAGGATGGCACCAACTAGAATCCATGTGACCTGTGCTCTAGTATATGAAAAAACACCAACAGGAAGGATTCACAAAGGGGTCTGTTCAACTTGGATGAAGGTACTTTTTCCCTTATTACTTTCCGACCATTTTATGTTATTTTGAGTTGAACTCATAATTAGTGAAATATTCTACAATTGGATCATATTTCATGTACCACTGCATGCAAAATCTCATCTGTAGCTGTGCATCAGTAGCATATAAGGAACCTTGATTTTCAGTCCCAAAGTACGCTAACAGAGGAGGAATATGTTGCATACTCTTTTTATCTATCGAATCAGATGTATTTCATTGGATCACCAAAGTCATTGGAGTAGAATTGATAGGATTGATTTTCATAATTAGATCTGTGTTAAGCTTATCTAGCTGTGGGACCAATAATTGGTGGATATGATTTGTCAAACTGAATGCCAATTTGCAATTTGTATAGCATATCAGAAAAGACAGGTTATATTGCATTGTATACTTTCAATATCTTTTTTTTTTTTTTTCCCTTTTTCTTATTATCTGAATAATTGGTACACCCAGCATATTCTGAAGCAAGTTTAGATGGTGTGTTGCTGTCTTTAATAAATGGTCCTTCAGTTGGTGTCTTTTCATGTTATGTGACACTGCAACTCCTATTTACAGCATTCTGTTCCACTTGAAGAGAGTCAAGAATGTAGCTGGGCTCCTATCTATGTGAGACAGTCAAACTTTAGACTTCCCTCAGATCCCTCTCTGCCAATTATCATGATTGGACCTGGGACAGGGTTGGCACCGTTCAGGGGGTTCTTGCAGGTTTGTGTAAATTTTCATATTCTGCATATGCATTTCTCTGTTTTTTTATCACGTTAAATTAAAACATTCCAGGAGGATATGGCTTTAACAGTATTGGTTATTGCTTTTGTAGGAAAGGTTGGCCTTGATGGAGGCCGGAATGCAACTTGGTCATGCTACTCTTTTCTTTGGATGCAGGAATCGCAAAATGGTATGGTAACAGAGTAGAACTTAGCAAATTACATAGCTGTAGCCTCTAGTCTTTGTCTCAGTGCACTCTTATGTATTTTATGAGACTTCTTCAGGACTTCATCTATGAGGATGAGCTGAAAAATTTTGTTGGAACTGGGGCACTTTCTGAGCTGATTCTTGCCTTCTCCCGGGAGGGTCCGACAAAGGAATACGTGCAGCATAAGATGGCTGAAAAGGTTTACATAAGCTCCTGCTTCTCTTATTTGATGAGTTATGAAATTTCTTAGACCTTTTTAGTCTGTCAAATTTTCATCTTTTAAGTTCGATCCAATTTATGTCACTTCGTGTTCTCAGGCATCGGACATTTGGAATATCATCTCTCAAGGTGGTTATATATACGTATGTGGTGATTCTAAGGGTATGGCTAAAGATGTCCACAGAGCTCTTCATACCATCATTCAGGGACAGGTAAACTCTGTTTGTATTGTCACATCCCTTCAAAAATTCTCGACTTCCAAATTCTACCATCTGGTTTTACAGGCAAGAAAAACTAGCTTATAGTTGGTTTGAGACAAGGTTCACATTTTCGTACCGTATCAGCGTATCGAGCCTTGCTCGATATGGTACATACCAAGGTGTACTGACGGTATGCCTAAAATACGCATAAAACCCTATGAAGATATCTGGAAAAAAAAAAAGCTAGGATAGGATTTTTAAGTTAAAAATAAATATACATTTAGTATAGTTTTAGCAAAACTAATGTAAATTAGGTAAGAATAGTGTCATATATCTTTTTTGAGCTTTGAATAATAGCCTTGTATAAGGTTCGTAATTTCGGTCCGTTCCAAATCGTCCTTCAGTTAATATTGAGATATCTGCAAAAAAAAAAAAAAATTTGTTAGATTATTTTGCATGCAACTTAAACTTTAAGATTCAAATGAATTAAGTAATTACATGTGTAGAACTGTAGATTTACCTGAATTTATCATCAAAACGAATGATAGGACTCTACGGGTGGTGGATCGAGGTTCTCGATCCTATGTATCTGTATATCAATATGATATGTTTATCAGACTCAATCCTGGAATTGATCCCACGATAGTATATTGATACACCGTATGCTATTGGTGTATCAATATGATGATAGTCGTAGATTGATCGTCATGAATCATATGTGTTCGAGGTGACTCCTAAGGCATGTACTGGTAAATGTCAGAACATCTACTTTCGTTACTGATCTGTTGCTCCGTATCATACTATTGCTCGGAAAAGTATGACCAACTATCACTCTACTGCTATTGGCCGTAGGATTCTCTATAATACGACGACTGTGAATACGATGAGCTTCGTTTTGTGTCTACGTCATATAGGCTCTATAGCATCTGCTTAAAAACCCTTTAGGATGCCTCTGATGGTCAAATTGACAGTTTTAAAACCGATATAAATCAATAATATTCGGTTTCAACTATTATCGCTCGGGGTACAACCCAGTATTGCCCGATACAGGGCCAAATATTTGGTGTCGCCTAGTAGTGGGCGGTCCGTGTGCCGATAGACTAGCGAACCAGTATATATCACCCGTACCGAGCGGTATGATATGAAATTAAAAACCTTGGTTCATGATTCTGGATGTCTCAAACAAAAACCCTTGTTTTAGGATGAACTCCATTATTTGCTGAGCCAATTCATTTGTTTTATAGGGTTCTCTTGATAGCTCCAAGACTGAAAGCATGGTGAAGGGTCTGCAAATGGATGGAAGGTATTTGAGGGATGTTTGGTGAGCTGCTGCATGGTTCTCTTTTTCTCCTGGAAGTGCTCTCATGCAGGGACTCTCTTTTCAGAAACCTCTGCCACAGATCAAGTATAGCCTTTGGACAACACGTCAATCATCTAATTCTTTTAACTATCTAACAAGTTTTTTTTTTTTTTTGTTCATGTAATGTATGCCCTTATTTGTATTAATTAGTAGGCAAATTTTGTTCGGGAAAAGTCTATATATACGTAGGAAGGGGCGGGGAAATAGTGGAAGAACTCGGAACATGAGAATCAACACCTAGGCTTGTTTCTTGATACTTTCCAATGTTGTATGTATGCTCTTTGCTTGTGATACATGTCAATGGTTTTATTATGTTAATCTTCTGTGTACGTTGATTCTTTTTGTCATTACCTTTGATCATGATCCTGCTTGTGAGAATATGAAACAGTGGTAGTCGTTTCGTGCAATGCAAACATAGTATAATCTTACAAGCAAATCACCATGCATCAAAATGTCTTCTTCTTGCGTGTCGCAGTGCTCTAGTGTCAAACCCCGCTCGGTGGTGGATGAATTGTTCCCTTGTGGAGCCGCCATTCCCTTTCTATAACGTCGACGGTAGCTTCTAATACCAGTATTTCTCTAACTACTAAAAGAAATGAAAACAAGCACAAAACTGTTATGAAGCGTCGCGCTCGCTTGCCCAGACCGGTGAATCACCTCTGAACATATTCCGGGGTGCCGTGATCTACACGTCAGACTTCAGCCACCGGTATTTGTCTTTCCCAAAATGCCCACGTGCGAGAAGAAGCCCAACGGCGGCGTCGCCACGCCCGCGCTCTCGACTCCCTTGCAGCTCAGCGAGCGCAGCAGCTTCCACGCCCCTCGGTTCACGCCACCGCCCGACGCGCCGGAGTCCCCCGCCGGAGCCAGGCGTCGCTGCCGGATCCTGATGTCGTCCATGTCCATCGTCGGCGGCACCATCGCCGACCCGAGCACGCAGACGTGCCACCTCGGGCGCGGCTTCGGGCGTGCCTTCGCGTCAGAATGCCCTGACGCGCTCCTCAGCCTGTGATACTCTCCCTTCCCTGATCTCCCGCCCCATAACCCGTGGTGCTGTGGAGAGCCCTCGGCGAAGTCTTCCGGATGCCGTCGGGTGCCATTTCTTCCGGTTCCCTTCCGCGGAGGAGCGGTGCAGAGAGGAAGGATCATTCCCCCGTGGAAGACGTCGTCGGCAGCGCACATGGCAGACGGCGCCGGGTGGCGGGCGAGGAAGGAGAACTCGAAGGCGTTGTCGGAGTCAGCCATCAATAGGACGACGTCAGAGAAGAGGTACGAGAGGGTTCGCTGCTGCTGTAGGAGTTACGCGGTGGTGAAGCAGCGTCGTGGGGCGTCATATACTACACGAGACGGAAAGCGAGAAGGGTATTATCGTACTTTTAGATTGTCTCTAGAAGAGGTGGATACGCGTTTAGTTTCTGGAAGATCGTTTAAGACCGTTAAGATTAGACAGCAGAGAACAGTCTTTTTCAGTATTTTGTGGATCGCTAAAATTTATGCAAGATTTTATAGAGATAATTCTTAATGAAGAGCAAATGCAGGCTATCGAAGCCAACGATTTGGCATTCATTATAAAGTGGTAAAAGATATGCCATATTAATTCATCCATTCATATAAAGTGCCATTCCCTGAGTATCATGACTCCATGAAAGCGACGAGGCAAGTGTTTGTTTCTGTGGCGAATATAATGACTATTTTGCATCATTATCAATCATCGATTCCTTACCAATGATATCGATTTCCTACTGTCTGTGCCTACTATGATTGCAACACAAAATGGCACTCTCCATAAAATCCTTCTCTGTCTAATAGTAAGCTTCGATCATCCTAATCTCATTAATTTCAAGTCTAAAACATATCTTGGCCGGCAAAGAAATGCGTTTAATCCTTTCATTTTTGTTTTCGCATTTGACGCAATATGAGAACACAACTTGTGCTGCAGGGAAATTTATGCTGTTGTGTTGTTGATGATGAGATCAGGGCCGTTGGCTATTTGCTATCCCATCTTTGATCTAACCTTGTGTGCCATCGTCGTCTTGGTCCACTTCTAGACCAGGAAGCAAACCGAGTCAACCCAACAAAAGTCAATTAATTTCGAGAAGTAATATACCATGCTTGCCTTCACAGGACACTAAACTTTTATTCCGCCATTTTAAAATAGTCATTCATCCAATAAGCCAAATCCTTGGATGGCAGATTGGGCTTCAACAAAAGTGAAGGCCTAATGAGTACTGTATGTAGATGGTGGCTTTGGTAGATCTTAGTGTCTGCTAGCATCCTTGCAATTTCTGCTTCATTGTTTTTGTCAACGAAATATACACCTCTTTTAAATTTTCCTCCCTTTGATAGAAAAAAAGACAACAATAACAAAAAACATGTACCCAAAAACAATATACACAAAAAAAAAACATTGATTGTCATGTATGTTTGTGTTGATGTAGGAAAAATTACCATGCTATTGACTATACATAATGTGCAAGGTTCCAAAACTTGGATCACACTGTGCATATCTATTTTTTGAGCTTACACCAGATATGTTGTCGATTGAATTTGTATATCATCTGGTCTCCGTTGGGATCTTGGCCAAAATGATGTTCTTATGAAACATCTAGAGATACAATCTAAAATTCTGTCATCACTTTTATCATTTAAAATTAAAGAGAGATCTGAAAGCTATTACGACAACCGATCTTAGAGTTAGTACGTACCTCGTACTTCTTTAATGACCAAGGATCTCTTCATGTGGAGTAAAGAACAAATGGTACTGCATAGTACAAGAAGAGTCTTAGTATAATCCAATCACAGCTAAATAAGTTAGTGAGCAAAGAAAAGGCATATTATTGGTACACATGTTTCAACATAACTTTGTGGGGAAAGGCATATTATCTGTTTCTTGACATGTGAGCCCCATAAGATGTAAAGTTCATATAGGGATGTATTATATCTCCATCAATTCACTATATTTTTTTGCAGAAACCCACTAATTTGCTGCAACAGAGACATTAATAAGTGGCAGCAATCCAGGTGTTAAACTTACCGACTAAAATAATACTCAACATGAGCAAGAAAGCAATTCGGAGGGAATGCACAAAATGCATCTGTTGTTGTGATCCCAATATATTCCTTTGGAATCCGCCATGGCTAAAACAATTCTTGCTTCTTTCCGTAAAACCATTAACTCCCTGATCAAACACATCAAGACGACAGCATCAATCTCTATCATTCAGAGAGAAGACAAAAAGAACTTCTGAGGTACTACTATTTTTCTGTAAAATATCTCTGTCGTTTAGAGAAGCATTTAAATTTTTGCTCAAACATGATACCTCAGTTATGTTCTACAAGCCAAGACAAGAAATATAGGCCGGTTAATGGATACAGATAAAATGCTATTGTTGCATTTCGGTTTACACACAAAGAAGGATAGAAGCACAAAGTAACAGAAAGCTCAATATTACTTTAACTACTATATATATGTGAACAAATCATCAAATGCCATGGTGACACAAGAATACACTAAATGTAGGCTCCATTTAGTGCATATGGATGGAAATAGATATTACCTGAGCAAACCACCTTATTCCCTTTGAGTCAAGGTAATATGACAACCCATTCCTCAACGGAAGAAGCTCCTC